>NW_006782167.1:2033273-2078832 GCF_000442215.2 Lipotes vexillifer
TCCCCTGCATTGGCAGGCGGACTCTCAACCACTGCGCCACCAGGGAAGCCCCTCAATGCGAGTTATTTTTAAAATTATCTTAAACATTGGTAAATTTTGACAAGCACAGCTTCTATTTCAATTAGTACAATGTCAATTTTGAATTCAATTTTGAAATTATGTGTATACCAAAGCTATTTACAACTGCATTTCTGTTCCTAGATTTCTTAATTTAGTAAAAACATTCTTTTTACCATGGTCCTGTGCTCCACCATAATTTGTTTTCCATATAATCACTGTAAGCTAAATTTTTTTACTATATTTAACTTTTAAATTTAAGTTAAAATAGAATTTATACTAATGTCAGATATTTCATTTTGACAGAAGGAACTTCTAAAAGCTTCACTTTATGTTATTTTTATGTATATCAATACATTACTTACAAGTAATTGGATTTGTACCCTCTCTTTTTCTTGGTGATTTTTTTTTGCATTGTCAGGGAATTTCTGAGCAGTAACACAGGACAATTTTGCCTTGTTTCTGACTTCAGCGGGGATACTTCTGATAATTCACTATTAAAACTGTACTTACTTTTGATTTCAAGCAAATCTCTCTCTCTCTTTTTTTTTTTTTTTTTGCGGTACGCGGGCCTCTCACTATTGTGGTCTCTCCCGTTGCGGAGCACAGGCTCAGGACGCGCAGGCCCAGCGGCCATGGCTCACGTGCCCAGCCGCTCCGCGGCATGTGGGACCTTCCCGGACCGGGGCACGAATCTGTGTCCCCTGCATCGGCAGGCGGACTCTCAACCACTGCGCCACCAGGGAAGCCCTAAATTGCTTTTTTGAAGTAAAAGAAATGCCCATTTATTCTGAGTTAAGATTTATTTTAAGTCGGGAATGAATATGGAGTTTTATCAAATGTTAAACCTGTATTATAACATTGTGGACAATCTTTAAGTGAATCCCCTACAGTGATACATAAATACTCAGTTTTTATAAAGATATGGAGCAGAAAGCCAGAAAATCTTTGGTATATCATTGCTAAAGTAGGAGCGGAAGGAACACCTATGATCTTGGATCTATTCTCAAGGCTCTAAGGAAACAAACTCTCATGCCTTTTGGTGTGAGTGTCATCTTGAACAATTTTAATAGATGGCAATCAGGAGATATCTGTCAAAATTATGAATACAAGCACCCATCGACTAAGCAAATTCTGTTCTATGAATTTATCCTGTCAACATATTCTCAAACGTCTAATGTGATACATATATGAGATTATTCATTTTGGCACACTGAGTGATAGCAAAAGGTCAGGAAACAATCTAAATATCCATCAGTATAAGACTGGTTAAATAAATTATGGTAACATTCATACAGTGGAATAAAGTACAATCCTAAGAAGAATGAGAAAACTCTTCATTTACTCAAGGGGAAAAATTTGCCAAGATACATTATGAAACCCAAAAGGCTGTTTTAGAACAATATACCTAGTATGCTACATATGTGGATTAGAAAGGGACAGGGGAATAAGTACGTAGCTACTCTACATTCAAAATATATCTGGGTGGCCGAACCTACTCGTCAGCCAGGCTGAGACGCTAGGAGTGGGCTTGCGCCGCTCTGGGCGCTCACAAACGGGTACCTCGATTTGGGAGGCGCACGGCGAGCCCAGGGCCCAGGGGGTCCGGAGGCCGGTTAGGAGGTGCGGCCCGAGGTTGGAGGGGCCGGGAGAAACCGGGGCTGCAGGCGAGGCGGGATGGCGGCCGTTGTCCCGGGAAGGACCTGCGTGGATGCCAGTGGGCACCTTGGTGGAGGAGATTGCGATGAAACTAGACGTCGTGGTCTGACACGAGACCCCTAGCAAGACCACCCAGCCTGGGAAGCCCTAAATGGATTGGAACCCAGGATTGGAGGCTTCTGCTCAAGCAGATGGCCACCACCCGTCAGGAGCAGTTACAGGAAAATGAGTCTGACTGAGCTGGTGGAGCTTCTACGGCGGAAGAATGACCTGCGTGCCAGAGGTTTATGAGCGAGGGAACTGGAAGAAACGAATCAAAAGGCTGACTGCTAACAAACTCATCTGCAGAGCCAAGTGGGGGAATTGAAGACATTTGGCCAAGGGAGAAGGATCCAGGAGAAATATGACCAGAACTCTGTGCACAGCTTCTGAAGCTCTGTGACCTGGGGGCAAATAAACCCTGTCCTGGACATAATTCTTGCAGAAGAACAAACATCTGGGGGGAATGAGCTTATCTGCAAAGGTCATAATAAAGTTGTTGAAAAAGTTAAATGGAAGACTCCATACATCAGTACAAAAAGCCAAATGTTTTTCTGGATCAGGCTTTTTATCTGTGAGATTTCTGAGGCTCACTGCCACCCCGTGGGTCCACATCACCCTCATCTCTTGTGGGGTGACCGAGATAGCTCTCCAGGTGGGTCATTGCTTCTGTACTTGCTTCTGGGCTGTCTGTTGCCAACACAGTCAGGGTCGTTATTCTTAAAAGGGGCCTCTTCTGCCCTTCAAAGATTTCCCATCCTCTTCAGAGTCCTTAGGGTGACCTGCAGGACCAGGCCTCCCCTACTCTTACTCTCATCCACTCTACTCCAGCTGTACGAGTCTTCATGGGCATATTCTCTCTTCCAGGCTTTTCTGCCGTTAGTCCCTTCCTGGATGGCTCCCCCCATTTCTTCAAGTCTTGACTCAAAAGCCATTTTCTCAGTGAGGTCTATCCTTTCCTCCATTTCTAATATTTCAAACCATGCCATATCATTATTTCATATCCATTTCTTTGCTTTACTTTTTTTCTTTGTAACACTTGTTATTATTTACATTTTTTACGTCTTATTCCCCCTGTCTCCCCAACTAGAATGAAAATTCTATGATGGCAAAATTACTTTGAGGAAACCTCTCTCTGCTACTAAATCCTCAGTACCTTGCTCATAGTAGGTGCTCAACAAATGTTTTTTAAATGAGTAACAGAAATGACTAAATGACTGAATGACTATAATTAAAATATTTCTGGAAGATTACTTGGAAACTGATAACATAGTTATCTTTGGGGAAGGGAATTGAGTGGTCAGGGTTAGGCAGAAGACTTTTCATGGTAGGTCTTTTTATAATATATTAAAAATTTTGAATATTTTGCCTAATAAAAATATATAAATTAATTCAAGATTTTAAAAAATATATATATTCCTTTAATTGGTAATCACCATTACTCATGCAGCCAGCCTAACTGGCTTTTGTATTGCCAGTCTAGTTATGAATAATGTTCTTTGATTCTAGTTCTAATTTACACTTCTATTGTGAGTGAGGTTAAGGGTATATGAATACATTTCAGAGTCATACGTATTTTCTGTGAACTGTGTGCACATACTTTGCTCAATTTTCTGTTAGGTTATTGTCTTTTCTTATTGACTTGGAGAAAATTTTAAACATTAGTGATAGGAGTTGGAAATGTGTCTTCCCATTTATTGTTTGTCTTTTGACTTTGCCTATAGTAGTTTTTTTAATTCATACATTTATGATTGTATGTAGTTCAATGTATCTTTTTTATTTTTCTAAAAATGGTTCATATTTTTTCCTGGGAATAGTTTAAATAAAACAGCAGTTATCTGTCCTTTAAAGATTTGGAAGGTTTCCTCCTTGAAGCTAACCATGTTTAGGTGTTTTGTGGGCTATAGCTTGAGACAACTGTCTCTGATTCTTCTTCCATAATTGATGTGTTTAGACTTTTCATATCATCTGGTGTCAATATGAATAAAGATTATTTTCCTAGGAAAGTATTTCATTCAAGTTTTCAAGTTTATTTTCACAAAGTACAGGAAAGTGGTTACCTGTAATTCTTCTAATTTTTCTCTGCATGTGATTATTTCCTCTTATTTCTTGTTTTTTGAGCTTACTTTTAAATTATAAGTTAGATGAAAGTTAATTTATTATTATTATTTTTTTTGCTGTACGCGGGCATCTCACTGTTGTGGCCTCTCCCGTTGCGGAGCACAGGCTCCGGATGCGCAGGCTCAGCGGCCATGGCTCACGGGCCCAGCTGCTCCGCGGCATGTGGGATCTTCCTGGACTAGGGCACGAACCCGTGTCCCCTGCATCGGCAGGCGGACTCTCAACCACTGTGCCACCAGGGAAGCCTGAAAGTTAATTTATTTTTATTTTATTTTTCAAAGAACCAGGTCTTGAAATTATTTTTTAATTCTTTCATTTTCTGTTTTCTAATTTATTTTCTTTTTTATCTTTATTCATTCTTTTTTATTGTATTTGCTTTTTTGTGATTATTCTGATTTCTTGAGTTGAATGCTTAACTCATTATCATTCTTTCATTTAAAATGTTTATTGAAGACAAAAGTTTTCTCTGAGTAATGCTTTAGCTCTATTTCGTAGGTCTAATATATGATATTTTCATTGTTGTTAATTTTTACAGATTGTTAGATTTCCTCTTTGATTTAAGAATTGATTAGGAAGTTTTACAGATTGTTAGATTTCCTCTTTGATTTAAGAATTGATTAGGAAGGGTTTTAAAATTTATGAATGGTAGGGCCTTTTGTTTTAAGGTTTGATATTAATTTATACTTTTCTTTTTGAAATGTATTGATTCAGGGGCATGGAAACAGAAGTGGTATCAGGCACAATACATAAACTCATTTAATCTTCAAAAATAGTGTTAGGCCCATTTTATAGATGAGAATACAAAATTAAGGAATAGTAGAGTGATACACACACACATATTTAGCTACGAACTCACTGCCAGAATAATAAATAAATCCTGTAAATCAAAACCCAAAACAAACAACGCAGTTAAAAATATGCAAAAAACTGAATCTAACCCTACACAAAGAAGGTACCCAAATTGTCAAACAGCATTTGAAAGGTTGGTGCCCAGCATCACTATTCATTAGTGAAATTAAAACCCAAATTAGATATCACTGTACTTGCCCACCACACCTGAATGGCTGAAATTAAAAGATCTGACAAGGCCAAGTATCTTTAAGGATGTTAACCAACTGAAATTCTCATACATTGCTATTTGGAGTGTAAAGTGGTTCAGCCTCTTCAGAAAACTGTTCTTTTTTTTTTTTTTTTTTTTTACGTTAAGCATTTTCCTACTGAATCTGACCTAGCAATTCTACCCAAGAGAAATCAGTGCATATGTTTCCAAAGATATTCGCACAAAAACAAGTTTAAAGCAACTCTATTATAGTAGCCTAAACTCAACAACCCAAATGTTCATCAACAGAAGAATAAACTGTTTCATATTTGTACAAAATAATATCACTCGTTAATACAAAAAGAATGAACTACTGTCACACTCAACAACATGGATGAATCTTAGTCAGTTACATTGAGTAAAAGCCCAAGCATGAAAGAATGTATGTTGTGTGATGTCAGCAGAGGCATAACTAACCCATGGTGATCAAACTCCGAATAGTGGTTGGTTTTGGGGGTGGATCGATGAAAAAGGACTCAAGGAACTTTCTGGGGAGATGGAAATGTTTTCTATCTTGCTCTGTGCTGTGGTAACATGCGCATGTTACTGTTTGTTAATTATCCCAATTAAAAACAAAAAGACCAAAGGAGAAAAGAAAAGCAAGTTATCAAGTTATGTACCAAGCCTATAAGGCACCTGGTAGACCTTGCCTTCCCATCACAGCTTATCGCTTATAGAGATCACTGCAGACTCTGGGGCTTGTTCCCTGGCACTGCTGGTGGGTGTCATAGCACCATAAATCTACCCAATATAGGTGCACATCACTGCTTCTTGGTCTGCAAGAGGCTGAGGCTCATGATGGTTGCCATCCAGCCGTGTCACTGCCTGAGGAGCTGACCTGCTTCCCCGGCAGGGGGACAGAGTGGTGCATCAAAACATCACTGCGATGCACTTTACCCAAAATTAAGTGCTAAGGGATGATAATGGGGCTTTTATGCTACGTTTATGTTTTCCTTTCCATTAAATCTCAGATATGCTGTTTGCTTTAGCATCCTTAGTTCAGGCTGCTTTGAAATGCATAGGGAGAAAGAAACCCTTCATTAAGTTCAGCAGCCCAGCCCAGCAATGCAGCAGTGTTCCTATTTGGTTTTCCTTCTGTAAATATTTGTGCTCTCTCAGGCTAAGGAGTGGCCTGTGCCAGAGACTAAAATATTCCCATTTATAAATCCTCCAGGTGCAGCAGGGAAAGCCTGACCCCTCACCCTGCCCCTGCAATGACCCCAGCCTCACTCATGCGGACCACCCTCTAGGCTGCCCCCAGTGCAGACCCATGATCACCTCTCCAGGTTGAACGTTAGAAGAGCGGGAGAGGATGAGCCTGAAATCGAACGGTTATTGCAACCCGATTTTTTCAGGCGAAAGGTGAAGGTTACTTTGCTTTTTGTTGCTGCTGTTAAGCTTGTTAATGAAAAGATGGAAAAACAATATTGATAACAGTGAAGTCCAATTTATCCAGAAATGAAGGCTGATTTATTATAGAAGTGAAACAGAAGACAAATAGAAAAGTGAGATATGTAATAAGACCAATAATAGAAAGAAAATTGTAAAAGTCTTAGAGAAATATTTCTTTTTCTACTGGGCCCATTCATCTGGGTTTTCAAATTTCTGCTTTTCACAAGTGGCTCATGATATGAATGCTAATCCCATATAAGAGGTCACTGAGGCTTAATTATCTTCCACTGCTAACTCCAACTGACTTGCAGCTAAGGGAATTTTGTTCATTCATTCAATAAACATTTATTGAATAGCATAACATTCCAGATGTTGGGCTTATTCATTTACTTTTTAAAGTGTCAATTTTACATCTCTATAAATTCACTTCCGGGCTTCCCTGGTGGCGCAGTGGTTGAGAGTCCGCCTGCTGATGCAGGGGACACGGGTTTGTGCCCCGGTCTGGGAGGATCCCACGTGCCACGGAGCGGCTGGGCCCGTGAGCCATGGCCGCTGGGCCTGCACGTCCGGAGCCTGTGCTCCGTGATGGGAGAGGCCACAACAGTGAGAGGCCCGCGTACCGCAAAAAAAAAAAAAAAAAAAATTCACTTCCTTTTTCATTTTCCTAATTTCTTATCATGCTAATTCATGTCAAAGCTGTGATATTCCATGCATTTCTAAGTTTTATCTTATATAAATTGCCCCATCTGGCTTATAAGTCCATGATAAGGAGCAAATGAAGTAATCTTGATAAAAGCATATGAAAATATTTTCCATCTTAAATACATTTCAAAGTATAATCTAAGTCTTAGACTTTTGCTGGAAAAGAAAAACATCAAAGAAGTTAATTCATCTTTGTAATTTTAATAACCTTATAAAAAATGGAAACAGAACAAAAAACAGGGAATGGAAACTGACATGAGATCAGAAATTTTTCTAGTATAAAATATGATTGCTGAATTTAAAAATGCAGTAGAGAAAAAATATTTATGGAAAGAAACCAAAGTCTACCCTCTTTAAAAAAGGGCTAACCACAAACAGTCTTACAGGTCAGTTCTTCACTTTTGTGAAACGTTTATGTTATGAAATATGCCAAATCTTTAGAAAGAAATGAAAAAATTTTGTATCTCTGATCCTAGAGCCTAACATATATATTATAGGATAATAAATGGAACATAGGGACTGATTCATATGTAAAATCAATTATCCTAAATAAATGCCAACAAATCAAATATACCAGTATATATACCTGCATATATACATATATATATGAAATAGAGTTCATATTTTATGGTGAGACAAGAAAAATTTAAACATGACATTTTTCTCTTCCCTTTGGCCTCCTTTCTCCCCTTCACTGTGCACTGTGTATCTGCATTAGGCATCGACCAAACCTCTGCCATGGGCAGAAATACCTGCTCAACCATAGAGAACAATATTCTCATCGCACCAATAAGACAACTTAAAAGATAACACTCCTTCTTGATCTTGTAAGGGGTCACGATAACCAAGCACTTTATCCTTGCAGATCTGAATCATGTAAACTGTCAATAATACGTCATTTAATATACAACCATCTGTCTCAAAAACTTATATATAACTGTGCCTAGACTTCTAATGGGCAGAAGAGTTCTTTTTTTTTTTTTTTTTTTTTTTTGCGGTATGTGGGCCTCTCACTGCTGTGGCCTCTCCCGTTGTGGAGCACAGGCTCCGGACGCGCAGGCCCAGTGGCCATGGCTCACGGGCCCAGCCGCTCCACGGCACGTGGGATCTTCCCAGACTGGGGCACGAACCCGCGTTCCCTGCGTTGGCAGGCGGACTCTCAACGACTGTGCCACCAGGGAAGCCCCAGAAGAGTTCTTGAAGCTTTTCTGAGATGCTCTTCCCAGGTTACAGTCCTCAATTTGGCTTGAATAAAATTTTCCATTTCTTTCTTAGACTGACTGATTAATTTTTCAACAACATATATATACAGTATATACGTGTTTCTGTTGGTAGCAGGGTGGCAGGATTTAGCATGTGACAGGTTTTTATGGTAGCCACTGGGTTGTCTAAAAGCATAGCCTGAAGCTGAATCAACCTTCTGGGGGATAGCCGTTCTGTTCCCTTAGAACTTACTAAAGCCTGGACCCGGGGTGGAGTCCATATAGTGATCAGTGATTGGCTGAGCAAATGTTCACTTTCCAGCCTCCTAAGCAGAGCTGAAGTAGCTGTTACTGCCAATAGGTAAGGAGGCCATCCCTTAGCAGTTTGATCTGACTGTCGAGATAAACAAGCAACCACACGAGTTAGGGTCTCCAGTTTCTGAGCTAATACCCCAAGGGCTGTGCCCCTTCTCTCATGAATGCAAGGGTCAGAGGGTTTAGCTCAATTTGGGAGGGTCAGGGCAGGGCCTGACATAATTGCTTTTTCAATTCTCAAAGGCCCCGTTGCATTCTGAGTTCCATTCAAAAGGGTCATCATCCTTTCCTTTCAACTTTTCACATAGAGGCCCAGCTATGAGACCATAGTTAGGGATCCAGATGCTCAAGACCTGGCCACTCCCAGGAAACCCCTAAGCTGTCTTCCAGCTTTAAGAGGGGTGAGGCTGCAAATGAATTTGTTCTTTTCCTGGGGTGGGCTTCCCTGACTTTCCATGAGAATGAAGCCTAGGTGGGTCACCTTAGTTTGTGACCCATTGCCGGGCCCACCTTCCCTGTCTCCTAGCTGGTCTGGGGCCCAGGTTGTACCACACAGGACGATGAGACGCTTCTGCAGGACGCACCCTAACGGGCTACCCTTCAGCTCAGTGGCCGTTTGGTTCTCCATCCCTTAGACAAGGGGTCCCCAACCCCCGAGCCGTGGACTGGTACTGGTCTGAGGCCTGTTAGGAATCTGGCCGCCCAGCAGGAGGTGAGGGGCGGGCGAGCGAGCAAGGCTTCATCTGCTGCTCTCAGTCGCTCCCTGTCGCTCGCATTACCGCCTGAGCCATCCCCCCCACACCGCACATACACACCGCCCCATCTGTGAAAAAATTGTCTTCCACGAAACGGGTCCCTGGTGCCAAAAAGGCTGGGGACCGCTGGCTTAGATGCTCTGTTTTGGATTTGTTTCCAACTACTTAGGGGGCGGTTGGAGTGACTTGTTGGCACCCAAATGTCATAAGATTTGACTCAAAGAAGATTTCTGGTTTGGGAAATTCGGACCCAGCAGCAAACTGTTAATAGATTCCTTAAAAGACCCAAATAGGAGGCGTCCAAATGGCATGGACTCTTATATAACTGGGGTCCCCCTTGAATTTGTAACGGTCCAAGCTTGAGATAGTCAGTCCCTTCTCAGCCAGAGCAACCTGGCCGGAGCAGGTTGGGCCCTTGCGGTGGCGCCGCTGTCTGAGGGAGCGTGGGAGGGGGTCTTCTCTTTCCTCCTTTAGGCTGAAAAGGAGGAGTTTTTCAGACTTCCCGCTGGCTGAGAGTTAAAGGCATGGGGCTCCCCAGGGTACTCACCTGTTCACTGGAACAGCGAGGATCCTGTGCGCACCCTGGGAAGTTTGGTCGATGGGTGTTTCCTGTTCTCTGATCTCGCCAGCAGCTCACAGGGCTTCGCTCCCGAGAATGGGGTTCCTGGTCTTTCGAGGGGCTCTCAGGGCTCCCCAGCTCACCTCTGAGAAACCAGTGCTGCCCATATGAGGCCACATCACAGGTCGTGTGGCAACCTTGGGAGCCTTTTGCCCCTGGGCATCCCTGATGTCCTTTCCTGAACTTGGATCGAGAGTCCTCGTTCTATTTTCTTAGGCACCCTCATTACCTGGGCCTTTCCCAAGTCTCATCCTTTGGCTCACTGGGCTGCCCCCTGACCTTCACCAAACCAGAAGTGACCGTGGAGGATGCTATGGTTGACCCCTGGAGGTGGACGAGGAGGGCTAGATGCCCTGGCGCGGCTGCTATGCCTTGTACTGGGGTCGAGGGGGCCGCACTACTGGCGACATGCCGTGGCTCCCTCTTAGCCACAGGTCCCCGCCACCCCCGGGGTCGGCACCGCGGGAAGGCCAGCCGGAGGCAGCGGCAAACACGCGTAACTTTCAGCCTCCGACCCCTAACGATGCCACAGTGTGGTCCCCTCGAGGGGGTGTGGTCCCCTCGAGGGGGCGTGGTCCTGATGACTCTGGGGGCCAAGCTGGGTGCGCTCCACACCCGGGTGTCGGGTTGCTGGGCAGAGTTGTTCTGAATTCGGCCCCAGGCTGCCGCGTTCTACCCGGTCAGAGAGTCCTCAGAGATCAGAGTCCCTCACGCTCACGAACCTCCCAAAGCCTCTACCGTCCTCCCGTTGGAGCTGGGACGAGCCCGGAGCCTAGTGGAGGGTGCAGGTGAGAAAGGCCATAGTCTGTCCCATCTGGGGTGTCAAAATTTTGTCACCGAGCCTCCTGAGTTGGTCTCCAGCAAGGGTCCTTCTGCCGGTGTCATTGGAGCCAAGAGAACGAGACCGAGTTCGGTTCATAAGCAAAGGAAAGTTTTGTTCTTGGACCTGAGAACGCAGAGGCCAAGCTCCTCCTGCTCTAGGGGACACGCTTCCCGACAAGCCGGGGCAGGGTTGCTTTATATGGTCTCGTCAGAGGGGAGGGTGGTGGGGTTCTCGCGAGATCTCAGGGTGGGACGCAGCGTTTCTGCGCACGGCCCACAGCCGCCATCTTGGACCGTCGTGCACTGCGCGTCTGCGCACAGCCCCGAGGTGAGGTGCAGGTGCGGGTGTTTTGCACCAGGAGTTCCGGGTTGAAGGGCCCGTGTGAGGCCTCTGCACGCATCCCCCTGTGAGCAAGAGAGACTGGACTCAGCCCAGAGGAAAAAAAAGGTTAGACTTTATTTTATTACCCAGGTTCTATGTTTATTTCTGTGTTTATTTCCCGGGAATTGTTCATGGGCTTTGCCGGTGACAAGGGCGAAGGAGGAGCACCCCTGGGAGATCATAGAAGCCAAGAGATGGAACGTTTTCAAGGAGCGAGGGGTCGACTGCTGGGAGGCCAGAAATGAGGCGGCTAGAGAAGCTTCTGGCTTTCACAGCAGGGAGGTTTTTGATGTCCTTCCAGGAATCGTTGTGGAGGACCATCATGAGAAGTATCTCGGAGTTTTTTGTTTGTTTGTTTTGTTTAGTTTGCGTTACACGGGCCTCTCACTGTTGTGCCTCTCCCATTGCGGAGCACAGGCTCCGGATGCGCAGGCTCAGCGGCCATGGCTCACGGGCCCAGCCGCTCCGCGGCATGTGGGATCTTCCCAGACCGGGACATGAACCCGTGTCCCCTGCATCGGCAGGCGGACTCTCAACCACTGCGCCACCAGGGAAGCCCTTGGACTTATTTTGTTTTTACTTTTTTTTTTTTTTTTTTTTTACTGTTTTAAAATTGAAGTATAGTTGATTTACAATGTTGTATTAGTTTCTGGTGTAAACAGGTGATTCAGTTGAGAAGAACCTCCTTTTAAGTAGGTTAAATAGTGAATGAAAGGTGAGTTAGTGTAATTAGTAATTGCAGACAGTTAGTTCCCAAAGGTTTTAATGTGCAGGGAAAGAGAAATATGAGGATGTGGGGTTTGGGATAATTTTTGTTCCCCCAAGGAAGATACAAAGTAGATCATATTTATTTGCTGATTAAAATAATCCAGGAAGGAATCAGTTACTTATGTTGGAGAGAGATCATTGTTGGAGGAAAATATTTGATGATGGAGAAGAGATCCTTCATAAATGGTTAGAAAACTTATTCTTAGATAACAAGATATGTAAATATGCATTGTCATCTCCAAATGAACCTCTGCAGTTAAAAAGTAGTTTTCGATTAAAATCTTAACATTTAAAATATTGAATTTGACCAAATTAAATGCCTGAGAAGAAGTGGGATGGTTTTGAAAAATAACAGTCATGAGGAGAGAGTTGCTCGATCATATAAAGTTTCCGTAATTTTTTATGATGAGGAATAAGCACACTGGCCAGTGGAATAGAATATGATATCTGGGAGTAAGCCTAAAAAAATAAATCGGAAGTTAGTATATGTCAAACCAGTGGAGAAAACATCCTTTATCTCACAACTTGCTGACTCACAACTACTGAGCCATTTGAAAAAAAAAAAAAACTCATGTTGCCAAATCATATATTAAAATAAATTCCAGGTAGATTAATACTCTAACAGACACCATAAAATACTAAAAGAAAACATAATGGATTTCTAAGCATACTTTCAAAGGTAAATAGATATGTAAATGGACTGATAGATGGATTATCTAAAAATTAAAATCCTCTTTGTAAGGTCCAAAGATGAAAAACTGTGTGGTCATGAAAACATGTTTTAGATGAGTATTTAATGAGAAGGGAAAATAATCACAAAAATGTCACATTATTAAGCCCCAAATGGAAAGACTGTAAAGATCTTGTATTGTGCAATCCCTACTGTGCTATAAAAATATTTATATATGCACAGAGCACAGAGTGGAGGAAAAAATTAACGATGTATATTTCACCTACAGTTTCAGTTTTTTTGGAGCTGTTCTGCAGTTCTCAATACATCTTTTGTGATAGAAAAAAATTGTACTTTTTCATAATGTTTGAGTCAGTGGTGGCTATTTTAGATAATTTATATTAAAGTTACAATCTTAACTAGCAAGTCGCCTTGTAAGATTATGTTTGCTGTCGATTTGCAAAAATTGGGGGAAAAACCCTTAGTAATGTAAATTAAGTACTAGGTATTTAAACGTATATTTCTTTTCATGGCTAGAATTGAATAACCCTGCCTTTGGACAACACACAGGTACTCGATAATTTTGTGTTTGTTCTGCTGGATGCATGGGTGGGGAGGTTTCTCTTGAAGAGGGTCCGTGCTATTTCTGTGTCAGTCACTGTATTAGCTTCCTGAGGCTGCTGTAACAAATCACCACAGACTTACTGTCTGAAAACAACAGAAATTTATTCTCTCACTGATTTGGAAGCCAGAAGTCTGAAGTCAGTATCTCTGAGCTGAAATCAAGGTGTCAGCAGGGCCACCCTTCCTCCACAGGCTCCAAGGAAGAATCTATTTCTTGCCTCTTCCAGCTTCTGGTGTTGTTGGTGCTTGTTCCTTGGCTTGCGGGTGCATCTCTCCTATCTCTGCCTCTGTGATCACATGGCCACCTCTCTGCTGTGGTGTAATCTCTTTCTGGCCCCCTCTTTAAAGGGTATATGTATTGTTTTTAGGGCCCACTCTCATAATCCAGGATAATCTCCCCACGTCAAGAGCTTTCATAACATTTGCAAATCTTTTTTTTTGCCATATGAAATAACATTCCCAGGTTCCAGGGATTAGGATGTGGGTATCTTTTGGGGGTAGAGGGCATTATTTAGTCAATCCACAGTCACCCTGAAATGTGCTCAGTCCTGGGGCAAGACCTTTCATCTGGTGCGAGGAGTGGTTTCATAGTCTAGGCGAGACCCCGTCTTTCACTCTGCTAGAAGCCGGGGGAGGTGTGTGTGTCAGTCAACAACATCTGCTCCCAGAAGCAGTTTCTGGGCAGCTCACTCTCTCCAGGAGCATGAACTCTGAGTTGCACCTCCACTGGTGGGTGGCCTAGGCAACCAGAACTCAAGTTTGGACTCAAGGAAACAGTTCTGTCCATGAGGACAAAATGGGGCATCCTCCATGGTCTCTGGCAGAAGGTGACATCATCAGAGGGTCATTCTCCCATGGTGGTCATCAGCCTAGAGTAGGCAGTGAAGTTAGTGAGAAGAAAGCAAAAGTGAAGAAAACCAAAAGCTTTGTTTTGAAGCCCCTGACAGCAAAAGATCAGAAAATAGCTAGGGTTCAATTTGAATGGGGTTAATTTTACCTAATTGACTGGCAGGAGCCCATGCCTTCTAATATAATCCTGTTTTTATATCGAGGAAGTTGAGGGTATAGACTTACTGCTTATCTCTCTGTTCTGATGACTTTATGTTTTGTTGCTTTTCATATAAAATGTTTTATTCCTTTTTTTTTTTTTTTTTTTTTCCGTACGCGGGCCCCTGTTGTGGCCTCTCCCGTCATGGAGCACAGGTTCCGTATGCGCAGGCTCAGCGGCCATGGCTCACAGGCCCAGCAGCCCCGCGGTTTTTTTTTTTCAAATAAAAT
This sequence comes from Lipotes vexillifer, assembly GCF_000442215.2. Classification (NCBI taxonomy): domain Eukaryota; kingdom Metazoa; phylum Chordata; class Mammalia; order Artiodactyla; family Lipotidae; genus Lipotes; species Lipotes vexillifer. Next base: position 2,047,778 of record NW_006782167.1, read on the forward strand.
TTTTTTTTCCTTTTTTTTTTTTTTTTTTTGCCGTACGCGGGCCACTCATTGTCGAGGCCTCTCCCATTGTGGAGCACAGGCTCCGGACGTGCAGGCTCAGTGGTCATGGCTCACGGGTCCAGCTGCTCCGTGGCATATGGGATCTTCCTGGACCGGGGCACGAACCTGTGTCCCCTGCATCGGCAGGTGGACTCTCAACCATTGCGCCACCAGGGAAGCCCCCTATTACTTTTAATATAAAATTTTTGTGTCTTAGGCTTGGATCTTGGAAGACAAACACTGGATTTAAGTATCTTAGAAATGATCGTCTGAAACACTTTCTGTGTCTACTCATCAGCTTCAGTAAGAGTAAAAAATGACATGAAGCCAGCATAGAGAAAGGAGGTGTCTCAGGGAGCAGGACTCTTCCTGAGAATGTGTGCACCCAGGGCAGTCGTGACAGTTGGCCGACCACTCAGAGCTAATAGATCTGGAGGAAGTTGAACAAAGGGACTCCCAGATTTTTATTATCTACCCTGTTGGAATAGCCACACCAGCACCCAGAAATAGTTTGTTACCATGGTGATTTTTCCGCTCAGAGCATGATGTCACCCAAGCCTTATTTCTGCGTTCTGAGTTGTTAAATACTTGGTGATTCATGTTAATGGAACTACAATTCTCTGTGCCTGTACCACAAGTTATGATATTTCCCTTTTGTCTGTGCCTGTTTCAGGACCTAGGAATTTCTCATCTGTATCACTTGGGGGGTCTTTCCATGTGCAGATGTGGCCATGGGTTACCAGAGTCTGATGTCTAGCCTCAAGCTACCATTTAACTCTGTTCGCATAGTTCCTAACTTTGACATTTATGGATCGCTGTTTTACCACTACTCCAATCTTGACATGTTATTCCCCAACATGATTATTTACACATCTCAATATTTCTGTTTTCATCAAAGCTTTCTATTGTTCCTTTTGCAACAAGGCTCAATATCTTGGCATCACATTTGATTCTTTATTCTATTTGTTGTCCCTTATTTCCAAGCAGTTGCCAGTTGCAGTTGTTTATTTAAAGTATCTCTCCCCTTTGCCTCCCACTGCCCCCTAAAGTTTAGTCTAGAATCTCACTAAGTACCCATAAATAATATTAAAATACTTTGTACTTCTATTTTCCTTATTCCTCTAACCAGCGCTGTGTGTACTCAGGTAGACACATTTTAAGGGCACAGAGGAAGACTCCAGAATCTCTAGCTCAGTTGGCTAGAAAGGTTATCATTGAGGGTCCATTCCCTTGGCTGTAAAATCACCTGTGTGATCACCATTAACTAAAAAAGATACAAGGTGACTATGTACTCTGGAGAGCTCAGCATGAAGAAATACTCAAATAGAAAAATAGGATGAATTGAGGAACTGAGAACTTTACCTTACGTGGTTTGGGACTATCATGGTCAGAAAATCACTGATTTCATGCTTTATTCCAACTTCCAAAGCCTTAACACACTTAACTTTATCAGTCATTTACATTTTAGAGTAAATGGTTGCCTTAGCTTCTTTGAAGGAACTAGTTATGATAAGGTGGAGGAAAAGGTAATTATAATTTAGTGTTGGAGAGTAGGAGTTGCAGACAAAAAAAAAAGAGTTTGAAGAAAGAGGAAGCATGAAAAAACAGGCTTTTCCTTCTTAAGAATTCTGAATACCTTCAGTAAATCCTGAATGCCATTATGGTTCATTCAACAAGTATCCAATGAGGACACAGAGATATTATGTGTCCATCTCTGTGTTTGAAACTGGACACAGAGAAGTAAGCAAAATGGACCACATTTTACTTGCTTGACATTTATATCCTAGTAAGAGAGAAAGACACTAGACAGGTAAACAAACAAACAATACACAAACTAAGTCAAGAGAGTGATATTTGATATGAAGGAAATAAAACAGGGTGCTCTTATAGTGATTGAAAGTGGCTGCCACTCAGATTGGATGGTCAAGGAAGACCTCTTGGTGGAGCTTATTCTTGACCTGAGACCCAAATTATAAGAAGATACCAGCCAATGGAAGATGAGAGAAAAGTGTTCGAAAGAGAGAGAAAATAGCCTGCAGAGACCCAAAGATGAAAAGAAGCTCATTGTGTTCAAGGAACAGCCAGTGTGGCTGGAGAATAAGAAAGAACCATGCAAGATAAAATCTGAGGTGGTCAAGCCATTCAGAGTTTTGAGGGTGAGGATGGGGGTTTGTATATTATTTTAAAGGAGCTGGGAAGCTCCATTGAAGGGATTTAAGTACAGGTGTAACACAATATGGTTTATGCTCTATAGAGAGTACTTGAGCTGCTGTGGGAGAATAAACGGATTGTGGAGGGAAAGAAGACACCTCCTGAGTAGACTATCAGTGAATTTAAGTGAGAGATGATGGCTTGGACTAGGATTGTGGCAGTGGGGTTGACTGGATATGGTCAAATTTAAGACAGAATTTGGATTTGGGGTGTTACTGCTGCTGGATAAGATAGATGTTGATTGAGAGAGGAAGACGGATAAAGATGGCTTGATGTTTTTGCCTGAGCAACTGAGTCACTCATGGTGCCATATTGAGATGAGAGGTGGATGGGACAAGGCTTTGGATACACCAAAGCCTTTTGTGTGTGCTGAGCTTTCTTTTTGATGCTGACAGGGCAGTGTGGGGACTGGGATGGTGAGTGAATTCCCTGTATCAAACCCTTTGGTGGGCACAAGACTGAGTGCTTGAGTTTAGGTTTATTTTTTTATGAATGTCCAGATCTGTTTCCCCCTGCCCTCTCAGACTTGTGTGGCCAGTTGGAAATGTCTGGTTTGTGTTAATCTCTCCCTCATTTCTGGAGCAGGGGCTGAGACCCCACCACATCTCCTGTGCTCTGCATCCACGCCTTTGGGCATCTTGAGATGCCCATTTGGTAACCCAGTGGAAGTTTCAGATCAGCTGTAGGTCATATGAGTCTAGAGCTCCAGATAGAATTCTAGTCTAGACATGTAAATTAGAGCACTGCCGACTTATTTGCCAACAAGAGACTGAGAGACTGGATCTGATTTCCTAGGAAGAGAGTGGGAAGAGATAGAGGGAAAAGCAGAGTTCATAATCACTTTAATCTTCTAAAAATACTATTTTAATGTGCATTTTCCTGCTTTCTTACTCCATGATTCTAAAGCTTTTCCATTTCTCACTAGAATGTAATTCACTTTAATGTTTAAAGTACGGAATGAAAATCCCATATCCTTTCTAATTACTCCAGTCCACCCTGATCTTTCCATATTCTGTGTTTCTGTACCCTTCTGGCTAATGAAGAATTAACCTTATCCAAAGGGCTGCCTGGCCTTTGTCTTCAGCTATTGGAAGGTGATCTCTGGGCATCTGGGATATCCTGCCTCATAGAAGTGTCTTTGTTTGCCTGGGGGCTTTGGCCACTGGACAGTCTAACAGTGTGATTCATGTTGAGGCCTTTGGTCCATGTGGTGTCAGTTCTGGTCCTTGGAGGGACTGGAGACCAAAGGAAGTGACCCCACCTTAGGGAGAAGCTGGACAATAAAGGTCAGTCATGCAGGCGGTATGGGATGGAGTCTCAATAAGAACTCTGGACACCGAAGGCTGAGGTGAACTTCCGTGGTTGGTTATACACCCTGCATATTTTCATAGCAACTGGGAGGAGTTAACTCCTTCCACAAATCCACAGGGAGAGGATAACTGAAAGCTCTGCATTTGGAAATTTCCTGGACTCTGCCCTCTGTGTGTCCCTTCCCTTGGCTGATTTTAATCTGTGTTTTTTTCCCTGTAATTAACCATAACTGTGAGTATAACAGCTTTCAGTGAGTCCAGTGAGTCCTTTCAGTGAATTATCAAACTTAAGAGTGATTTTAGAAACCCCCTGTTATGGACTGAATGTTTTTATCCACCCCCCCCACCCCCTGCCAATCCCTATGTTAAGATCCTAACCCGCGATGTGATGGCATTTGGAGGTGGGGCATTTGGAGATTAGGTCATGAAGGTAGAGTCGTCATGAATGGGATTAGTGCCCTTACGAAAGAGACCCCAGGGACCTCCCTCACCCCTTCTACCATGTGAGGCCATAGAGAGAAGACAGTGGTCTATGAACCAGGAAGTGGGCTCTCACCAGACACTGAATCTGCTGGTGCCTTGATCTTGGACTTTTCAGTCTCCAGAACTGTGAGAAATAAATGTTTGTTGTTTAAGTCACCCAGTCTGTGACATTCTTATTACAGCAGTCTGAACCGACTAAGATACCCCCCGAATTTGCAGTTGGTATCCTGTGTGGTCTGTTCCCTCTAACTTGGTCGTTGGCCCTCCTCTTCCCACCTTCGTTTTGGTGGTTAATCACATTCTTATTTCCTTGTTATTCAGCTATTTCACGTGTTTCTGTGTCTTTTTCCCCCAAGAGTGGATCTCCTAGAGAGCTTTCATTTCTTTTGTATCCTCCTTAACACTTAGCAGAATTTGGGGGCTCTTAATAGGTTCTCAATATATGTGTTAAATTTAATTGTCATGTTAAGTCATTTTCTTTCTTTTTTAGTAATTATTATATTACTTAAAAATCCTTGTCATGAAATTTGGACTTTATGCAATTTTTCTTCTTTGTACTTATTAAAATGAGGAGGTGCTATATATATGTGTATATGTATTTAAGGGCGTGGCCAGAAAGAAGATGTAAGAGGAAGCAGTTTTTCTGAATGTAATTTTCTGTACTGTTTGAATTCCAGCCAGTAAACGGTGCAGCTGTATCTTCCTCAGGCATAGGGCAGAGATTTGGGGGAGAGGAGGAAACATGCATTACTGATTTTGGGGTGATGTTTCAAGGAGAAAGCTTGTGTCCCTGGTTCTCTGCTTAGTATACGTGCACTTGCCCTATAAATCGACACTTCCCAATATGGTAGCTACCACCCACATGTGGCTGTCGAACACAGGAAATGTGGCTCGTCCAACTTGAGATGTGCTGTGAGTATAAACTACACACTGGAATTTGAAGATGTAGTACCCAATAAAGTAAAATATTTCTTTAATGATTTTTATAAACTGACCACATGTTGCTATGATAACACTTTGAATATATTGGGTTAAATAAAAAATATTATTAAAATGAACGTTACCAGCCTGTTTCTACTTTTATAAAAAAAATGGGGCTGCTAGAAAAGGTAAAAGCACATATGTGGCTCACATTTGTGTGTCGCATCACATTTCTGCTAGGCAGTGCTGCTCTGATGCCTGGAACAATCACCTCCTGTCTCCATCACTGGTATGCTCATCCTTACTTCTGGGTGACAAAGTCTGCAGGAAACAGGTTTCCTCTTTCCTTGTTTCAGTGCTGGAGAAGAACCCATGGTTTCCCTCCCTCTTTTTTATTTCTGATAGTCATTTTCTTTCATTTTTAAGAGGCGGGGAGGTTGAAGGCAAAGAATGAGATGTTTACTGTCAGCCGTCATCTTTCCAGATGTTCTTGAAAATGCTTCCTTAGAAACAAATTTTGGGAAGCAGAGAAATGCCTTAGGATAACCAGTCAAGAACTCATCTTCAACACATCAACTCCAATAGCTATTAAAGACAGAAACTTCAAAAGTGTTCAATTTTTTTTCCTTTTTAAATTTTTCTAAAAATGTTTCAGAGCCAAGGAGAAATTGTGTGTGCTAGGATTTGGTGAAAAGGACTGTTTTTTTTCTTTTTTAAATTTTATTTATTTTATTTATTTATTTTTGGCTGCGTTGGGTCTTCCTTGCTGCATGCGTGCTTTCTCTATTTGCAGCGAGCAGGGGCTACTACTCTGTTGCGGTGCGTGGGCTTCTCATTGCGGTGGCTTCTCTTGTTGCGGAACACGGGCTCTAGGCACGCGGGCTTCTGTAGTTGTGGCTCGCGGGCTCTAGAGCGCAGGCTCAGTAGTTGTGGTACACGGGCTTAGTTGCTCCATGGCATGTGGGATCTTCCCAGACCAGGGCTCGAACCTGTGTCCCCTGCATTGGCAGGTGATTCTTAAGCACTGTGCCACCAGGGAAGCCCGAAAAGGACTTTTTATTGCAAAGTTACCAGCTCTGAGAATTTGGTTGTCATAAAGAATCTCCATAACCTTTCATGAAACATTAGGAAGGTGATAGCTTAGTAATGACCCTACATGTGTTCTAGGGCAGGGGTCCCCAACTCCAGGGACCTAAGGCCTGATGATCTGAGGTGGAGCTAATGTAATAATAATAGAAATACAGTACACAGTAACTGTAATGCGCTTGAATCATCCCGAAACCATCCCCCACCCCCACCCTGGTCCTTGGAAAAATTGTCTTCCACGAACACGGTCCCTGGTGCCAAAAAGGTTGGGGACTGGTGTTCTAGGGCACAACTAATGAGAATCTCTGTAACAGAGGAAAGAAAACAATTGAGAAGTTACAGTTAAATCTCCTGGGATTAACGTATGAATTGTATTAATGACTTCTTCAAAGCGGAATCTAGTTCCTTGTTTTATCAGAAACTCTTTAAATGGTTGTTAGTTTTATAAAGGGAAGTAGCTATTCTGTTTTTCTGAAAGTATTAGAAAATGTAGAGACAGTACCATCTTTTTTTCATAACTGCAATGACTGTCTTTCTGCAATAAGTCTAAAATTCATTACCAGATAACCAGAAGATGGTATACTAGACACAGGTAGCCTTGGATGCTCTGCACAGATCTCTCATGCCATGCAAATCATTACTTCTTTTTGGGTGGTTATCAAGGGTGAGAGGTCCTGACCCTATCAAACACAGCTAGTTTAATTATATCCCCTTCGAAAAGCAGTTTAATCATTCAAAATACATTTTTAAAGGCTTCCAGTGAAAGGCATAAAAAGAAAAAAATATCTTTTAACCATAATTTAGTGATTCTCCAACCTTGACTTTTGGCTTTCCTTGCTGCCTAAGTGGTCATATATTTTATAAGCCTTGCTAATTTGCTGTTAAATTTGCTATTTATATGATCCTAGATGATTTGTTGGACTTCATTGAACAGAAAAGATTTTTATTAGCAGCCAGTACTTTAAAAGAGGTGGTTTTTTTTTCACACCATCAAGGCCACTTTCTCAGCTTATTGACAGCTTTATGAGTGTAGCTGGATAAAGAACAGTTTCCTGTGTCCATAAGCCATTTTGCATTCCATGGGGCAAAAGCTCAGACTTTTAATTAGTATATAAGGGCCTTCCTTTCTCTCCTGGCATTCCCTGGGGGCACAGGACCGTTACACTTGCATTTAGATAGTTAATCACTTTTCCAGACTTCAGTCCACTAAAATTAGGGAGGTCTTTAGGGCCCATGTTTACCTGGATCTGGGCCAGCCCAAGATGGTATTTATTTCTGCACATCTGCATTTTGTATATATATACCCATGGTTTTGCCTTTCTAATTAATTGAAGGTATTTTGCCTACTGCAAAAACTGTCAAATGAGTTCTGTTTAGAATCTTGTTTGAGTGCCTATTGGGTATTTTTCACAAGAGAATGAAATATGCCCTAGACTTTTCCCAGATGAGTTGGCTCTCTGCATCAAGTACCAGGCAAATTCTCCTCATTCCTTTCTCTCTTGTCCTGTCCTCACTATCCAGCAGATTTATAGGAGTTTTCAGGTTTTGTGTTTCTGTTAAAATTTTCCTGATTGTTATAATCCTACCCAGCGAATTCTTTCTCTTTTCAAGATGGTGTTAAGGGTTTGATTATGAAAATGAGATGCTGAAGAGTAAATGAATATTTGGGGGCTCAAAGCGGTAGCCTGGTTGATGCTAGTATTTGATGTCTTTTGACCCTTTAGGGGAAGCGTGTGCTTTCAGAATACTCTGGTTGGCTGGCTCTGGTCCCTTGCTCCATCTTTGCAGACAAACATGGTCAGCAGTCAGAGTAAATGGGCTTCTGCCAAAGGGCGGAATTATTGTTATCCAATAATAGTGATACTAGGACCACCTGAAGCCTATTCACTTATTTAAGTAAAGAGCAGACTTTTGATATGAAGATGCTCCTCAGGAAATTTTTCTGCATTGCCCATTTTTGTTTATTTTGTAACCATGTCAAGAAGACCTATTTCTTGACTCAAAAATGAACATACAACAAACAAAACAAAAAACCCATGGATTTTTATCCATGACCCAGAAATCTGGCAGCTTAGAGATGCTGCTGGTAAACTTCAACCAAATCTCGTTGTTTGGGACTGCAAAATAGAAGGCTATCATAGTGATCTCAGGTTCAAGATCTGCCTGCATCTGAGGATCGGCAAGTTTCCCCATTCTTCTTAATCTCCATCTTGTCCTCAAGGAACTCATACACATACAAGCGTTTGCAAACATCTACACAATTTACAATTAGCAACCTAACCCAAACTAATTCTGAATGTGCTGCCCTGTGAGCCATTTGCTTAGAATGTGCTGACCACTCCCTTGAAGTAATGAACAAAGTCACAGAATGCATTAAGCACCCGGGACACATTCCAGTTTGGGGCTTTGCTGTATCAGTCATTTGCAGACGGTTTCCAGAATATCGATATTGGTAGCCAGTGGAAACTAGTGCTGAAATTTAATCTGTTTGTTTCTTTGACAGATTGCAGTGAAAACCAGTTCTCTTCTAATTTGTGCAAAATGAATATTTACTTTATGGGCTACTTTATACTAGTAACTACATAGCCTGAACTCCAGCATCTCTGGGGAAACCTATCCTGCTGCTATATTCTTGCTTGAATCCATAGGTTAGCAAAATTGAGTTTTTTTTTTTTTTTTTTTTTTTTTTTTTTTTTTTCCTTGCGTTATGCGGGCCTCTCACTGCCGTGGCCTCTCCCATTTGCGGAGTACAGGCTCCGGACGCGCAGGCTCAGCGGCCATGGCTCACGGGCCCAGCCGCTCCGCGGCATGTGGGATCTTCCCGAAACAGGGCACGAACCCGCGTCTCCTGCATCGGCAGGCGGACTCTCAAGCACTGCGCCACCAGGGAAGCCCGCAAAATTGAGTTTTAATGTCTTCATCCACCCTCATGATTCTGGCAATTGTATTTATTTTCTCTTCCTAGTCTACGCAGTCACTCTGTTGCCCATTTTTAGGAAGCAGTCTCCTGATGTTCCTTTTGCTGATCAAGATTTCTTTTCTCACAAATCAGTGATCCTGATCTAGTGATTCTGTGAAAAGTAAGTCAGCCTGGGAGCTAGGGAGCCTCTACTCTAGCTCGTCCCCTCATAGCTGTGAGAACTTGGGCATAGCACTTCACCTCTCAAAATCTTTGCTCATCCAATGAGTAAGATGAGATGTTTCCCTAAGGCACTTCCCAGTTGCCTGATTTTGCTGTCCTCAAGAGGCAGCTTTATCCACTAGCATTCTTGGTGTAGAAAGATGCCTCAAGGAACAAAACATTTAGTCTAGTTTCAATGCTTCCCTTTCCACCTTTTTGCTGACAGTGCCCTAGGAGATTGTGGTACCAATCGAATGCATGTGATGTATGGAATATTCTAGAAAATGTCTTAAAGTTCCATCTATGCATTTCACCTCAGCTCTTGAGTGTTGTGGTCTTCATTATCAAATGGTACAGTTTTCTTTCTTCCTTCCCTCCCTCCCCTTTTTCTCCCTCCCTTCTCCTGTGGCAGGACAAGCAATGCTCCTTCTCTGTTTATTCCACAGAAGGATGTTCCTGAGCTCACTGTCCATTGCCCACGCTCCTATACTCAGCCATGTTCTCCAGCTGACCTGCATGCACTATGGATTATATGGACAGACATGACCCGTGGATTTTCCTAAGGCACCAGAGTGAATGATAGAATCAAAACTGTATTCAGTAGACAAGAGTATGGTTCTTATATGATCCCATTTGCCCCATATTTTCTCCTCTTTGTGGTTTTATATCAGTCACACCCATTTTTAGTTAAGAAGTAAGTAATTTTCTTAACTAGAAGCTACCTAGGTTTCCTTAGTGGTTTTTTTAATGTTTATTTATTTATTTTTTTCTTATTAGTCATCCATTTTATACACATCAGTGTATACATGTCAATCCCAATCTCCCACTTCATCCCACCACCACACCCCCCCGCTGCATTCCCCCCTTGGTGTCCATACATTTGTCCCCTATATCTGTGTCTCAATTTCTGCTCTGCAAACTGGTTCATCTGTACCATTTTATAGGTTCCACATATATGCATTAATATACGATATTTGTTTTTCTCTTTCTGACTTACTTCACTCTGTATGACAGTCTCTAGATCCATCCACGTCTCTACAAATAACCCAAGTTCGTTCCTTTTTATGGCTGAGTAATATTCCATTGTATATATGTACCACATCTTCTTTATCCATTTGTCTGTCGATGGGCATTTAGGTTGCTTCCATGGCCTGGCTATTGTAAATAGTGCTGCAATGAACATTGGGGTGCATGTGTCTTTTTGAATTATGGTTTTCTCTGGGTATATGCTCAGTAGTGAGATTGCTGGATCATATGGTAATTCTATTTCTAGTTTTTTAAGGAACCTCCATACTGTTCTCCATAGTGGCTGTATCAATTTACATTCCCACCAACAGTGCAAGAGGGCTCCCTTTTCTCCACACCCTCTTCAGCATTTGTTGTTTGTAGATTTTCTGACGATGCCCATTCTAACTGGTGTGAGGTGATACGTCATTGTAGTTTTGATTTGCACTTCTCTAATAATTAGTGATGTTGAGCAGCTTTTCATGTGCTTCTTGGCCACCTGTATGTCTTCTTTGGAGAAATGTCTATTTAGGTCTTCTGCTCATTTTTGGATTGGGTTGTTTGTTTCTTTAATATTGAGCTGCATGAGCTGTTTATATATTTTGGAGATTAATCCTTTGTCCGTTGATTCATTTGCAAATATTTTCTCCCATTCTGAGGGCTGTCTTTTCGTCTTGTTTATGGTTTCCTTTGCTGTGCAGAAGCTTTTAAGTTTCATTAGGTCCCATTTGTTTATTTTTGTTTTTATTTCCATTACTCTAGGAGGTGGATCAAAGAATATCTTCCTGTAATTTATGTCAGAGAGTGTTCTTCCTATGTTTTCCTCTAAGAGTTTTAGAGTGCCCAGTCTTACATTTAGGTCTCTAATCAATTTTGAGTTTATTTTTGTGTATGGTGTTAGGGAGTGTTCTAATTTCATTCTTTTACATGTAGCTGTCCAGTTTTCCCAGCACCACTTATTGAAGAGACTGTCTTTTCTCCATTGTATATCCTTGGCTCCTTTGTCATAGATTAGTTGACCATAGGTGTGTGGGTTTATCTCTGGGCTTTCTATCCTGTTCCATTGATCTATATTTCTGTTTTTGTGCCAGTACCATATTGTCTTGATTACTGTAGCTTTGTAGTATAGTCTGAAGTCAGGGAGTCTGATTCCTCCAGCTCCGTTTTTTTCCCTCAAGACTGCTTTGGCTATTCGGGGTCTTTTGTGTCTCCATACAAATTTTAAGATTTTTTGTTCTAGTTCTGTAAAAAATGCCATTGGTAATTTGATAGGGATTGCATTGAATATGTAGATTGCTTTGGGTAGTACAGTCATTTTCACAATATTGATTCTTCCAATCCAAGAACATGGTATATCTCTCCATCTGTTGGTATCATCTTTAATTTCTTTCATCAGTGTCTTACAGTTTTCTGCATACAGGTCTTTTGTCTCCCTAGGTAGGTTTATTCCTAGGTATTTTATTCATTTTGTTGCGGTGGTAAGTGGGGGTGTTTCCTTAATTTCTCCTTCAGATTTTTCATCATTAGTGTACAGGAATGCAAGAGATTTCTGTGCATTAATTTTGTATCCTGCAACTTTATCAAATTCATTGATTAGCTTTAGTAGTTTTCTGGTGGCATCTTTAGAATTCTCAGTGTATCTGCAAACAGTGACAGTTTTACTTCTTCTTTTCTGATTTGTATTCCTTTCATTTCTATTTCTTCTCTGATTGCCATGGCTAGGACTTCCAAAACTATGTTGCATAATAGTGGTGAGAGTGGACATCCTTGTCTTGTTCCTGATCTTAGAGGAAATGCTTTCAGTTTTTCACCATTGAGAATGATGGTGGCTGTGGGCTTGTCATATATGGCCTTTATTATGTTGAAGTAGGTTCCCTCTATGCCCACTTTCTGGAGAGTTTTTATCATAAATGGGTGTCGAATTTTGTCAAAAGCTTTTTCTGCATCTCTTGAGATGATCATATGGTTTTTATTCTTCAATTTGTTAATATGGTGTATCACATTGATTTGTATATATTGAAGAATCCTTGCATCTCAGATAAATCTCACTTGATCATGGTGTATGATCCTTTTAATGTGTTGTTGGATTCTGTTTGCTAGTATTTTGTTGAGGATTTTTGCATCTATATTCATCAGGGATATTGGTCTGTAATTTTCTTTTTTTGTAGTATCTTTGTCTGGTTTTGGTATCAGGGTGATGGTGGCCTCATAGAATGAGTTTGGGAGTGTTCCTTCCTCTGCAGTTTTTTGGAAGAGTTTGAGAAAGATTGGTGTTAGCTCTTCTCTAAATGATAGAATTCACCTGTGAAGCCTTCTGGTCCTGGACTTTTGTTTGCTGGAAGATTTTTTTTTTTTGCGGTACATGGGCTTCTCAGTGTTGTGGCCTCTCCTGTTGCGGAGCACAGGATCCGGACGTGCAGGCTCAGCGGCCATGGCTCACAGGCCTAGCTGCTCCGCGGCATGTGGGATCTTACTGGACCGGGGCACGAACCCGTGTCCCCTGCATCGGCAGGCAGACTCTGAACCACTGCGCCCCCAAGGATGCCCCCGCTGCAAGATTTTTTTTTTTTTTTTCGGTACGTGGGCCTCTCACTGTTGTGGCCTCTCTCTTTGCGGAGCACAGGCTCTGGGCACACAGGCTCAGCATCCATGGCTCACGGGCCCAGCCGCTCCGTGGTGTGTGGGATCCTCCTGGACCCAGGCACGAACCCATGTCCCCTGCATCGGCAGGTGGACTCTCAACCACTGTGCCATTAGGGAAGCCCTGCTGGAAGATTTTTAAGCACAGTTTCAATTTCATTACTTGTGATTGGTCTGTTCATACTTTCTATTTCTTCCTGCTTCAGTCTTGGAAGGTTATACCTCTCTAAGAATTTGTCCGTTTCTTCCAGGTTGTCCATTTTATTGGCATAGAGTTGCTTGTAGTAGTCTCTTAGGATGCTTTGTATTTCTGCCATGTCTGTTGTAACTTCTTTTTCATTTCTAATTTTATTGATTTGAGTCCTCTCCCTCTTTTTCTTGATGAGTCTGGCTAATGGTTTATCAATTTTGTTTATCTTCTCAAAGAACCATCTTTTAGTTGTGTTGATCTTTGCTATTGTTTTCTTTGTTTCTATTTCATTTATTTCTGCTCTGATCTTTATGATTTCTTTCCTTCTGCTATCTTTGGGTTTTGTTTGTTCTTCTTTCTCTAGTTCCTTTAGGTGTAAGGTTAGATTGTTTATTTGAGATTTTTCTTGTTTCTTGAGGTAGGCTTGTATAGCTATAAACTTCCCACTTAGAACTGCTTTTGCTGAATCCTGTAGGTTTTGGATCGTCGTGTTTTCATTGTCATTTGTCTCTAGGTATTTTTTGATTTCCTCTTTGATTTCTTCAGTGATCTCTTGGTTCTTTAGTAATGTATTGCTTAGCCTCCATGTGTTTGTGTTTTTTACATTTTTTTCCCTGTAATTGATCTCTAATCTCATAGTGTTGTTTTCAGAAAAGATGCTTGATATGATTTCAATTTTATTAAATTTACTGAGGCTTGATTTGTGACCCAAGATGTGATCTATCCTGGAGAATGTTCCGTGCCCACTTGAGAAGAAAGTGTAATCTGCTGTTTTTGGGTGGAATGTCCTATAAATATCAATTAAATCTATCTGGTCTATTGTGTCATTTAAAGCTTCTGTTTCCTTATTTATTTTCATTTTGGGTGATCTGTCCATTGGTGTAAGTGAGGTCTTAAAGTCCCCCACTATTATTGTGTTACTGGCAGTTTCCTCTTTTAGAGCTGTTAGCAGTTGCCTTATGTATTGAGGTGCTCTTATGTTGGGTGCGTATATATTTATAATTATTATATCTTCTTCTTGGATTGATCCCTTGATCATTACTTAGTGTTCTCCCTTGTCTCTTGTAACATTCTTTATTTTAAAGTCTATTTTATCTGATATGAGTATTGCTACTCCAGCTTTCTTTTGATTTCCATTTGCATGGAATATCTTTTTCCATCCCCTCACTTTCAGTCTGTATGTGTCCCTAGGTCTGAAGTGGGTCTCTTGTAGACAGCATATATTTGGGTCTTGTTTTTGTATCCATTCAGCAAGCCTGTGTCTTTTGGTTGGAGCATTTAATCCATTCACGTTTAAGGTAATTATGGATATGTTTGTTCCTATTACCATTTTCTTAATTTTGGTGGGTTTGTTTTTGTAGGTCCTTTTCTTCTCTCATATTTCCCACTTAGAGAAGTTGCTTTAGCATTTGTTGTAGAGCTGGTTTGGTGGTGCTGAATTCTCTTAGCTTTTGCTTGTCTGTAAAGCTTTTGATTTCTCCATCGAATCTGAATGAGATCCTTGCTGGGTAGAGTAATCTTGGTTGTAGGTTCTTCCCTTTCATCACTTTAAGTATATCATGCCACTCCCTTCTGGCTTGTAGAGTTTCTGCTGAGAAATCAGCTGTTAACCTTATGGGAGTCCCTTTGTATGTTATTTGTTGTTTTTCTCTTGCTGCTTTCAATAATTTTTCTTTGTCTTTAATTTTTGCCAATTTGATTACTATGTGTCTTGGTGTTTTTCTCCTTGGGTTTATCCTATATGGGACTCTCTGCACTTCCTGGACTTGGGTGGATATTTCCTTTCCCATGTTAGAGAAGTTTTCAACTATGATCTCTTCAAATATTTTCTCAGGTCCTTTCTCTCTCTCTTCTCTTTCTGGGACCCCTGTTATGCGAATGTTGTTGTGTTTAATGTTGTCCCAGAGGTCTCTTAGGCTGTCTTCATTTCTTTTTATTCTTTTTTCTTTATTCTGTTCCGCAGAAGTGAATTCCACCATTCTGTCTTCCAGGTCACTTATCCATTCTTCTCTCTCAGTTATTCTGCTATTGATTCTTTCTAGTGTATTTTTCATTTCAGTTATTGTGTTGTTCATCTCTTTTTGTTTGTTCTTTAATTCTTCTAGATCTTTGTTAAACATTTCTTGCATCTTCTCAGTCTTTGCCTCCCTTCTTTTTCCAGGGTCCTGTATCAACTTCACTATCATTATTCTGAATTCTTTTTCTGGAAGATTGCCTATCTCTGTTTCATTTAGTTATTTTTCTGGGGTTTTATCTTGTTACTTCATCTGGTATATAGCCCTCTGCCTTTTCATCTTGTCTATCTTTCTGTGAATGTGGTTTTTGGTCCACAGGCTGCAGGATTGTAGTTCTTCTTGCTTCTGCTGTCTGCCCTCTGGTGGATGAAGCTCTTTCTTAGTGTTTATAATGATGTTTATTCCTCCCACCCTTCTTTCTTTTCCGTTTCTTTTTCTCTTTCCTTCTTTCTCTTTTCCTTTGTTCCTCCTTCCCTCCCTCTCTTTTTCTTTCTTTCCTTCCTTCCTTTCCTTTCCTTCCTTCCTTCCTTCCTTCCTTCCTTTCTCTCTCTCTCTCTCTGCCTAAGCTCTTTTCTCCTTCAGTATATCCCTTTAAGCATATGTATTTCTGTTCAATAGTGTAAGTGTTATTTCCCCAGGCATTTCTTTAAGAATAGAATGTCATGGGGGTGGTGTGGGGTGTAGTAAAATCACAGCTACGTGGCCCACTAGTTATTCAGGCCCTTTATCTTCAAATACTACTCAGAAACTCCTCCTGAAATGCACCCGGTTTAGTTCTATTTCATTCTACACTGTCTTTCTCACAGCCACAGCCTCGTTCTTCATTCATTCCACAAGTATTAATGGAGCACCTACTATACGTAGGTACTGACCCTAAGAGCATTCTGAGCTCTGGTCTCAGGGAGTTTGGAGTCTACTGAGGAAAACATGAAAATAAAACTGAAAACAAATATAACATTGATGAATGTGATAAATGTTTGACACCTGAGGGAAACACATTGTGGGAAAGAACACTGAGGAATGTGCTGCTTATAGATGGGTTCATTGGGGAAGGTCTGAATGAGGGCACGAGTGTGAGGGAAGGAAAGCCAAGTTGAGGGTGTCATGTGCACAACCAGATGCTGCGTTGGAAGAGGTGCTGCATTTGCTAACTCTAGCAGGTTGGTGTCTGGAATATAGAAGCAAACTGGGGAGTAGTGAGAGTTAAAAGTCGAATGGATGACAGAGTATGATCATGAGGTCATTAGATATTATGCTGAGGAAATTGGATCTTTGTCCTGGAGGTAAGAGGGATGACTTAACCAAATTTATATTTGGTTTTGCAGGGCCTGATGCATATACAGTTTGGTGGGGGTTTCTCTTTTTTTTTTTTTAATTTTGGTATATTATTGTAGCATCGTATTCCAGAAGATATATAGAATCTATTTAAGATGAAGACATCTGACTTAAGAAAACAGAAATATTGAACTCATAATCTTTTTTCTCTAACTTTTTATTTTAGGTTGGAGTATAGTGGATTAACAATGTTGTGTTAGTTTCAGGTGTACAGCAAAGTGATTCAGTGATACATATACGTGTGTCTATTCTTTTTCAAATTCTTTTCCCATTTAGGTAGTTACATAATATCAGGCAGAGTTCCCTGTGCTATACAGTAGGTCTTTGTTGGTTATCCCTTTTAAATATAGCCATGTGTACATGTCAGTCCCAAACTCCCTATCCCTACCCCCATCCCTTCCCCCCCAGTAACCATAAGTTTGTTCTCTAATGGGGAGGGTCTCTCTTTAAGAAATAAATAATATGAATTTAAAAATCCAAAATTAGGTACAAAAGTGAATATTTGTTTAGAATGAGAAAAGAAAGCACAACAAATTAAAAATTTAAAAATGCTGAGAAAAATCTGGAAAAATAACGTATTTTATTAATTTACTGCCAACATACTTCTGTAAAAGATTTCCCCCTATGTTTGCAGTACTCAACCTTTGGTTCACCTCTTCACATGAATTTTCTTATATCACTTTCTATTGATGGAGTAGGAAGATAGTTTAGTTTATCCTCTAGCATGTTTAATGGAAATTTTATTCATTATTAAGAATTTAAATGTTTCTTTCATCTTTACAGTTTATTGGTGGTTTATGTAAGTTTTTAGGTTTGTTTACCATATTTGAGAAAACCTTTCAAGGTTTTTTCATGTATTATGAGCCATATGATTTTGACACAGTATATCAAATTTTCTTGTATGGTTACTAATATAAATACTCTTTGAATGGATGACTAATTATTCAGCTTTTCTTTGATGGCTTTATGTCATGATGCTAAGACAGTGGGCACAGAGATAATTAGTAGTATTTCTGAAAGTCATTCTTATATGGGAATAATAAACAATAACTTACCTCTATGTGGAGATGACTACAAACCATGTATGTATATCCTACTAAACTCCAAGTGTAATCCCAGCCTAATTTCTCCTTGGCTCAATGCCCCTAAAGGACCTGACACAAGAGGAAGAGGGGAAGCATCTTACCTTTGCAAATTTTACAAAACACACGGCCATATGGACATACTACTAGGGCTCTTTCCAAGTCTTGGCAGGGGCCTGTGCAAGTGAGAGACCATGAAACAAACTTTATCAGCCTCAGAGAACATCTGCTGCAAGGTGGCCAAGGTGAAGATGGGCCGAACGGATCCTGCCTGGAAGCACAGAAACCTCAGTGGGGCTGTGACCCAAGGTGGGTCCCTGAGAATGAAAATAAAGGCATATTTGATTTTTATATCTCTTAGTTTTTTAATTAAAAAAATTTTTATTGAAGTATAGTTGATTTACAATGTTGTGTTAGTTTCAGGTGTACAGCAAAGTGATTCAGATACATATATATATAAAATATAATTCTTTTTCAGATTCTTTTCCATTATAGGTTATTATAAGATATTGAGCATAGTTCCCTGTGCTATACAGTAGGTCCATTTTTGTTATATATTTTATATATAGTAGTTAAAAGTTTGGGATTAATATATCCACAGTACTTTATATCTCTTCTTTAAGGGGGAATAAAATTGATAGGTTTTGGGTGATTTGTTTTTTGGGGAAGGGGGAAGGGAAGAAACAAGGATGATTCAACTTTCTGGCTTGAGTAACTGGGGGAGGTTATGTCATTGAGACAGGAAGCATGATTAGGAGATAAGACTTGTGAACATGACTGAGTTGAGGGGCCTAATGATAACTGAGTTGGCAACATTGGTCTGAAGAGTGAGCTGGGAGGTGATGGTGGGAGCGATGGGGTTGGGAGGTTGGTGGTGCTGTCAGTCAGTGCAGGGCTGGAGCTGGAACCAGGAAGTGGCCACTGCCTCAGCCAGAGCAGCCCTAGAACAGGGTGGTAAACCAGGTCAATGGCCCTAGCAGTTTGCTACAAGTTTAGCTTGAACCAAACCCTTCTCTTCCAAATGCACTGGCTAAGGTGTCTCACTCACTGTTTCCACCAAGCCTCTCATTCAACTTAATTTGGCATGTTTCATGACAAAAATTCCTGGGCCCAAACTTTGTAGGTCTTTAGTTGAATAGCTCTCTCAGTTAACAATCAAGTAATGAATCAGGACTTTTTTTTTCCCACTTATATAAGTTCTAGCTGATTCTTTTTATTATCCTTTGTCAGGTCATTGTTGTTAATCTTTTGCTTCTTACTCATGCTTTTTAAAATTCTGTTTTATTTCTACAATCATTTAAAATATTTGTATTTATAGCTAATAAAAACAACTTCAGAAGTCTTTTCTTTAAAAAAATGAGTTTTATTTTGCATTTAAATAAAATTTATTTTAACCACACCTTGAATTTGAAAATATATTTTAATGCAATCATAATTTTAATTAATTAATTTATTTTCTTCCAGTTCTACTGGGGTATAATCAGCATACAGCACTGTATAAGTTTAAGGTGTACAGCTTGATAACTTGACATATATGCGTATTGCAAAATGATCACCACAGTAAGTTTAGTTAATATCCATCATCTCATACAGTTACCATTGTTTTTCTTGTGATGAGAACTTTTAGGATTTGCTCTCTTAGCAGCTTTCAAATATACCACGTAGCAGTGTTAACCACCGTCGTCATGCTGTACATTACGTCCCCAGTACTTACTTATCTTAAAATTGGAAGTTTGTGCTTTTTGGCCACCTTCACCCAGTTCCCCCATCTGAAGTCTTTTCAGGTCTGATTCTATTCTTTGTTATATTGGCTTATTCTCACTCATGATGTCTTTTTCCTTATATGCTCTGTCTTTATGTTTCAGTTTATTTTGTTTTTATCGTGAACTTGTATTCACTGAAAATTTATCAGCAGGATGGTAGCAATTCTTTGAGGTCTACATTAAGGGCAGTTTCTTTGAAAAAGATTGTGCTTGATCCTGCCTGGAGGCATTGTAAATTCCTGGAATCAATTTAAACCAACTTCTTAGTTTATTGTTTACTTTGCTGGTTTTTAGAATATTCCCACAACATGAATTTGGACCTCTAATCCATGTAAAAGCCAGCTCATAGTTGCAAATTATGAAGAAAGATTTTTGTTTTCTCTTCACCCAAAGACAAGGTAATGATAGGAAATTTTCTTTGGTGTCTGCTTTTGTGAGGCGTTATTTTCCCACCCGCCAATTCTCTCTTTCACTGAAGATGTCCTATATTCACAGGAATTTTTGTATCTAATTCTTTACTTTGTCAGGCAAGGGATGTTTTGTGGGAAGGAGACACTTTCCTAGACTTCATCTCCTTTCCCTGGGCAATTGTTAATAGCCAATATTTTAGTAACAGAGTAATGCACATGCCCTTTGGTTAGTCAGGATCTTCAAAGCTCACGTTGCTGGATTCATGCGTTTGCTCTGCAGTTGGCCTTTAAGGATTTTCCCTTTTTTCTTACCAGTTCAGGCACACGTATTAAATGACCATTTTTAGATATTCTGTTGCTAGATGGTTATTCAGTTTATTGCTGGAGCTAGAAGCCAACCATGACTTTCTTATACAGTTCCCAGCCCTGCAACAGAGTTTCTAATTTGCCTTTCTTTCCTCTTGTTGACAAGAGAATGGTGTGGACTTACCATATTCTCACATTTTCTAGCCTATCCATCATATCTATATGGAATCTACATCCTTCACAGCAATTCCCTGGAGATTGCTTGAACCTTCTGCTCCACCACAGACCACTGACTCATCACCTGTCATCCTGAGATCTCCCATCTCTGCTTGCTAGGGTAAACCTACTATTTCCTAGATCCAATGACTTCCAATATTTTGTTTATTTCTGTACTTTCTCTATCATCTCATTAAAGAACTCTTCAATTATTGGACATTTCTCAGTTGACTTACATCTAAAAATGTCTTTAGCTCTCAAACTTGATTGATGGTTTGCTTAGGTATTGAATATACCTTCAAAATAAATGACCTGGACTTCTGGTTTCAGTTCCAAAATTTAAAGAGCTCAGAACTCATCACTCTTGTTCTTGCAACAGGAAAAGAGCTGAACACACTGAAAATCATGACTTTGCTTGGGCCCATTAGAGAATTGAGGTCTCAGGGCAAATTGCTACTCCCAGATCTGGAGAGAATGGTGAATCCAGAGAGCTAAAATCTGTTTCCATAGAGCAGGAGCCACTAGAGCCTTAAACTGGTAGAAACTATTACATGGTAATTTTGATGAGTTGCTGGAGACTGAATGTAGAATAGCATGGAAGTGAAAATCACCTAGAGGCTGCAGTTTTAGCATGTTCTCCACAATCATGGATTTTACTTCCAGCCACCATACCAGGTGCTCATCGTGAAGATCTAAGAAAGATCCCTTGGTGACTGGCAGGGGGAGGGAAAAGTAATCTTTTGAAAATGCCCAAAGCACTCTCTATCACAAACAAAGACTTACTATCCAAGGGGAAAGATGTCACCAGCAGCCTTATAAAGCCTAGGGGAAAGGCATTTACCCACTCCTGCCCCAACTAGTCTTCTGGTCTCATGTAAGGGGGCGGGAGGAAATACTAAGAAACATTTGTGAAAGTCACAACGCAGGGACATAGACCACTGGGAGACAGATTTAATCATAAGATTATAAAATTCTTCTGCTACCCCACACCTGACCACCGCCTCAGTAGGGCTCTCATATAATAACAGCATATTAGAGCTGAAAGGCCTGCAAGGTACCGAAGGTACCTTTATTTAAGGAGGAGTGCCTAGGGAAACCTCAGGACAACAGGGGAGATGAAAACAAGGACCCCAGATGAATTCAGAGTCTCTGGTGCCTATAGCTAGGGTAAGCAGTAAGCAGTCCAGCTCCAAGTTAGAGTAACATAAAACCTCGTACTAACATTTTATCTCAGTTCTGATCCATCATGCCTGGCTTTCATCAAAAAATTACAAGGCCTGCTAAAAAGCAAAAAAAATGACACAGTCTGAATATAGAAAGTGCTATGGTCTGAATGCTGATGTCCTCCCAAATTTATATGTTGAAACCTTAACCCCCAAAGGTAATGGTATTAGTAGATGGAGATTTTGGGAGGTGATTAGGTCATGAGGATGGAGTCTTCATGACTGGCATGAGTGTTCTTATAAAAGTGATCCCTCAGAGCTCCCTAGCCCCTTCCACCATGTGAAGATACAATAAGAAGTCTACAGTCTGGAAGGGGGCCCTTGCCCAACCATGATGGCACCCTGAACTTGGACTTTTAGCCTCCCAGAACTGTGGGAAATAAATTTCTGTTGTTCATAGGCACCTATTCTATTGTATCTTGTTATAGCAGGCTGAACAGACTAAGACAGAAAGCAAGCATCAGAACCAGACTCTAATATGACACATATTTTGGAATTATCAGACTAGGAATTTAAAATAATCTATGATTAATATGTTAGGAGGCTTGTATTAGTCAGGGTTCTACAGAGATATGGAACAAATGGGATAAGTGTATATAGAAAAGCAAAAGAGTTAGAATAGTCAGACTAATGGTGAAAAAAGAACACAGGACTCACATCCAATTTCAAGACTTACTATAAAACCACAGTAATTAAGATAGCATCTCTTTGGTGAGAGAACAGACACAGAGAACAGTGGAACAGAACAGAGAGCCCAGAAATAGAACCACTCAAATATATTCAGCTGAGCTCTGACAAAGGAGCAAAGGCAATTCAATGGAGAAAGGAGTCTTTCCAACAAAGGATACTGATACTGGAACATTAGATGTCATATGCAGAAAAAAAAAGGGAATGTAGACACAGACCTTACAACTTTCACAAAAATTAACTCAGAATGGATCATAAGCTTAAATGTGAAATGCAAACTATAAGTCCTGTAGTAGAAAACATAGGAGAAAATCTATATGTCCTTGGATTTGTCAATGAATTTTAAGATACAACACCAAAAGAATAATCTATGAAAGAAAATTTGGTAAGTTGGACTCTATTACAATTAAAAACTTCTGCTCTGCAAAAGACACTGTTAAGAGAATGAAAAGACAAGCTACAGACTGGGAGAAAACACTTGTAAAACACATATCTGGTAAAGTACTTGTATTTAAAATATATGAAGAACTCTCAGAACTCAATAAGAAAACAAACCATTTAATAAATGGGCAAGAACTGAACAGACAACCTTATCAAAGAAGAAACATATAAATGTATGAAAAGATGCTGGATAAAATTTGTCAATAGGGAATTGCAAATTAAAACAATAATTTGGTAACAGTATACACCTATTAGAATGACTAAAATCCAAAACACCGATAATACAAATTCTGGAAAGGATACAGAGAAACACTGCTGGTGGAAATGCAAAATGATGCAGCCACTTTGGAAGACAGTTTGGCAGTTTCTTACAAAGTTACAGTTTTACCATATAATCCAGCAATACACACAAATGTTTATAGCAGTTTTTTTTAATCTATAAAAACTAGAAGTAATTAAGATGTCCTTCAGTAGGTGAATGGATGAAGAAACTGTGTTACATCCATACAGCAAAATATTTAGTATATTTACTGAATAATTAAAAAGAAATCTGTCATTTTCTTTTCATTAAAAAGAAATGCTCTATTAAGCTACAAAAACACATTGTGGAATCTTAATGACGTATTGCTAAGTGGAAACAAATCAGTCTGAAAAGACTACATACTGTATGATTTCAATTACATGACATACTGGAAATTGCAAAACTATAGAGATAGTAAACAGATTACTGGTTGCCAGATGTTTAGGGGGAAGTGAGGAGGATTGAATAGGTGAAAAACGGGGGATTTTTTTAGGGTAGGTGAAACTATTTTGTATGCTCCTGTAATTGTGGATATAAGACATTATGCATTTGTCAAAACCATAGGATATTACAGTACAGAATGAATGTTCATGTAGGCAAATGAAAAAACAATCCAACCAGAGGAGAAGGTGTTGCTGTAAATAACTCTGGAAATGAGTGGAGTCTGTAAAATTAGAGGGAAAAGGAACTGCATGTATTATATTCTAATTGATAAAGTTCTTTCCCATGGCTGTATGAGTGAACAATTCTGATACTGTATACATGTGCATATACTGGAATTGAACAATTAAGTGGATGAATGGAAGATGCGGGGAGCCAGGTTTCTTACTGTGAGAGTGGTAGTTTACAGACAAGCAAGGGAAGGAGGAGCTGAAAGACCTGCAAGGTACCAGTCCTTCTATTGACATTTTATTA
Organism: Lipotes vexillifer; assembly: GCF_000442215.2. Taxonomy (NCBI): domain Eukaryota; kingdom Metazoa; phylum Chordata; class Mammalia; order Artiodactyla; family Lipotidae; genus Lipotes; species Lipotes vexillifer. The sequence goes on from NW_006782167.1 coordinate 2,071,478, forward strand.
TTTTTGTATTCTGTGGCTTAGAATAATCCATGTGGTAATGGATTATGTTTGGAGACATCAGTGTGAACTCATGTTCAGTCTAATATAAATCCAGATGTCTACATATAGAACTATTTATAGATATGTATATATGTTTTAGTAAACACATATATATTTCTTCGCATTATCAGCTCAGAGAGCCAAGAAGCGGTGACACCTCAGTAGATATGAACACACCTCACACTCAGATTTTGGGTTTTAATCCTATTTCCAATAAAGGGGGCTGCTTGGAGAAATGGCTGATTCTAGGACTGGGGCAGGACAAAGATGAGCCTGGAGCATCTTGCAGTGACAGAAAGTTAGGAAGAACTCAAAAAATACAAAAATAAAACTACAACCCATCCACATTATGTTGAAGGTACACAGTAGCTAACTGAAAGAACTTCTATGCCCAAAGCTGGAACAATCTGGGCCACAAAATAAAGTCACATTGAATTATAACCCAAAGTATAAAATAAACATCCATGAATCCATAGTGATATAAAGAAATGATTGATTGATGGGGTGAAAGAGACAAAACCCCCATACAGAAATATTCCAAAAAAAATATAGATATTCTGGTTTCATAAAGGTGGATCGTAAGTCCCCACTCCTGAAGTGTGGGCTGTGCATAGGACAGTATGGAAAGGGGAAACTTTACACTAGAAAAAAGTGGCAATCATAACCTCAGCCATATGATCAAGGTCAACATCAATGGTGATAAATCACACTGATGGTATTTAGCCTTGATATGATGTGATGAGAATGGCACTTTACTTCTGTGATCTTCCTCCCCTGAACTCCTAACCCCAGTCTAGCAGAATAACAGAAAACAAGTTCCAATAGAGGGACATTCTACAAAATACCAATCAGTACTCCTCAAAACTGTTCCTATCAGCAAAAACGAGAGAAGTCTGAGAAACTGTCACAGTCAAAAGTTGCCTAAAGAGACAGGACAGCTACATGTAATGTACCCTGGGTGGGATCCTGGAACAGAAGAGGGGGACATTAGGTAGAAACTAAGCAACTCTGAATAAGTGTGTATCAAGCCTGGTTCATTAATTATAACAAGTGTACCATATTAATGTAAAATGATTTATGAGAACTGCCTATACTACTTTCTCAGTTCTGTAAATCTACAAGAATTCTGAAATATACCGCATATTTTTAAAAAAATTAGCCCCGGGGCTTCCCTTGTGGCGCAGTGGTTGAGAGTCCGCCTGCTGATGCAGGGGACACGGGTTCGTGCCCCGGTCTGGGAAGATCCCACATGCCGCGGAGCGGCTGGGCCCGTGAGCCATGGCCGCTGGGCCTGTGCATGTCCGGAGCCTGTGCTCCGCAACAGGAGAGGCCACAACAGTGAGAGGCCCGCGTACCGCAAAAAAAAAAAAAAAAAAAAAAAAAAATTAGCCCCAGAAGCTGGAAGGAAGTATCTTATAGCCAGCCAGTGGTCTTCATGTGAAATCAGATTGTTGTTCCTTTGTGGGAGATAAGATTTTTTTTCTGCTCCTCTGGAAGCTTTCAGACTTTATTTATTTTGTTAAATCCAGAATGTTCTTAAGTTTCATGGCAATCTTTTAGATGTGGTTTTCTGTCATTTATCTTGATCATCACACCATTGCCTTTTTATTCTGAAGAATGTTGTGTTTTTTCATGTCTGAGTTTCTTTCATTCTGTATTTGTTACTTTTTTCTGCATTTTCTGATCTCCTTTTTAGTGACTGCCATCAGTAAGGTGCTGAACCACATGGAAACTACTTGTATCTGTTTTCTTCATTCTGTCTTCCTTTATCATTATGATCTATGTTTAGGAGAGGTATCCTACTCTTTCTTCCAGTCCTTCTATTGACATTTTTTATTTTGGCAATCTTATTCTTAATTTCTAAGAACTCTTATATTTTCTGATTATCCTACTTTTCAACATCGTACTTCTTAATGGATAAATTTCCTCTCAAATTTTGAGGTTAAAAAAATAATGTCTATCTTATTTGTTATTGTTTTACTCACCTGATTCATTGGTTGCTATTTCTATTTTCTTTTTTCCATGCTTCTGGTTTTTTATCATATCTGTTGTAATTCTTTTTTTTTAATAAATTTGTTTATTTTATTTGTTTATTTTTGGCTGCATTGGGTCTTTGTTGCTGCGCACGGGCTTTCTCTAGTTGCAGCGAGCGGGGGCTACTCTTCATTGTGGTGGACGGGCTTCTCATTGTGCTGGCTTCTCTTGTTCAAGAGCACGGGCTCTAGGTGCATGGACTTCAGTAGTTGTGGCACACAAGCTCAGTAGTTGTGGCTCGTGGGCTCTAGGGCGCAGGCTCAGTAGTTGTGGCGCATGGGCTTAGGTGCTCTGCGGCATGTGGGATCTTGCTGGGCCAGGACTTGAACCCCTGTCACCTGCATTGGCAGGCGGATTCTTAACCACTGCTCCGCCAGGGAAGTCCTGTCTCTTATAATTCTTGGTTGCCTATTTATATTTAAGAATGAAGGTCATGTTGGTCATTGTATGGAGCTGATGGGAGATTCCTGTGTACTTTTGCAGGCTCTGAGAAGCAGCAGCCTGGTTTTCCTTCAAGGTGTCTTAGAAGAGGACTGATTAACTGTAAGATTAAGATCATCCAAATACAGAATCAGAAGGGCTTTATTCTGTACCAGGAGCACCCAGTAGTGCAAAGTCTTCCTAGGCAATTTGCTGTATTTATTTGGAGGAGAGCCGTTTATGCTTTTTACTATGGGAGGAAACTAGGCTTCCTAGGCCCAGGGCAAGGGTGGGGCAAGTGGCACTGCCAGTCTTGCTTAAACTTCCCAGTCGTCCCCATCTGTCTCTTCTGTGTCTGACTCTAGCCTTCCAGACCTACCTCCTCGACACTTGGGAGCCTGTCATGCATCTATCTGTCGGATGGACTCTCACTTACCTTGAAGCTTTTTCCCTCGTACGCTCCCATCAGTTTCCGACATCTGAAACTATCCTGGATGTCCCTTGATGACTTCCATTCCCTTTCTCTATGTGGTTATGAACTTATTTCCTTGTAGTATAATTCTACCCACATTGTCCCAAGCTTTGAGAGAGAAGCGGGGGAAGAGGCACAGGACAGGTCTGCTACTTTGAAATGAAAGCCTCAAGTTACTTTTTAAATAAGAAGACTTTATAAATTACAAACATATATTTTCTGATTCAGAAATAGTTGGGAAATCACTTGAGGATTGCATTTTATAATTCTTAGTTTGCTCATGTTTTGTAGAAAGCATTTTGTCTAATTGTTCTTCATACATGAGGGGACCAGGGCTCTGAGCAGAGAGCCCCTAAATGACTCAGGTATTTAGGTTTGGGAATGAGATGGGTCCAGTTTGGATTTCAGCTTTCCCACTGGCTAGGAGGTTCTTAGCAGGTACTGAATTTCTCTAAGACCCAATTCTCTCATCTGTAAAATTAGAACAACAGAACATGCTTTGTGGAGTTGATGTGAGGATAGAATGAGATTTTATATGTAAAGTGCTCAGCACAGTGCTATAAATGGTCTAACCTAATAAATATTGCTATTATCATTAATTATTACCATCATCCAGGTTGACACTACTTGTACACCCAGTAAACATTTGTTTTTGTGGTTAATAATGATCATCTAATTTGATATCCTTTCACTTTGTGACATTTTAAGTGATGTTAAGGTATAAAAGGAAAGGGAGAAAGGAGTTTAACTTTGTTAGGAAGGAAGGTTAAGAGGGAAAACTACTGCTGCAACGAGACAGATATAGAAAAAGAAAATATGAGAAGTAGAGGCCCTGGGAGCAGCCCTCACGATCCATATACGTTTTGTTTGTTTTGCCTCAGAAGTTGGTTTGTAAATGACTTTTGTCAATGACAGTTATGAAGAATAACATTCAAATGTTTGAGGACAGCAGAATCTGGAACTGGACTTAGAAGGGACCAGACCGAAGCAGATACACTGGTCTTTGGAGCAGTTGGATGGGAGGAAGAGAAATATTAGGAGGAATTTTACTTTTCATTATGGGTTTCGATAATAGTGTAATTACACAAACAGCCTTCTGAGCACAGAAAACAAAACACACAAAACTTCTGCGTGGGAAACAAAAGAAGCTTTAGGGCAAACATGAATGAAATAATCCAGTGAGATGGGAGAAGAAGCCATCAGAGCCAGGATGGAAAGTGGGGTCTTGGGAAAGGACACATTTAACCCCAATATCCAAACCTGAAGATTAATTCTGTGGTTACGATTCAGGGGTTGTGGGAGTGGTGTGGGAAGAAGACACCGGCTTCCCTCTTCTCAGTGCTGTATTAATTTTAGAAGGTCTTTCTGCTGAGTGTGCGCTTTTCTCATTTGTTTGACCAACACAGGCGGGGAGTGAGGAAGCTCCTCCTGGCATATATTTCCCCACTTACCGGGGTCCATGTTTACATTAATCACACCCGGCCCTTTAAGAGCTGCTCTGTGTGTTAACCCCCCACGGCTGCTAATTAGCAGGTCACTTGCAGGTTAGAGGTGTGCCTGTGTTGTGCTTCTTGGCTGGCTGTTGTGTTATTATAAGAACTGTAAATGCCATATGCAGCTGCCATACGGGTTGTGCTCAGAAGGCTGTTTGTATAATTATAGGCATTAGCCAGAGACAGAGCCTGCCAGCTGACATTCAAGAGGCAATAATAACTTAATTTCCCTCACAACAAATGGGCTCTCTAATACGGAATTTAGTTACACTTCGAACTCAGGGATGGCTTGAGAATTCCAGCAAGCACACTTCTGTCCAGTTATTATCATCAGGGGTGGGGTAAGCACACCTAGACCCACATCCATCTCCTCGGCTGCCTGAGGATAAACCAAGGGGTGATATTACTCCATACCTTTTCATTTCCAAAGGAAAGGTATCTCGTCAGAGGAGCCAACTGGCCTCAATGAAGGATTTGTCACAATATGTAGTCTTAAGTGCGTCGTGAAAGGTTTTTGCCCACCTGGTGTCTCTTACTGAGCACAGTTCAGGAAACTCTTTGCTTTGTCATGGTGTTTGGAACTAAGTCACCTACAGACGTCATCTGGGAACTAGTTCTCTGGGTCTCTAACTTCACCGTGTCTTTGCTTATGCTTTCCTTCAGCCCAAATATTTTTCCTCTCATTCTCTACCCACCAAACATTTGTGCAAAGCCGTTTCCTCTGTGATAACTTTCTTGATCCTTCTCTCTACCTCCAGAGGATATGGTCGCTTTCTTCTTCTGGTTTTTCTAGTGTTTGGTTTAATAATTATAACATTTTATCTCTCAGAAGTCTTTGTGCCCACACCTGTCTCAGAGTTGACTGGGAGACCCTAGCAGCATCTGTTTCTGATCCATCTTGGTAACACCTATAATGTCTTTTACCCAGCAGGTGCCAAAAGCCGTTGTTAAGTGGATTTAAAATATATTCTAAAAGCCATAATCATTCTGTATTTTAAAATATGCATAGAACTTTGATCACGATGGCAAACAGACCTTATAAAAGATTAATGGTTTGGTTATTTAAAAATAAAGTATTTTTACACAGTATATATGAGATTTGTCTATATATGCATATGTTAGATAATATTTATATTTTGTACCTATATATTTATACATATATGTCTTCATATACACATACATGAAGATCTCTGCACCCATACCTCAATCTATTATTTTGGTATTCTGTGCCGTTTAAATGAGATTGCAAACTTTTAATGACCTGGAAAGACTCGATACCCTCTGAAATGATAAAAGAAGGTTACAGAATGTTATATACATTAGGAATGTAGATTTGTGTAAGATAAAATATTTATTCACCTGAGAAAGATATGCATACACAATAATATTGAGTGTTTGTACATGACAGGATTTGGATTACTTTTGCTTTCCTTATTTTGCTAATCTGTATTTCCTAGAATGTTTACAATGTATATGGAAAGCTTTTGTATTCAGGAGGAAATGGTTATTAATAGATAATTTTATTAGTGTACTTTCAAAGTTTTCTTTTTTTTTTTTTTTGTGGTACGCAAAAAAAGGTGCTGTTGTGGCCTCTCCCGTTGCTCCGGATGTGCAGGCTCCGGACGTGCAGGCTCAGTGGCGGTGGCTCATGGGCCTAGCCACTCTGTGGCATGTGGGATCTTCCCGAACCGGGGCACAAACCCGTGTCCGCTGCATCGGCAGGCGGAGTCTCAACCACTGCGCCACCAGGGAAGCCCTCAAAGTTTTTTAAGAGGAAGGATTTTAGCATCTCCAAATTCTCATTAAGTAATATGCATAAGTGATGTCTGGAAGTGCTGGTTTTTTATGCTTAGTGAGTAGGCATAATTTATTTTGTATGAATTAAATGTTTCAGGGTTAAGGTAGATAATGTGCTTCTGGGTTCACATGTGCAATGGGGGTGGGAAATGAAATTAAGACATTTTGAAGTGAGAAACACCAGTGCTGGGCTGAGACGATATTAAATTCAGCACACAATTTATTTAGTTATTTGTTTATTTTGTGTTTATTTTATAAGAAGTTTTAACTTAGCTGGATTAGGCAGCAGCAAAGGAACAATTAGCTAAATCTTGCTGAGCTTCTACCAAATTCAGCTAATATGCTGTTTATATTGATACACAGTCTCTTAATCCTTACAGCTATCCTATAAGATAGGATTTAAAAAAAACAATTATATCCATTTTATAGAAGAGATAATTTAGCCTTAGGTTAGATCATTTTCCCACATCAGCGTGGCTGAGCTGGAACTCAAAACCAGTCTATTTGACTCGATAGCCCAGACTCTGACTGCCTTCCAAATAGCAAACATGTGTGACTAAAGTGCCTAAGTGTGTCTTAGACTTACAGTTCTTTAATTTTTGCTCTAACGCTTTATTTTCTATATAATGTAATGAGCAAAGGCTGTACTTAGTGCAGTGGAAGCACGTGGTGCCCCATCCAGAACCCTTCTCAAGGACAGCAGTACCCTGTCTTTATCCCCTGTGGGTGGAGGCTCCTAATGGCTCACATCAGTCGTTTCTCCAGGGACATCCTTCAGTGAAGGGGAGCTCCCTTGATCAGGAGATTGCATCCTCCTTCCCAGGGGCCGCGGTGGGGGCGCGGTGGGCAGAGAGGAGAGGCAGCCAGAAGTAAAAGACTGACTGACACAGGGACATGAAGAAGGGGGACCACTTTCTTCCCTTGTGTGACTTGTGCTCCAGGGTTCTCGGATCAGGCAGAAGCCAGTCTAGGGCTGAGACCACATCCTTGCTCAGTTTGCTTTCTCTGCTCCCCACACTCCTTCTCCTGAGAGCACTTCCTGCCCAAATCACTATCATGAGAATCTCCCCGTCTCAGGCTCTGCTTCTGGATGCCCTACA
>NW_006782167.1:2078851-2087931 GCF_000442215.2 Lipotes vexillifer
TACACGAAACATTTAGATATGTAGATAATTGAATGGAAATTGTTTATGATGTTTTAAATTCCACCACTGTGAATAAGGTTGAACATCTTTTCATGTGTCCAAGTGTCATTTGTATTTCCTATTCTGTAAGCAGTCTGTTCATAAACTTTGCTAATATAAAATACTATATTAAATACTGAAGCTTATAATATGTTTTTATATCTAGTATGGTCACATCTCCCTTCCCCGCTGCCTACTGTGTGTCTGCTGCATCACTCTTCTTTTTCAGAATTTTGTCCTCACTATCCTTGCTTGTTTATTTGCATATATTAACTTTAGAATCAGATTGTCTGTTTTTCTCATAAGATCCTGTTGCTGTTTGTGTTGGGATTGTAGTAAATATATAGATAAACTAGGATGAATTAACAGTCATTCTGTTGGGGTCTTCCTAGCTAAAACATGGAATGACTTCATTTGTTCAAGACTCCCTTTGCATTCCTCAGGATTGTATTAAGGTTTTTCTTCATAGAGAGATTGCATTTTCTTTTTTAAAAAATTTTTATTGGAGTATAGTTGATTTACAATGTTATATTAGTTTCAGGTATACAGCAAAGTGAATCGGTTATACATATACATATATCTACTCTTTTTTAGCTTCTTTTCCCATATAGGTCATTACAGAGTATTGAGTAGAGTTCCCTGTGCTATACTGTAGGACCTTATTAGTTACCTATTTTATATATATTAGTGTATATATGTTAACCCCAATTATTAGTTACCTATTTTATATATATTAGTGTATATATGTTAATCCCAATCTCCCAATTTATCCCTCCCCCTGTTTTCCCCTCTGGAACCATACATTTGTTTTCTACATCTGTGACTCTATTTCTGTTTTGTAAATAAGTTCATTTGTACTATTTTTTTTAGACTCCACATATAAGTGATATCATATGATATTAGTCTTTGAGAGACTGCATTTTATTAAGTTTATTCCTATGTACTTTATTTTTGTTTTTATAAATGGAGCATTTTATTCCAGAGGGACAACTGTCATATCTGTGTCTGGGTGACAGGAGGGTGGAACATAGAAGGAATGCAGCCAAACTCCAGGCTCCAGTGTATCTATGTCCTTCCTACCCTGTGCATTAAGCCAAACTATACTTTTTAGGGAAGTCAAATTTTATGACTTAAATGACTTTTGAAAACTGATTTATGAAAGATGCAATACTAATATGGCCTCACCACTGGTCCCCGTGCTTCTGGGGCACTGGAGCTCACACTGAGCAAGGTTTCTCTGGCACTGATCTGTCCACTGGAGACTGAGAATCTGGCTCTGCCTTAGGATCACTCAGGAGAATCAGTGGAAAACCCAGCTTCCTGGGCCCCACTCCAGAACCACCGGATGAGAAGATTTGGGAGGAAGGCCCACATATGCATATTTTCAAAAAAATCTCTCCAAGGGGTTCTTCTATAACCAGCCCACAAACTGGCAGTTTGGAGCACTAATTTACTTTATAGAAACACAGTTCTGGGGCAGAGAGCAAGGCGGTAGGGAGGAAGGACTGGAGTGAATAAGGATGGATAGTAGGAGCAACTCCTTCCCAGTGACCAGAAACAAACCTCAGAAATGTTGCAAAGTGATTCAGCATCTTTTCGAGCGTCCTTGGTACCTTTCCCAGGCTCAGCTCTGATCTGCACCATCCAAGCTTCATGTTGGGTTCTTCTGACTGCATACATTCTAACGTAAGAACAATATTTCCAAGATTGCTTTGTTACACTCCTGGGTGCTGGCATTTTAACTGGGAATAAGAATGTTAAAGCAGAGACTTTATTTTTCAATTATGGATCTTCAGATGTAGCATGAAGGTGGGGACAGAGGGGAGCAGACAACTCAGGGACCTTCTCTTGAGATGTTAAAATCATACTTTATAAATTGTCTTCTGTGAATAAAATGCGCCTTTCCTAATACTAAGGGAAGTTAGGTAAAGACTGTGAATAACGTAGTGAAGATGCTTTCTCCTCTTATTTCCAGGAGACCAAAATTTCCCCTCATTCTTATTTCATTGAATGAGATACAGTTTGTTGAATATCCAGGCCTGTTCCTTGCACTCAGGACAGGAGAATTCCCTTTCCATTCCCTGTGAATCCAGTGAACACTCAGACAACATAAACAGTTTGCAGTAGCTTAAAGAACAAAATTAATCTGGGGATGTAAGTATGCAACCTAATTCACGTTGAACTGTGTTTCCAATCCAGAGGTAGACTGTACAGTTGAATTCCTAACTTTAAAAACAATGGAGGATCTCACTGAAGTACTCAGAGTAAGTGAGGGGGGTCTTTCCACATTTGGCTTCACTTTTAATATTACTGGAAAATAATGTAGAGAATTGTGGTTACGAGCACAAATTTCAGAATCAGAGAGCACTGGGTTTGAGTCTTGAGGTGTTGTGGTCTTAGTCAAGTTACTTAACCTCTCTGAGCCTTAGTTTCCTTGCTTTATAAGATTGGTGTGTGTGTGTGTGTGTGTGTGTGTGTGTAGGCATGTGGGTGCATGTGTGCATGCGTGTGTATGCCTATATATATTGGCATATATATGCATATATATTGGTGTGTGTGTGTATATATGTGTGTGTATATGACTTCACAGAGCTGTTGTAAGTAATACGTAATCTAATTCAAGAAGAATTCTTAGTACTGTTCGTCAGTAAAAAGAATTGCTGCTTATGTTTTATTGCTTTCTGAGTATACACTTAGTAAACCTCTACCATCCATAGATTAGCAACAAGACAGGTAGATCCTTATGAACTTATTTTGAGCTCCAGATGATTGAAGGCTGTTAACCAAAAACTGATGGTTTTCTTCTTTCTCTGCAGTGTTATATTATTCGTTAGAAAATTATGTCCTCATATTATTTAATTGATGATTGTATGCATGTGAGTGCATGTGTGTGTGTGTGTGTGTGTGCATGAGTGCGTGTGCATGAGTGCACGTATGTATCACCTGAAGAGCTCAGAGGCTTGAATTTCCTGTGTCCCTTCTCTGTGAGGGGAAACACTGCAGAGAAACTGTAATTTTAGCAGGCCTCCTTGGAGATATTTTGCATGATGTTTCAGAATCACTCTGAACCCAGTTCCTTTATGTATTCATTCATTTGACCGCTATTTATTGAGTGCCAACTCTGTTCCAAAGGTCAGAAGGGTTAAATATTACAGAGAGGGTCCAAGTTCATGGAGACATTTCTCTGACCCTCACGCATCTTGAGTTTATTGCTCTGGAGGTAAATGCTAGGTCCACCGCAGCATTCTCTGCAGCAGGCCTGTCTGCCGGGAACAATGACCATCTCAGTGTACATAAACAGTAAGGTGTGCTGGGCTGGGCCTTAGGGGAGCGGCAGAGTCTTGAGAAAGGAGCCTGGAGAAGTTGGGTCGGGCAGGCTGTAAATAATGGTCTGATTTAGACAGTGCCCACTGTGTGTATGTCTGGCACTTTGCTTTACAAATGTTATTTTATTTAATGAGCATAACAGATAGGTATTATTCTAACCTGACATTAGCACATCAAGCATCTACTTTTAATTCCAGCTGGGGCAAAGAAGCTTGGAAAACAGAAGCGTTCCCAGCAGGCAGCCACACCGGGCAGCAGAAAACTGTACAAAAGCAAAATGCAGATTCCAAGGCTGAAGTGTCAATTATATTTCTAACAATTGCATATGGACTTCATTAGCCAGCTAAATGGTACCTATTTTAGCATCCCGCCAGCTGGAGGGGTTTCCAGTAGGAAATGTGAGAAGGGAAAATGTCTCGGAATCTCAGATTCCCCAGGGCCTTCTGGAATTCGTACAGATTAAGCAAGATAAGGTCAGCTCTAACCCCTCTCTCTTCTTCCTGCACCCCTCTGCGCACTCACCTCACGGGTGAATAAGACCAGAGCACCTGTATCTGTCCAGAGGGGGCCAGGGCTGTTTTATTTGTATCCCTTCGGGCCTCCGAAGCTGTGTCCCCCCTCAGGGATGGTAGGCAGAGCAGAAAGAATTCATTCAGCACCAGCTCTCTGTGGGAAATCTGTATCTCTTTGACACGAGGCCTCTTTATTATATGCTTTCTATTACATCTTTAGCACAGCTTTGTGTTGGCTTTTCCCATAGGTTAAATATAATGATGGGTAACCTAATCCTGAAGGTAACAGAATAATCTTCGAAGACACAAGGCTCTATTTAATTCTTGCCAAATGACAGAATGTACCCAGACTTTGAACAGACCTCTGCAGAACGCCAGTAAGTTTTTGTGTCTTGCTGAGCTTGGAGCCAGATCGTCCCTTTCTATTCTTTTTCCTGCTCCCAGGCTGGATCTGATTTCACACCAATCGATCCATAAGAGGATAATGGTATCACAGTTCAAGACAGGCAACCATGGAGAATTGTTTTATATGCTTCTGATACTCAAGAAGTTTCAGTGGCCTGGGATACGTCCCAGTTTTCAAGGAGAGTCAATTCCAGGGCAGAAGACAGTGTGGCAAAGAGAAAAAGAAAAAACAAAAAAATACCAACATGGACTTTGGAATCAGGTTGACATGGGTGGAAAGCACAGCTCTGTTTCTTATTAGTGATTATCTTAGTCGATGCCTGGGTCTCAGTTTCCTAATTAGTAAAATGATGATAAACCCATACCCATCTTAGAGAAATTTTACAGGAGCAGAATTAAAGAAATAAGTGGAATGCCATTGAGAGGGATATATGTGTGTGGCAGGAGGATATTTTCTCACTTGCCTCATTTTGAAGGTCATTTGAAAACACCGTAGAGTGTTGTCCAATTAATTCTCCCCCTACCCAGGAGTGTGTGCCATGCCGTCCTCTGCACAGCCCACAATTATAGTGCTTGATGTTGGGTTGTAGCTGGCATCAATGTTGGTGGACATCTAGATTCTCTACCTGCACTCTGTTTATATATGTAAAAAGCACTACTAAGGGCCTTTTATATACTGAAATAGGTATTGTTTTAGGTGCTGAGGATTAAGTAAAACACATGCTCCTTGTCTCCATGGGAGACAGTAGGAGAGGTAGGTACCACCGCAGGGCCTGACAGATGCTTGAGTTGCAGGGAGTTCACAAAGAAGGTTCAAGTCATTTCTATCAGGGATAAGGAAAAATCAGGAGAGGCATCTAAGAGGGAGTGACCTTTGAGCTTAGATTTGAGGCTGAGTAGGTGTTTTCTAAAGGAAAAATGGACTTGGACATTATGCTCAGTGAAATAAGTGAGACAGAGGCAAATACTGTATGATCTCACTTACGTGTAGAATCTAAAAAATACAACAGACTAGTGAATATTAAAAAAAGAGGCAGACTCGCAGATATAGAGAACAAACGAGTGGTTACCAGTGGGGAGAAGTTGGGGGAGGGGAAATACAGGGGGAGGGGAGGAAGAGGTACAAACTATTAGGTATAAAATAAGCTACGAGGATGTATTGTACAACATGGGGAATATAGTTAATATTTTATAATAACTATTAATGGAGTATAACCTTTAAAAATTATGAATCAACTGTGTTGTACAGCTGTCACGTAATATAGTACAGCAACTATACTTCAATTAAAAAAAAAAAAGAAAACCAGTGGCAGCAAATTCCAGACAGAGGGAGCTATTTGGGCAAATCAATGAAACTACCTGGGGTGGATTAAGAAATGATTAAGTTCAGTGGCTGGAGCGCAGAGCCGGGGAGAGTGGACAGAGGGGTGTGGAGAGATGATTGGGTCCAGGTTCTGAAGGACGCTATAAGGCATGTTAAGGAGTTTGGCTAAGCTTCTGAGTGTTTTTATGGAACCAGTGAAGGCTTCTCCATAAGGAGGTGCGATAATTAGATTTGCACTTTAGAAAATTACTCTGCTACAGTGAGGAGGATGTCTTAAGGTGAGTTGTCTTATTTGTATCTCCTGCTTGGGGTTTGTAGTATCTCTTTGAGTCTTTGGCTTGAAGTTTTCCATCCATTTTGGAAAATTCTTAGCCATTACTCTTCAAATATTGCTTCTGCTTCATTCTCGCTCTGTTCTTTTTCTGTCACTTTTTATCATGGGCCGTAGGTCTCTTAGAATCCTTCCTAAAATTTCCATTCTTGTTTCTTTCTGTGCTTAGGTAATCTGTTTTATAAATAAAGCTTTATTAGAACATGGCTACGCCCACTCATTTGTGTATTGCCTATGGCAGCTTTTGTACTCCAGTGGCGGAGCTGGGTAGTTTTAACAAGCCTTTTGGCCTGCAAAGCCTAAAATATTTACTATCTGGACCTTTACAGAGAAAATTTGCTGATCCCTGGGCTGATTTATTGTTAAACATATCTACTAAGTTCTTTACCATTATTTCAGTTACACAATTTCTCACTGATACTTTTTAATAGGTTTCAGATCTCTGCTTAAATTCCCCATAAATGGATTTTTGAATGTGCCAGTCACAGTTATTTAAACTCCATGTCTGAGTAACAGCAGTATCTGGGTCTCTTGGTTTTTATTGTCTTTCTCCCTGCCCCACCCTTAGTCTTTGGCCTTTTGCGTCTGGTCTTCTGGTACAATAATGTTTACTGAATGGCGGCTGATTTATGATATATTGTAGAGACATTTAGAAGCTTTTGTCTGGATGGGGTTTCTTTACTCCAGATAAAATTAACTATTGTTTCCAGCAAGCAACTAGCTCAGGGGCAGATCAGCTTAAACCAGTCAGGGGTTGAGCAGATAGGAAGCTGTTTGTCAGTCTTTGTGAAGGTTGGTATATTTCTTATTTACCCATAATTTGGGGGAAGGTCTCTGTGCGAGTTGCAGTGAAATCCAGAGTGTTCCCCAGACCTCCTCTTCCTTGGTGGGCTCTGAAATCTATTTCCCGTTACCCATCCACAGTAGATTAAGTTCTACTCAGCTTCTGACCATTGCTTTCCACTTCTCAGCTGCCACCGTTGAATCAGCAAGTACTCCGAAAGGAAAACTAATGCTTCATATTAGGCCCATATCTTTGCTTTTCCCTTTTCTTTCCAAGATCAAGGTTCTTCAGGACCTCTTGACTGAGTAACTCTCTCAAGACTTCCAGTAGGTTTCTTTGTGTTTTTCAGGGGGGCTTTTATGATTGTTATTGGAAGGGGGATTTATCTACAACTAGCTATTTTGCCATTACTGGAAGTAGATTTATGGATTTTAGGTAATCTGGAACAAGACACAGAAAAGTGGGACTGGTTCAGGAGAAGTTGTATCCAGTTAGGAAATAATGGTGATTTGAACTAAAGGCTGCAGGATATGCAGACGGCAAATGAATATGTGAAATATGTTCGTAAGCCATCAGGGAAACGCACACTAAAGCCATATGGCTAAAATAGAATAGTGACAACATCAGATACGCGTTAGTGTGTAGAGAAACTATCACTCATACATCACTGGTAAGCACATAAAATGGTATTGCCACTCTGGCAAACAGTTGGGCAGTTTCTTATAAAACTAAACATAGAATTATCATCCAACCCAGCAATTACACTCTTGAGCATTTATCCCAGAAGAATGAAAACTGATGTTTATGTACAAAACCATGCACATTGAATGATCATAGCAGCTTTATCTGTAATATTCCCAAACTGGAAACAACCCAGATGTCCTTCAGTAGGTGAATGATTAAGTAAATTGTGGTCCATCTATACCATGAAATACTACTCAGCAGTATAAAGGAGAGACTATTGATTTGTGCAAATCAATGAGTATCTGGGGCATTATGCTTAGTGAAAAAAATCAATACCAAAGGTTACATGCTGTATGATTGTTAGTATCCTGGTTGTGATATTGTACTGCAGTTTTGAAGATGTTATCTTTAGGGGAAATTGGGTGAAGAGTAGAAGAGATCTATCTGTATTATTTCTTACAGCCCTATGTGAACCTATAATTATCCAAATAAAATTTTAATGAAAACCAGCAAAACAACAACAAAATCATATCACTCAGAATTCTACAGGCTTTTAAAAAGTTTCATTTTTCGCATATTTTGTTGCACACACATTTAAAAAAAAAGCACAGTGTTAAGCAACTATTGTACATTCTGCTCATATAGTGCATAACCAAGTATAATATATACAGTTCAGGTGTTCTATTTGTAGATGAAATAATCCTCCATGTTTTGTTTAAGCAGACGTATATATTAAAGGATTTTAAGTAGCTTTTAGAATCTCCAGGAGAGCCAGAGTCCCTCTTAAGTGAAAATACATAACTCCAGGCTGAATGCCAGGAGCTCTGAGACTGCTGCCCTGAGGAACTAGACACCTCTGCCATCATGCCTGCTAGGAGAGGGCTGCATGGGCATGAGTTTTGACTTTTCTTGATATTTGCTTTGGGGTCCAAATGTCTTCTGGATGATTCTAATTGGTAAACCTAGATACCCCCATCTCTGTCCTTGCTACAAGAGAATGTGAGGATGCAAGTTGTCTGGGTTCTACCTTAGGAAGGTGCATCACTTAAAGTGTAAAATGAGCAAAAACTAGGATGCATGTTCAAAGATGCAGGATGAACGTAAGTTACATATGCCCGCTACAGTCAATCCCTTGGCTTACATTTCCAAATAAGATGAACAATGCTCTTTTCTAAAATAATCCAGCTGTTATTCTTCATATCAGTAAAAATAGAATCAATTGTCTTTCCCAAAGGGGGAAAGGTCATAGACTTTCTGGGTGATGGTCATTCTTCCTCTGGCTCCATCACTGTTTTCTTTATTAATCGTTTGTAACCAATGTACTAAGTTGTGAAATTCACCACCACCAGGATATGCTGTAGAAAATGGCAAAGATGAGGGACAGTGATCACGAAACCACAGTTTGTATTTTTTGCTTCCTTCGTTATCCATTTCATGCTGCTTTTCCCTTCTTCTGTTCACTGTAATTCAGCAAACCCCAGAATCAGACTCTGTGTTTGTATTTTGGCTACATTCATCCTGTATTACCAGGGTTGAAATTCTTTTTGACAGTTAATGAAAATCCCTGCTAAGGTTCTCATGGATGCATTTGTATGCTTATACCTTACCTGTAGGTTGTCTGAGGTTGTAAATTCTTGCCTCTATTTTGGGAAATGTTCAAAGCAGAGGGAAAGA
>NW_006782167.1:2087944-2090747 GCF_000442215.2 Lipotes vexillifer
GGAAAGAGGAATGTGCGTCTGATTTATTTTGACTCTGTGTAGCACTTAGCCCATAGTGCTACAGCTAACAAGCTAGGACTTCTGATGCATTTTGTACTTCAGTGCAAAGGGAAGGAAAAAGAGGCATAAGAGGTGAATAGGCAATAAAGAAAGATTGGAGTCCAGGAGATTATTTTTGATAAAGAAGTTTCCCTTGGGTGGTACCTTCATAAAAACAATCTGAGGCTTCATAAACAGCGAAAATGGCATTTGCTTAGCAAGAATTCACTTAGTTTCATTGTAGGGGGCTGTCCAGGACTTTGGTAGGGAGTTAATGCCTTTCACCCTAGCAGCAATACCCACTTGTTTTCTTATCAGTTATCTTCCAGACCCTGAGAGTTTCAAGTTTTTTTGAGGCTTGTAGGGCTGGTTTTCTTCTAGTAATTAGACATCTGTGTTGTTATCAAGTTTTCAAAACTCAGATTTAGTGACTGAAAAAATCTTGATGTGGCTGAATAAAACTGCCTACAGAATAACATCACTCTCCATAATATGACGTCCACAACCCATGTTATCTCTCCTCCATCCTTCTACAGACCTATACTGCAGACAAATCAGATTTTCCTCCCTGAACAGTTTACTTTTAAAAATCTACATGTTTTTGTCAATGCACTTTCCTTCTCCACCCCGCCATTATCCACTTTCTCCTCATTAACATTCTTTAAATCTATAAGATCTCAGAAAACAATGCCCTTTAGTAAATGTGTTAATGCCTATGAAAATATGTAGCATAGATTCTTGCACATACTCAGTAAAATTTAGTTACTTCAGCTCTTCCATTCCTTAGTTATTGCATGAAGCTTTTCTTGATCCTTCCAGTTGAAATTAATTAGTCTTTCTTCTCTTATACCATAGTAACAGCTATTGTGAATCTGAATGTGTCCAGTCCATTTTACTGGCCAATATGTACATTTAAGTGATATATTATTTTTTAGTATTTTGCAAATGTACCTAAATCCTTTCCCCTAGTCATTTATTTCCAAATTCACTCAAATATATGTTTTTGAAATCTGATTTGATTTCTAGCTTTCTATGCTAGGTATATTTATTTTTTCTCTCTTCAAGGACATTTCTTCCTTTTCTCTTCTCTTCCTCCCTCTCTCCGTTCCTCCCTCCCACTACCTCTTTCTTTCTTCTTTCTTTCATTCTTTTTCTTTCTTTCTTTCCTTCTTTAACTAGGCTGAAATTAAAATGTATATATTGTATCTCAGCATTAAACCGAAAAACAAAACCAATAGGAGATTTGTTGTAAAACATTGGCTTACATGATTGTGTGGCTGGTTAGGCAGGTCTCCAGGAAAGGTAGAGTCTAGAACACTCAGCTATAGGGTGACACTGCTGTCCACAGGCAAGGGTGACACTGCTGTCCATAGGCAAGTTTTCTTGCTTTTGAGGGAAGCCTCAACTTTGCAACTGATTGAGTCAATCCCACCCGTATTACCTAGGATAATCTCCTTTACTTAAAATCAACTGATTATGGATTTTAATCATATCTACAAAATATCATCATAGCAACACTAGATTGCTCACAAGAGCCTTCATAGTGTCTCAAGACATTTAGAGCCACCTCCTCTGGTTATGCAGGGGTCAAGGAATCCAATACATCTCTCACATACATTTCTGCATGGCATGCCCACTGTCTACTCTAAAGACACACTTCTATAGTAGGAGGAGTGCTCTTCAAATACAATGAGTAAAAGCCACTGCCAGATAAGGTAGGAGGAGGGGACAAACCAGCCCCCAAATAATTTCTCCATTAGTTCTTAGCCACCTGTCGAACTTCTAAAGATGATGAAAAGAAAAAAGGCTGAAGCTTGCAAGAGGCAACAGACAGAGGTCCTCCCCTCACACTCACTATCTGTAGCTCCATCACAAATGTGTCTAGGCTATCTCCCAAATTGGGGTGGAGGCCATCCATAGCCAGGTCCCATTTGCAGATAAGAGACCCAGAAGGACTGGCTCTTTTAGGAGCCCAATTACAAAGACAGTGGTCCCCAACGTGGTAGAGAGGTGGACATTGTTCCTAAAGCCATGGAGGGAAGTGACACGAGGCCATCATGGAAACAGCAGAGGGTGATGAGCAGCTGGAGATGACCAGTGCCGTATCTGAGCCCAAGGAGACAGTCACCTTTGAAGCCTATTAAATAGGAACCAGAACAGGAAGTTGCCATGGGGACATGGCTCAGGGAAATACCCCTTGAGAGCCATCATGACTAATGCAGTATAAAGAAAACCATACAGTCTCAGAATGAAATGCTATCTTCTTGAATTTCCATGTCACAGGACCTAGTAGTAATCTCATTGTGTTTTCTGTGGTGTCAGCTGCTGCAGCCTGAGACCCCTTCTCACATTGAGCTCAACACGAGTGCTCCTACTTGCCCGCATCCCTTGTTGCTTTGGTTCTCCAAGGCTATAGCTGAAAGTCATAAATTGCCATCTGTATTTCTGCTGGAAAGCACCAACACCATCATCTTCCTTTCTTCTTCCTCCTCTTTTCCTGAAGATCCCTGAACATAGTGACTGTTCAGTCCTGCCCACAGGGAAAGCAAGGACAGGACCTGTGTCGCATGGGAGTATTCAGGGGAGAGAGAAGAGGTGCAGTTGCTTTTACATTGGAATAGGAAAGTCTATATCATATTATACATTTAACGTATAGTTTATTTCCCCCCACATATTTGGATTCTCCTGCTTAAGAATTCTTAAGTGTAGTGTGTGTGTGTGTGTGTGTGTGTGTGTGTGTGTGTGTGTGTGTGTGTGTGTGTGG
>NW_006782167.1:2090799-2135608 GCF_000442215.2 Lipotes vexillifer
GTGTGTGTGTGTGTGTGTGTGTGTGTGTGTGTGTGTGTGTGTGTGTGTGTGTTGGGTAGGTTGGGGTGGGGGAAGGACAAGTGATTTCATCACCACCTAATGAGCCAGAAGGGGCGTGGTTGTCACATTCTTTCTAACCAACACATAAGTCCAGAGAGCTGTCACTTACTACTATCAAGGGCTACTTGAACATCCAGCTTGAGCATGATAAAATTTTCCAGGTAATGATTTAAGAAAATAATTGTTCACTTGGTAACTATAAAATTACATTAAGTTTTCCTGTGTTAAAGAAAAACATATAGCTCTAAGGAAACACAAAACTCAGAAGCCAAATAAAGATCGAACTGGAGATCCAGAACTGATTTCCACTGGGGATGATTAAACTGTAAAATATCAAGAGTAACTATATATATAGGTATTCTTGACATATATATATTACCAACATTTGGTATGATCAGTCTATTTAATGTTAGTAATTCTAATAGGTTTGTAGTGGTTTTTCATTGTGTTTTTACTTTTTTATATCTCTTTAATTAATGATGTTGAGCATTTTTTCAGTTGCTTATTTTCTACCTGTATTTCTTCTTTGGTGAAATGTCTGTTTAAATGTTTTGCTCAATTTTACCGGACTGTTTATTTTCTTATTACTGAGCTTCGAGAGTTCTTTATATAGTCCAGATACAAATCTTTGATCACATCTGTGATATGTAAATGATTTCTCCCAGTCTGTGGCTTGACTTTTCATTCGTTTAACAACACCTTTCAAGGAGCAGAAGTTTTCAATTTTGATGAAGTCCAATTTATCAATTTGTTCTATTATGGATTGTGCTTTTGATGTCTTATCTAAGAAATCTTTGTCTAACTCAGAGTCTCAAATATTTTCTTCTAGAAGTTTTGTAGTTTTAGATCTATGATCTATTTGGAGTTAATTTCTGATTATAGTGTGACACATTTTCATAGAAGCATATATATTATGTATTTGTGTATATTTAAACAGTTTTTCATTATATACATTACCAGTGTCTTATTGTTTTGAAAAATGTATGTTTTTAGCTCCCACTTGATTACTCTCAGTTTTGAAGCTAAAGATTTTATCAGAGTTACCAGGATGACACCTGGTATGTTTACCTCAGTCCCACCCAAAAAAGAATTCCCCAGTTCCCCCAGAGATCTCATCAGACTGTTGTGCTTTCTACCACAGAAATTATTCCCCTTATCTTCATGGCTCCTGGAGGCAATCGTGGATTTTCTTTAAGCTGGAAAGCAAACTAGTATAATATTACAACTCAGTGTTCTTTTGATTTTGTCTAAGTTTTGTTTTTGTTTTTTTTTTAAATGGTGTCCCCAACTTTTGGTGAGAATCAGCTTCTATAACCCTAACATGGCCCTTGTAGGTAGTTGCACAAACTCCATTTTTCATTACAGCAATATCCAAACGCAGAATTTGAAGTATTTGGTAACAGCGCCAAATTCTTTATGTATCTTCCATTTCCACAAAGGTACATTTGCAAATGGCATTTCAGAGATTGCCTTAGGGAACTACTCACTGGTCTCCAATGTAAATGTAAAAATGTAGCCCTCCAAACAATGATTTGTGGCATGTGTTTGGAAAACGAAGCATTTAGGCACTCGCCCAAATATTAAGTGGGAATCAGTGCTGCGAGGCAGATGTTTACCATCTCTAAACAAATGGACCACAGGACTTCATGGGTCTCCCAGCTGTTAATTTGCTCTAGTTTCAGCAAGAAGAGAGTCATTTAAAATGAAATCCCTTTGCCTTTGTAAAAACACAGTTGTGGGTGAAAATGATATTTTATTTTAGAAACATAATCTGCTGATGACTTGTTTAGAAATACATGGAGTTCATACAGGATGGATGCAGGCAGTGGGACAGGATAAACATGGTGACCAATAGTGCAAAAATCTCAAAAAGTAAAACCCATTTGATAGAGGGATGGCCACCTGGTCTTCTGATTGGTATGGCCCTGGATTTACTGTCTGTTTGCAGGAGGTCTGCGTTTCATGTGGAAAAGCCAGGCTTTGTCTTTCTCAACCCAGTTCTTCATAGTGAGGGAATAATCCTTCAAGTTCCAGGCATCGTGTTGCCTAGAGCTTTCAGGCATCCTGTTGACTGTCATTTCTGGTGTGGTTGCAAGTATTTTTTACTTCTGAATTTTCAGTTATTTTGGGGGGCTGCCTTAGGGATATTATTTCAAATTGGAAATCTCCTCAAGAAATATTTATTGAATACTGATTCTAAAAGTGACACATTACTAACCTCTTTTCATCAAAAATGTAAATCAGGGGAGTTCTCTGGTGGTCCAGTAGTCAGGAGTTGGCACTTTCACCGCCGCGGCCTCGGTTTATTCCTTGGTCGGGGAACCGAGATCAAGCAAGCTGCGTGGCGTGGCCAAAAAAAAAAAGAAAAGAGTAAATCAGAAAAGAGGGGGAAAAGAAGAGAGGTACAAAGCTGATTTTATATTAGAAAATTATTTTGAATAATATGGTAACTTCTTTCTTTGTCTTGGAGTTGTTACCAAAGGCACGGGGGGAGGGGAGTGAATTAATTTCCTCTAAAATATCTCTTCCTTTGATTTTTCAAGTACCAGTGAACGGCCTACAAATTCATTCCACCAGCATTCAGAGGTTTTTGCTCTCACAACTGTCCTGCTGGAATCAATAAGCTGTTGATTAAAAACCTTGTTACTAATACATTTGGTAAGCTTAATCTATTTTTTAGAAACCTAATCACTTTCATGTCACTAGCTGCAGGGGTAGAGACAAAAGCTGTGGCTAATTATTAACAACTTTACAAAGCTGATATTGAATTTCTAATGTATCCCAAATGCCCCTTTTTTCTGATTAGTTCCTGTGTCCCACTAGCTAGCACATTGTTAGCTTGGCAGTGGCTTTCAGTTTAAGATCCTAAGGTTTCAGAAAAACTTGAAACAGTAATAGATTCTCTGGTCATTTTGAAACAGTCCTGTACTGCAGCAACATCTGGATACAAAGGGGAATAATTGCTGGCTGGGAGAGCGCCAATAGCATCCTTCCATTCCACCTGCTTCAAGATGCTGACTCCCAGCTGCTGAGTAAAGAGAAGGAAGGTGGTCAGAATTGCCTTGTAAAACGGGCCAACCTGGTTTAGATGTGTTTTAACTCTCAGATCTCTGTCCCTTTCCCTGCAATCTCTCCTGAGCTTCAGAATTATATTTCCCCCTGCCAAATATACAAATATTTCCTGAATTGCAGAAGACAGTAACTATCTGTCTGAAAGACTGTACCTGAAAGTTGGGGACCAGAGACTGAGATTTTGAACCAAAAACTAGTCCTCGATCTGTCCCTGGGGGTATGTCCTGGGAGGGAAGGTGACATAATTAAGGCATCCAATTAAGCTGGCATTTATTGGTGAAAGCTCTGACATCTGAGTAGCTCGCCCCATATGCCATATAATGTTATACTCAGAAAGAACATGCTGGAATCATTATGCTTCAGACACGAGTCTCACCGGTAGAACAAGGTCTAAGGCCAGGACAAAAAGATCATTTTCCCCTGAAATCTGCCTATCTCATTAGCCTTTTCATGGGTGATATAACTTCTCCTTCCCTCCAAACTTGCAGGGGTCCCCTGGCTATCACTGCTAAGCATGCCATTTCCATTATTGTTATAAATTATGTGCCAAGCCCCCAGAGGCCCTTGTCCCAAATTACGGATACTTATTGAAGATGAACTATTATATGACAGCACAAGGAAAAATGAACTTTAGGAAGTAAAACTAACAGATTTTTTTATAAACCATTAATCCATCCAGCATGTGTGATATAGGTAATTCCCATAAAGGGGAGTATATAGTTCACATGGATTTTTCCTGAACTTAGGACACACACACACACACACACACACACGCACTTTTCAAATAAACAAGGCCATCAGTTTAATATTCTAATTTTTATTAATGATTTAATTCAGTTTTTCTTACCTTTTCTAATTCTTCCAATTGAATTTCTGAGTTATATTTACTTTTATTATTATTAGGTTTTGGTTTTCTCTTGTTTAGGATCTGAAATGCAAACAGAGCTAAGAGGGGACCCTGTTGGTTATATAACGAAGATATTGTGAAATTATTTTCTCATATTATCTGTACATATTTCTAAATGTAGAATGTCTCTGAGGTACCTGGTTGAAATTTGATTAAGTTGCCACCAGATGAGATTGGTGTCTGAAAGTTTCTGAAAAATCACATGTTTTGGTCAAATAACTAAGTCAGCTTTGCGATTTTACACAAAATATTCATTTCAGAATACTTATGTACATAACTAATCTCTATCACCATTTACTGTATTGGAAGTGTTTTGTATAAAACACTGTATTGGAAGTGTTTTCTATTAATATTGGTATAAATTAAACTAATACATAGATAAAGTTAATTTCTTTCCTAACTAAAAATTAGCCATTGCAGAGACTAGTTTTCTTTCCTTCTACGTAATTTTAAGAAGAGAAGCAATATTCCTTGACAAACAATGAATGAAGGAATTTGTTGCTAGCAGACCTGCCTTAGAAGCAATACTAATCCTTCCAGCTGAAAGAAAACAATATCAGATGGTAATTGAAATCTGTATGAAAAAAGGAATAGGACTAAAGGAGTAGGTTAACATAAAAGACTGTATAAATATACATTTTACTCTTCTTTAAAATTTATATTAACTTGTATAAAACAGTAATTATGACATTGTACCTTTGAGTTTATAACAAACATAGATGTAATATATACAATAAAAATAACACAGAAGAGGGGGCAAGCTATATTGAGGCAAAATTTCTGTATTTTACCTGAAATAAAATATATTAATCTGAAGTAGATTATGATCAACTAAGATGCATGTATAGTTCCTAAAGAAACTACTAAGAAAATAATGAAAACTGTATGTAGTTAAAAAAAGACAAAAGAATAAAATGATACACTAAAATATAGCTATTTAACAACAACAAAAAAAGGAAACAAAAAGGAAGATAATTCTTTTAACATGTAAATTAACTAAACAATCCAACCAAAAGGGAGGGATTATCATACTTGAACAGGAAAAAATCCGAGATCCAAATATATGCTCTCTATAAGAGATACCTTTTAGATTTAAGTAAGGTGAAAGTATAATGATGGGGAAAAGGTATACCATGCAAATACTAAAAATAAGCGATCTGAAATGGCTTTAATAATAGCATACAAAATAGACTTAAAGATTAGAAATATGACTAGCGACAATCAGGGCCATATTTGTTGGATAAAAGGATCAGTTCATCAGAAAGATAAAGCAATTTTAAGTTCATGCACACCTAAAACAGAGCCCCAAAATAATTTAAAAATTAACAGAATTGAAAGGAGCAGTAGACAATTCAACAATAATAGACTTCAAACATCCCACTCTCAATAGTTAATAGAACAGCTAAACAGAAAATTAGCAAGGATATAGGAGATTTGAACAATGCTATCAATTACCTTGACTTAACAGACATCTATAGAAAATTCCACCCAACGAAAGAAGAATACACATTCTTCTCAAGTGCAAATGGAGCATTCTCTAGGATAGATCATATGCTAGGTCATAAAATTATTAATAAATCTAAAAGAATTCAAATAATAAAAAGTGTGTTCTCTGACCACAATGTATTAAATAGCAATGGAAAACAATAATGGAAAGAAAACTGGGAAATTCTCAAACACTTTAAAGTAACACATGCATAAAGAAGAAATCACAATGAAAATTAGAAAATGTTTTGAACTGAATGCAAACTAAAGCACAATATATCAAAACTTATAGTTTTGATTTGTACTATCCTGATGATTGAAAAAATGTTGAGCATGTTTTTTTATGTGTCTGTTGGCCCTCTGTATGTCTTCTTTGGAAAAATGTCTATTCAGATCTTCTGCCCATTTTCTAATCAGATTGTTTATTGTTGTTTGTTTTGTTGTTATTGTGGTTTTTTGTTTTTGTTTTGCTGAGTTGTATGAGTTCTTTATATATTTTGGATATTAACCCCTTATCAGGTATACAATTTGCAAATATTTTCTCTTATTCATTAGGCTGTCTTTTTAGTTTGTTGGTTTACTTTGCTTTGCAGAAGCTTTTTAATTTGATGGAGTCTCACTTGTTTATTTTTGTCTTTGTTGCTTTTTCTTTTGGTGTCAGATTCAAAAAAAATCATCTCCAAGACCTATGTCAAGGAACTTACTGCCTTTTTTTCTTCTAGGAGTTTTATGGTTTCAGGTCTTACGTTCAAGTTTTTAATCCATTTTGTATTAATTTTTGTGTATGGTATAAGGTAAGGGTCCAGTTTCATTCTTTTGCATGTGGCTGTTCAGTTTTTCCAACACAATTTACTGAAGAGATTGTTCTTTCCCAATTATATATTCTTGACAACTTTGTGGTAAATTAGTGGACCATATACGTGTTGGTTTATTTCTGGGCTCTTAATTTTGTTCCATTGATCTATGTGTCTGTTTTTATGCCAGTAACATAGTGGTTTAATTAATATAGCTTTGTAATAAAGTTTGAAATCAGGAAGCATGATGCTTCCAGCTTTGTTTTTCTTTCTCAAGATTGTTTTGACTATACAGGGTCTTTTGTGTTTCCATACAAATTTTAGAGTTGTTTTATTTCTGTGAAAAATGCCATTGGAATATTGATAGGGCTTGCACTGAATCTGTAAATTGCTTTGGGTAGTATGGACATTTTAATAATATTAATTCTTTCAGTCCATGAGCATGGAATATCTTTCTTGTGTCTTCTTCAGTGTCTTTCCTTAATATCTTGTAACTTTCAGTATGCACGTCTTTCACTTTCTTGGTTAAACTTACTTCTAGATATTTTATTGCTTTTGATGCAATTGTAAATAGGATTGTATTCTTAATTTCTCTTTTTGAGTAGCTGCTGGCAGCCATCTTTCGTCAGCAGCAAAACTGAAGCCAGTTTGTCTGAGAGCAAACCTGATATAGAGACATTCAGAGAAACAGCACCAGGGGTCCTGATCAACCTATACCTGAAGCCAAACCTATCTTTGGAGATTTCCTTACCATGAGTAAATATATACCCTTTGTCATTTAAGAGCATTTTCTGTTACTTGCAGTTATAAGCACTCTACCTGGTAAAATGGCTATGCCTTAATATCTAAGCCCTGGGTTATTAGAATCTTAGATCAGAAAGGGTGAGGAGAGGAACTTGCTTTTCCAAACCTTGTTATTGGGTTTTCTCTTAAGTGTGACTGCAAAATGGTGGCCTAGGTGAACTTCCTCAGAGCTAAAACCAAATATTTTGGACTTATTTTTAGATGACAGACTCTAGAAGATGGTAGGGATTTTACACGTATTTATTACCTTACAGATGATGAATAGTTTTTAAACCCTATTTAGTACCTGACTGGCTGGCACCTGGTTCACTGGGATATTAATAAATATTTGTTGAATCAATGAATGAATGGATGAAAGGAGACAGCACAAGAGAATGGGGGAATGGAGGAGAGAGTATTTCAGTATGGTAGCTGTATCGATGTGGCAATTTTGTAATGTAAAAGTACGCCACACTAACCTGGACATTCTCCAGAAATCCACTGCCACCTCCAGCATTTGTAAATCTGAGACTTCCATCTCCGAAAACAAGCTATAAACATTATGAAGTGCTAGCCAGTGGAACAACCTGATTACAAAAATTAGGAGAGGGAAAATGTGGACTAGTTAGTCTTTCATGATGTATTATTCAGGTAATTCTGCAGTGAGCCCTCCACCCCGGCACACATTGCATTCCCGCGAGATTGTATCACACGACAGAGCACCTTCATCCAAACGCCCGCCTCGGTTTCCACTGCAACTCTTAGCATGATTCATTCAAGAGCTGGAGGTCTGTTTGCTGACTCTGATCCTCTCCTCTTATAAACAAAAGGTCCATTTGCTTCAGAAATTTCCCATTTGGTTCTCTAGCAATATGTACGCTGTGAACTCACAAACGCGAAACAAAACTTTTAAACTGTATTTTAAAAAGAAGACCACATGGGTGCCACTGGATGTGAAGATAAAGTTACAGTTTTAAAGGACATGACAATGATTTGCCAAAACACCAGGCCCTAAATTTAAAATCTCAGGGGGAGGAGAGGGATATAAATGAATTATACACATTAACGGAAACTGTGGTATTGCTGAAATAAAACTGAAGAACATTTTAGAGCATTTGATCCTATTTTTCTTCACAGAAGCTATGTCCTAAGATATCTGGAACCTATAATTTTCATTTTGTCATTCAGGAAGAGAAACACAATGCTCCAGTATCCATTCTTGCCAAGGGTTCAAATCAAGTGTTTTTTGAAATGTTAAAAAAAAAAATGAGTCCAATATAAACTTGGTATTAATACAAATAATTTCTTTCCTTGGAATGACCCTTTAACCTACATCATCTCATCTTACTTTACAGCATTGCATGATAGGATATCGTGTAATAAGGCTGTAAAGCTCAGAAGAATCACATTTCAGCTAAAAATGGAAGTTGGTAATAAACAAAGCTGGCTGCTTTCACTGGGAATGGAGCAATATACTAAAATGTAAACACTCTGTAAACTGAGCCTGGGGAGAAGGGTTGGGAATTTTCTTAACACCAAGACAGTGAATCTCCCGCCCTTCCACTGGAAAGAGAGTGAAGCCTCCGATTTGCTGATGATACTTGATATCCCCAGAATTAGTATCACTATCACCATCATTGCACTCACCTTGGAATGACAAGACTTGGCCAACTGGCTTCTATAGAGTGAGCCAAACACCATTTTGGAGTTTTATTTTGCAGCTGCTACAAACCCAGGGGAAGATGCCAATCCCAACTGAAATCCAAGAAGAAGGAAGAGAAGAAACGAGATCTCAGCTATAAACGATTCATCATCCGTTCTGGAGGGGAGATGCTGGCAGAGGTCACTTGGGTCAACAGAGCGCGAATCCTTCATCCCTTAGGAGAAATCTGCTGGCTGGCATTGCGTTAGCTCGCTGCAAATGCAAGGCCTTAAGCCTTCCATCAGTAGCACCTGGTCTGCTCCTGATGGATGAGCAGAAATAATTAAAGGTGTCAGAAGTTTCTGGAAGAAATCCAGGTGACAAAATTCTCTGGGGTGAATACAGAGTGAAAAGAGCTTAGGAGCTTGCTTTCACTTTATGTCTCTCTCCGCATCTCCCCAGGAATATGCAGTCCTTCGCAAATCACTTGCCATGGCAGGAATGGGACTGAGCTGAAAGCCTAGGGAACAGAACTGCGTGGATATGGCCTCCTACACACAGCCCCCACGCTTTCCACATCTGAACGGCATGCATCCCCTCAAATAAGACACAGTATATACAAGCTGTGAGAGGGGATGGGCAGGGCCAGGTAGGTCATCGCTAAACCAAACCTACTTTATGCCTGAAATTGAAAGCAACCAGCATTACCAGGCTCGATTTAGAGCCACCAATTCTTAAACTCTACAGATATCTAGAGATGAGGAGAGATTGTACTCTTCTGACCCTTTAAGGAGACTACACTCTGTGGACAGAGGGAATACTTAATAAGTGGTGAGGGGGCACATGCCTGAGGGCATGCTCTATGAACTGCAGAATTGACTGAATCTACTAAGCAGCAGAAGGAGACGTTTCTCAGCAGGTAGATCCTACCAGCCCTTCCTCCACGCAGTGCCCAGCCTCTTCTCTAAATAAATGTTGAACAAATAGTAAATGCTATTGGCTTGAAGTGGTGCCACATTGGTGGTCCTGAGTACCCATCTCTCTCTCTCTGATGGTACTTGATATCATCCTCAACCCAGAAGGAAGGGTGTGTGTCTCTCAGCACGCAAGGACACAGCATGAGAACAAACAAACAAGCAAACAAGCACATTTAACAACCAAAAATGGTGTGGGGCTTTAAAAAGGCCTTGAGAACATTCTGGCCCCGGAGAGTCTCTCTTCACATGAAAGGACCAGAAGGTAGAGAAAGTCCTACTTCAGACAAACTTGAAAATCTAGACTCATCCAACAGTAGAGCAGGAAGAGACCAGAAAGTCTTCAATCTGGTGTTTTGGAAACATTTTCTTAATAGAGCCCCTTTTGTTTTATTTTGTTTTTCAAACTAATCCTGCAGCAGAGGACTTGAAATGCCTCTAGTGGGAGTTAGCCTGGAGTCTGGGGTCTTGCCTGCAGAGCCCTCCTGGGTGACCCTCAGTAGTGGAATTCTTTTGTAACACATTGTTAAACTGTTAATTATTGGGCTTCCCTGGTGGCGCAGTGGTTGAGAGTCCACCTGCCAGTGCAGGGCACACGGGTTCGTGCCCCAGTCCGGGAAGATCCCACGTGCCGCAGAGAGGCTGGGCCTGTGAGCCGTGGCCGCTGAGCCTGCGCGTCCGGAGCCTGTGCTCCGCAACGGGAGAGGCCACAACAGTGAGAGGCCCGCGTACCGCAAAAATAAATAAACTGTTAATTATTTTCACCTGTGTTCTTAGAGTTCTCAAAGTCATCTAGAAAGTTTTTTTCTTTTTAACAAGAAACTGTATTTAGTAAAATTTTAAAGAGAAAATATTTTCAAATTTTATGGAAATGTTTTGTATATTGTAGACATCAAAGTAGAAAAACATAAAAAAAAGCAAAAAAAATTTAGAAACCAATAAGGTGGAATTCCACAAGACTGGAGCTTAGGAGAAGCACAATTTGAGCACATTATTAGATGAGGAAAAAGTGCCTCAGGACATTATTCATAAAAGGTCATCAATTTATTAAATAAAAATAAACAGAAAAAAACAAATCATATTTAGTTTGTTGAGATTTCTCAAGAGACATCATATGTGGATCCTGGCCTCAAGAAGCTTTTCAGGGAGGGAAAGTTGCATATGGAAACATAATACGAGCTACGTGGTGATATCAACCATGAGAGAAGCAGATAAAATGTTCTGGGGGCTTATACTAGAGAGGTTTTTCATTCCACCGTGGAGATTCTCAAGGTGACCCTTAAAGAAGTTCTGATATCTTGGGACAGTTGGGGGTATAGGGAAGTTTGGAAGCCAGGTGGAGAAGGATCTAGCAGAAGAATCAAGAAACAGAAACTCAAAGTGTGAACAGCCTCCAGGAAGCAGTTGGAACTTATATTTTGTATACAGGAATTCTCAGAAGGTGAGAAAGTTGGTTCTAGATAATACTAAATCTTGAGTCAGTTTAAAGATTTAGACTTTTTAAAAATTAATTTTTATTGGAGTATAGTTGCTTTACAGTGTTGTGTTTCTGCTGTACAGCGAAGTGAATCAGTTGTATGTATACATATATCCCCTCTTTTTTCGATTTCCTTCCCATTTGGGTCACCACAGAGTGCTGAGTAGAGTTCCCTGAGCTATATAGTAGGTCCTCATTTGTTATCTATTTTGCTCTTAGTGGTGTATATATGTCATTATCTCTTTTATACATAGTGGTGTATGTATGTCAATCCCAATCTCCCAATTTGTCCCACCCCCTCTTACCCCCTTGGCAACCATAAGTTTGTTCTCTATGTCAGTGTCTCTCTTTCTGCTTTGCAAATAAGTTCATCTGTATCATCTTTCTAGATTCCACATATAAGCAATATTATGCGATATTTGTTTTTCTCTTTCTGATTTACTTCACTCTGTATAACAGTCTCTAGGTCTATCCACATCTCTGCAAATGACATTATTTTATTCTGTTTTATGGCTGAGTAATATTCCATTGTATATATGTACCACATCTTCTTTATCCATTCCTCTGCCGATGGACATTTAGGTTGCTTCCTTGTCTTGGCTATTGTAAATAGTGCTGCAATGAACATCAAGGTGTGTGTATCTTTTTGAATTATGGTTTTCTCTGGGTAAGATTTAGAGTTTTATTCTATAAGTGAATTATTGTTTCAAGGTGGGAAGGGACAACAATCCGAGATGAGCATAAGGAAAATTAGTTTGGTAGATGTTTTTAGAACAGCTGATGGTAGGGACAGAACATTAAGTAGTGACAGAATGAAAAGGAAGGGGCACGTGTGAGATTAATGACCATTGAGTACAGTCCATACAATGTGATCATGATCCAGTGAGATGCCACATGAGAAAAAGCTCCATCAACTCTTAGTGTTAATCAAAGTGCAGGTTGCCATTAAGGGAAAGGGCACAATTTCAACTCTGAGGCCCTAAGTGGGTACAAGCAACAGTTTCCTCATATGGTTGAGAGGTAAGACAGTATCTATCCCTCAGGGTGCTTGGGAGGAATTCAGATAATAACACAGTATAACCTGAGTTTCCCAGAAACTCAGACCGGATACAAATGAAGTCTGAGTTGTACTGACACCAAAATAAAAACCCCTTCAAGGCCTCAAGGCTGAGTCCCCAAGTGCAAGACTGTTGGGCCTCCAGTCCTTCTGAAGTCTACCCCAATTATCCCTGGCACTTTTCAGGTAGAATTGCCAGATTTAGCAAAAAAAAAAAAAGAAAAAAAATTACAAGATGCCCAGGTAAATTTGAATTTCAGAGAGACAATGCACAATCTTTTTAGAATAAGTGTATTCCCAGTAGGACATCTGTTTGTTTGTTTATTTATTTATGTCTGCATTGGGTCTTCGTTGTGGTGTGCAGGCTTCTCATTGCAGTGGTTTCTCTTGTTGTGGAACACAGTTTCTAGTCATGCAGGATTCAGTAGTTGTGGCTTGTGGGCTCTAGAGCGCAGGCTCAGTAGTTGTGGCTCACAGGCTTTGTTGCTCTGCGGCATGTGGGATCTTCCCGGACCACGGCTCAAACCCGTGTCCCCTGCATTGGCAGGTGGATTCTTAACCACTACGCCACCAGGGAAGTTCTGGGACATCTGTTTTGATTGTCTCTTCTCCAATGTGTTGGGGAGGGAGAGATGCCCATTCTAGGGGTGTGAGCATGGCCAGACACTTGGCATCTTAACACTGGACAGTTGAGATTGGCAGTAGTTTATTAGTCATATATACTCATAGCCTGGGGCAGGAGGACATCACACACCATGCAGGGCCACATGGTGGTTGAACTTGGGAACAGAGTGCACAGAACAGGGCCTATAGGAGACAGGCTTTGTAGTATTAAGAGGTGGTGGTGGCCCCCTGGTTCCTGGGGGAAGATGGATTGGCTTGTTGAAGCCCCTGAATGGTCAGCCCCTGTGGTCAAGGAGCTGAAGCCCATTACTGGTCCCCATGATAAGGATTGTTGTTTGACTAGAGAATGTTACCTGCAGGAGCATAATGGGGAGGGGGATTTAGGTCATTTGAGACCCTCTCAGTTTTAAATGTCCAGGCAGCACATAATATTGATTTGGGGCCTTTATACCACAATATCACTCATTGTTTATCTGAAATTGAAATTTAAGTGGGTGTCCTATATTTTATTGGGCAACCTTATTTCCAGAGGTTGCTTCACCTGAATATCCATCAACCTCAGTCTCTTTGGGGACAGTTGGTCACTTGTAAGTCTGTGCTCCTTATGCTGCCCGTGCAAATCTGCTCCGGCCCTGCTCTTTCCCACCACCAACCACAGCTTCTCTGCACGTGTGAGCCTTCTGCTGGCATGAGTTTGTTGAAGAGGCACCCGGACTTTTCTGTACTGTTCCAGATGGTAGAACTAGGAACTGTGAGTAGCAATTACATAATAGAAGCTCTCAGCTTAATGTAAAGAGCTTTGCAATGAAAATCCCTCAGGGCTTCAATGTGTTACATCACAAAGTAATTAGTTCCTTGTTATTGACAAATATGTAAGCAGAGACTGGGCCATAATTTGGTAAAGATATGGAAGAAGGGTTTCCTCAGATCCAGCAAAATCATTTCGCAGGGCCCAGTGCAAAGTGAAAATGTGGGGCTCCTGCCAGGTCAGGGAAGTCCATCTTCCACAGCCCTGACCCACTGCCCTTGAGTGACCCCCAGGGGGTTGCAACCTCCAGGCCAGGACATGCCCCATGTGTGGACAGGGGGTGAATGAGAGACTCCTAAGTGTCACCGGGGTTGGGGCCCGCTGTCACCTTGCCCCTTCTTCAGGAACAGCAGGGCACAAGCATGACCCCGACTCTTTCCTGGGGGCAGAGGGTCATGGCAGATGCGGGCCTCCCTCTGCTGATGTGACCCAGCTGCCATTTGGGTGGCAGTGATCCATGGGTGGAGGGGTAGGCAAGGGGGCAGGGCAGGAACCCATTCTGGGGAGACTGGGAGGTGGGAGGAGTTGAGACCGGGTATGAATTGAAGCTCAAAGTCCCTGGAGCATGTCCCGAGGTCCCATCAGACTTCACTTACAAAATATCAATTTTGCGATAGACTTATTAAGAATGTCAGTACGACCACTGCAGAGCTCGAAATGGCAGGCGAGCCCTTCTGAGCATGGCAGGCTGCCTAATGAGCCCAGTGGCTGTTGGCATGAAGTTCTTTCAGGAAAAGCAAAGGGGGTGGCTTCTTGGGTCGTTGGCCAGTCTGGCTTGGAACCGAACACAGAGCTAGGAGGATGAAGATGACAATGAGAGGACAGTGTCAGCTGCAGCAGAGAAAAGACTTCCTGCTCAGACAGGTGACCAGGCGCTCCAGGGAAAGGGATGGAGGCCCTGCTGTGTGAATGACGAGAGCAGCCCAGCCCAGCCCAGACACACGAGGCCGGGAAGAGGGGAACCGTCTTCCACTGAGCTGCGAACCAGCAGGTGAGGTGTCACCTGATCCTGGACCTCGATGTCATCTCCAGTGACATGGACTCCTGCTCACATTTGTGAGATCGGCTTCGTCCCTAACAGCACCTGAGCACCCAGAATACTTTTCTTTGTGCCCAAATCAAGTCTTTTGTGCTCCTGCTTTCTTTTCCTCTAACTTCTCCGTGGTCTCTCAAGTATTTGCCCTTTGATTATTGAAGAATTACTTTACGTTTATTCTCCTGGGAACACGAAAAAAAAAATCACACGAGATTCTATTGTCTGAACTTAAGTTATAGTCATTGAAAACGGAAATGGCTTAAAAGGCAACCAGCATCACCTCTATTTGGTCATTGTGATATAGAGCAAATAGCTCTCTCCAAACTTTAGCTCTGACATGCTTATACACTGTTACTTGTTTCTATTTATTATTAAAATATTTTTCTGCTATCTCATATGGAACAGCTTTTGAAGATTCCTGTGAGCCACAGCTGGGAAATTCCTTCTTTGAAGTGCTCTATTTATTCATCTTTTGTCAGTGGCAGGCACTTTATGCTCCGACATTTTATACTTTTCGCAGTTATTTCAAAATCTATTTCATTTGACGTAGAGTCAATTTATCATTCTGCACACAGTCCCATTTCTTTTTTCGCTCATTTCTCTCACTTTGGCATTCTGCTAAGTTCATCAGAGCACTTTTTCCCCCTTCTTCTTTCCCTTTCAAGCTGAATTGTGGAGCCTAGAAAGACATTGAAAGCCCACTGCCTTAGAAGGTTCATACCTCCAATTTTTCCCTGGACCCCCAGCTAGGCCCAGTGTTTACAAAAGTTGGAGACTGTAACTTATGAATCTGCCTAATAATAAGACCAACGGCTCTCAGACATAAATCTGAAAGTGGTTCATTGGAGAATATTGGCTTGACTCCATTTAGAATCAAAAAGAGCTTCCGTGGTTGGTCCATATGGTTGCTAAATATTGTTCTCCCAAGGTTTTCTCAGTGGACCAGTTCTGCACATGGACGTGATTTGTATGAAGTTGTCTGGGTGTGGAAGAAAACAAGGTGATGATCCCATGGTTCTGAGACTGTTTCAGTTTCAGCAGAGTATTCGCTTGAAGCAGTACACAAAAGGGCTTCCCCCCCGCCAAACTCATTTTAGCTGAGTACTACCACTTTTATTTGACTTAATCAGGAAAAAAGGCAACTTGGCATGATGGAAATAGTTGATATCTTGGGATCCTTCTCTTGGTACGATAGCAGACATAATGTAACTAGCAAAAATTGCTTACCTCCTCACTGACTTATGGCTACTAGCAACGTAAATGACACCAAAGTTGCATGAATATTAGGAGGTAATCTCTTCATTGTGATTTGTGCACATCCGAACTCCTTTGGGCTTTTTCTTTTCATTTTGGAAATCTTGTAAGAGACTCATTGGCCAAAAAGAAAAAGAAAGAAAGAAAAAGAGAGGGAGAGAGAGAGAGAGAGAAAGAAAGAAAGAGGAAGGAAGGAAGGAAGGGGAAAGGGAAAGGGAAGGAAGGAAAGAAGG
This sequence comes from Lipotes vexillifer, assembly GCF_000442215.2. NCBI lineage: Eukaryota > Metazoa > Chordata > Mammalia > Artiodactyla > Lipotidae > Lipotes > Lipotes vexillifer. Next base: position 2,107,006 of record NW_006782167.1, read on the forward strand.
AAAGAGGGAAGAAAGAAAGCAAAGAAGGGAGAAAAGACCATTTTAATGAATTAGCAAAATAATATCACATAGATTTTCATTTATTTCTAATGAGTCCATTTCCCATTTTCTCCATTAAATTTTCTGGAGAATCTTAGGCTAATCAACCTTCTATGCTTTTTATATTCTAATTTACAAAATTCAATGTTTATCTTTAATTTTCTTTCTCTGCTAAGTTTAGAATTTTTTTCTGGTGTTTTTTCTGGTGTTTCAGTCTGTCCATGCTGATTTTTCTTGTTTAACTGTGAAACCATCTAATATTTTGATCTGGCCTTTGAATACCTTTTTGACCCCATGCTGTAAATTTTGATAAGTACTATTTCCATTCTCTATAGGTTCTATATTAGTGTTTTCTTTTAATTTTTTTCTCTTATTCCGTAATTATTTAGGATTTTAATCCTTTATTGGTTGCAGCAAATGTAATTAAACCTTTGTTATGAATTTATATTTCTATTGTATTTAAAGGAATCTATTTTCACTTTTTGGAATTCATGAAGCTCCTATTAATGTTCTCATAGATTATCAGTCTTTATAAATGTTCTACAGATGTCTAAGAACAAGTTATAATCTTTATGTGTAGTGCAGAAAATTAAATATATTAAGAAACGTGATAATCCTTAAATTATTAAAAATCCTTTATTGTGTTCATTTTTTTGTCTAATCTGTCAAGTCTAAAAAAATATAAAAAGCCTCATGAGAATTGTGTTTCTATTGATTTCTCAGTGTTTGCTTTGTATTTATAGTGATTGTAACTTGCCATCTAAATACTCATAACTCATATCTTCATTGTGGGTTATGTTTTGATCGATTTTGTAAAATCAGTCTCTTTCTTTCACTTAACAGTTTCTACTTTGTTGGGCCACATCAAAATGTAGCTTCTGTGCTTGAGGTAAAAGAGTAGTTACATTGATTCTTGGTTGTAGTTGATGTTGGGAAAAACAGTGGTGTAAGGTGTCACTACTAGCCACAGTCGTGTCACCTCTGATTTATTAGAAAGACACTTGGTGGCCCTTGAAATGAATCTTAGTATCTTTTGCTCAAGCCAGCTCCATTGATTTTATTTTTAGAGCTTTACTTTTTCTAAAAATTGAAGTATAGTTGATTCACAATGTTGTGTTAGTTTCAGGTGTACAGCAAAGTGACTCAGTTTTATATATAATATCTATATATACTTTTTCAGATTCTTTTCCATTATAGGTTATTACAAGATATTGAATATGGTTCCCTGTGCTATACAATAGGTCCTTGTTATTTATTTTATATATAGTAGTGTGTATCTGTTAATCCCAAACTCCTAATTTATCCCTCCCCCCATCCTTTTCCCCTTTTGGTAACCATAATTTTGTTTTCTGTGTCTGTGAGTTTATTTCTGTTTTCTAAATAAGTTCATTTGTGCATTTTTTTAGATTCCACATATAAGTGATATCATGTGATATTTGTCTTTCTCTGTCTGACTCACTTAGTATGATAATCTCCAGGTCCCTCCATGGTGCTGCAAATGGCATTGTTTCATTCTTTTTTTTTTTTGGCTGAGTAATATTCTATTGTATATATGTACCACATCTTTATCCATTTATCTGTCAATGGACATTAATTTGCTTCCATGTCTTGGCTATTGTAAGTAGTGCTGCTGTGAACCCTGGGGTGCATGTATCTTTTCAAATAAGAGTCTGTCTTTTCTGGTTATATGCCCAGGAGTGGAATTGCTGGATCATATGGTAGCTCTATTTTTAGGTTTTTAAGGAACCTCCATGTGTTCTCTATAATGGCTGCACCAATTTACATTCCCACCAACAGTGTGGGACGGCTCCCTGTTCTCCACACCCTCTCCAACATGTGTTATTTGTAGACTTTTTGATGATGGCCATTCTGACCTGTGTGAGGTGGTACCTCATTGCAGTTTTGATTTGCATTGCTCCATTGATCTTAAACTTGGTAGAAACTTCTCTAGAGGTGCTTTTCAGACACAGTTTCCAGTGTTGTGATTTTTCTTGGTTCACTATAAAAGAAAATAAATATATGTTCAATAGGATGAAGTATTCCTGCAGGATCCAGGAATGAGAATAATCGTATCAGGTGGCAGGATGTTATATGGAAGCAGCAACTAGACCTAAATGTAGGAATTAAAATCCTCTTAGTGGGACTTCCCTGGCAGTCCAGTGCTTAAGACTCCATGCTTCCACTGCAGGGGGCACCGGTTCGATTCCTGGTGGGGGAACTAAGATCCCGCATGCCATGGGGTGCGGCCAAAAAAGCAAAAACAAAAACAAAAAAACAAACAACAAAAACAAAAACCCCTCTTAGAGTTCTGTGGAAAATTACCTTTTTATCTTAAGAATGGGGAAAATAATTCATTTAGTATGTACATGGAACAAGTTGGAATTTAAAAGCTAGGTAGGCTGGCTAAGCTTCCCTCAGCAGTACTCTGTAATTATGAAAGTCCAAATTTCTAATTGGTATGAAGGTGAAACCCTGATGCCCCACAATAACTAAAAAGAGATTTGCTTTTAAGATATGGGTAACAGTATTTGGGGAGAAAATAAAGTGGTCAGGCAGTGTCCCCGGGAGTGAGCATCTGAGTGGTAGATGGCACCTGAGTTACATGAGTGGCATTTTAATCACCTACAGCAACAAATGCATAATTCTGACTTCCACAAATTGCTTTTCCTTGGACAGAAACACCTTAAAAATTCCCTATCAATACCATAAGCCTATTGCCATTACTTTCTAGAAATACTCTAATTTCTTTTTTCTAACCCAGAACTTTCCCAAAGTAACATCTATCAAAAGAACACCTGAGGGTAGAAAGGCAATCATCTATCAAAGGAGAATCAACCAAAATTGAGAAGAAATGAAACATGAGTCCACCTCCTTTCTGATGCAGTCAGATCTGGAGACCATCTTAGCCTTGGTATTTGAGATATTTGGGCAATTCCTCCTCCTTATCTTCATCCTTTGTACAGTCAGATTAGAGGTCTGCTTGGTGCATGCAGCATCTACCATCCACACTAAGGAAACCCAGTTCTTTGCAGTACTATGAGGAGAAAGCCATCATCTTGACACGCTATTTGTTACAATGAAAAGCCTTCATACAACCATCTGTTTCTTATAAATGTGTTTATTTGTTCACCCTGGAGGAGCAGGGTCTTGGCTAAGCGGTCCCCAGTCACATAAGGAGAGTTGTGATTAACATTCAGTATCCTCAAGAGCTGATAATGAAAGTCATGCTGTTTAGTTTCTTCACTGTATAAATCAAGACACGTACATCTCACTAAATGTTTGTTCAATGACTCATGTCCATGTATTCAATGTCTTCGATTTTTTGTTCAGTCTCGTAAAGGTCCAGAGATGAAAACACGAATATTTTTTAGTGTAGTGTACATCTATGCATTATCAAAATAACTGATTTAGAAGTGAAAATTATAAACATCTACTAAAGGCCAGGGCACAAGAGAATGATATTTTCAAACATTGTCTTGCGGACAGTGAATTGGTTTGGCAGTGGAGGAAAGTAATCTATTAATATCAACAGCAGAAAAATACACATCCATTGACACAGTTTTCTACCTATGCACATTTATTCCACAGGAATAAGAGATTTAGGATTTAAAAATATTTAGCAGAGTGGTATGGGGGGGCTGAGTAATTTTTTCTAAAGATTAAAACTGAGTTCAGATAAAAGGGGATAAGTACTCCCACTTTCTCAGTTCAATGTGGGCATTTCACTAGAGACACCAATACTCTAAGTATTGGGGCCTGGGGATGGGGAGGGGAGGAAGCAGAGCTTTGACACAAACATAAAATTCAAGTTTTGAAACAAATGAGATTGAATCTTCTGAACTCAAGTGAGGCTATTTTTTCAAATAAAAGCTACCAAATTGTGATGAGGTTTTTATGGAAAGGGGGATTTGACAGAGCATAGTTGGAATCAGTTATTGGAAAAATAAAGTTCTTTCATGTTTATTTATCTATTTTAAAAGAATATTTATTTATTTATTTTTATTTATTTGGCAGCATCAGGTCTTAGTTGCAGCACTCGGGATCTTCCTCGTGGTGCGTGGGCTTCTCTCTAGTTGTGGCACACGGGCTCCAGAGTGCATGGGCTCAGTAGTTGTGGTGCGTGAGCTTAGTTGCTCCGCGGCATGTGGGATCTTAGTTCCCCAACCAGGAATGGAACCCGCGTCCCCTGCATTGGAAGGCAGATTCTTAACCACTGGACCACCAGGGAAGTCCCTTCTTTCACGTTTATATCGCAACAAGTTGATATACTGCATTTATGATTATTATACCAGAATGCACATACATATTTTGGGGAAGAAAGTATTTTTCTTTATGTATTTTAATCATTTCCATGGTTGCAGTACATTGGTAATTTTTTTTTACTTTTGGAATAAAAATTAAGCAAAAAATGATATACTAAATTTCGCAAAAAAAAGATATACAAAATTAGTCAAAAATACGGAGAACATAAATACAAAAATCAAAAGGAGAGCTGGAAGGAGGCACAAAATACTGCTTCATTAATTTGAGGTATTTATTTGTAAAAGGTTTAAGTAAATGTTTATGGAACATTTGTTATGTGCCACAAACATGAGATGTCTACTTTCACGTTTATCTCATTTAATATATCTGGTGCAGTCAGAGACGCGTTACTTGATTTCATGGCTCTTTGTAGACAAAGTTTTCAGTGATTGCAAACAAGAGAATTTGGAATATGTGATATCCTGAAATTTTAAAACTGGTTTCTGTGAATTTCACAGAACAGAGCTCAGAAAAATATGGACAGGAAGGAGGAAAAATAAGTCAAAGAAAATTGGGAGCTGAGAAACCAGAGTCGGTTCTGCCTAAAGACACATTTAAAATTTTTTTAATGTATTTTTAATAAAATCTCTGAACAGGGCTGTTTGCGTCATATTGCCAATAGTCAGTTATATCACTTGAGAGATTATCCAAATTCTTTACCACCTTTTCCTCTCCCTGTCCTTGCGTGCTCACCTCAAAGTGAGGTTCTTTCCCTTAAAAAAATAAACAAACTAAAAAATAGCTAATCAGTCACGATCATACAGTTTGAATTCACATGGGCCCATTAATAAATTATCTACTTTAGAACATAAATGTCCTTGTTTGTCCACAGTATTGAGTCTCTACAGAGGCCAAGTCTGGTTGTATTGCCAACTAGCTTTGTTTATTGAGGGGTCCAGTTTTAACATCCCTGGCAAGGATGGACCATGATCACAGGTCACAGAGTTCCCGAATCTAATGAGATGGACCCAGACTGGGGGCTGAGAATGCCACATCTCTCGTCTCGCCCTGGCCGGGGACTCCCTTCAGTGTGAGTCTTTTTTCTGCACCGTGATCATCAAGTCCACCCTTTGCCCAGTAGCCTTGGGTAACCCAAATATTTGTTGTCTGGATATTCTCAAGCTTCAGCTTTCTCTTGTCATCCTTTAAATGCTAAAGCATTTGAATATAGATGGCTTGGTATATGTCAGCATTTCCCCCAAATCTCTAGAGTTAGGCAGATGGGGGTGGAGGTTGTCATATTTTCAAATCTACTTCCTGAGTCCCCAGCCCTCTGAATTTCCAGGTGCCCTGCCTCAATCACAGCCTCTACACTGAGACCCCACGTCTGCACTGCTCCGCCCCCTGCTCTCCTGCAGAGCCCCACTCACATGGGGCTACCGTGTGAGTGAACGTGGGAGAGTTTTAATGACGTTTAGAGCGGGGGACTTGAAATTCAATTATATTACAGAGAAGAAAACAATTTCCAATCAAATGCCAGACATGCTAGTTCTATAAATGCATTGGCTACTTCCTAAAACAGGGACACTCTTATTGGCTGTGTTCCTCTGTAGAGCCTCCTGTTACCATCTTCCTATACCAGTGATTCTCAATCTTGACTATACATTAGAATAGCCTAAAGATCTTTTAAGAATCCCAATGCCCAGGCTTTACTCCAGACCAAATTAAATAAGCCTCTCTTGGGGTGAGGTCACGTTTAAGGCTCCCCAACTGATTCTAGCATTCAGCAAGTTTTGAGAACCACTGCTCTAGATATTTTTTATAATTCCCTCTTACATTTTGTCAGACTTCTAAAGTCTTCTCAGGGTCCCAAAGAAACGACAAATTTCTCTCATTTCATTAGGAGCAATTCAGATATTTTATGTATGCATGTATGCATGTATGTGAGCATGTATATATGTATGTATGTGTGTATGTAAGTATGTGTGTATGTATGTATATGTGTATGTAAGCATGTATGTATGTATGTGTGTATGGACATCTATACTTTTTGTCTCCTACTAACTCATCTATGCTGTACCTATGGGTCTTCATTTTTTCCTCCAGAGGGTGCCCCAAAATAGGCTGAAACAAAAGAACCATTTCACCCAGAGACAAATTATGTCACTGGCTGAGAAAGTGGACACATCTGCAGTCAGTTTTTGTTTAAATGGCATTTTTTTTCCTTAACAGTATACATGGGAAATTTTCTTTGAGCCCCTTGAAAATAAAGGGCTTTGCACATCTAAAAACCCTTCCTCTTTGTACAGTGCCCACCTCTCCTTACTTGGGAGATCAGAATTTCCTTCTGCCCAAGCAATGCGATCTCAGAGAAATCTGTTCTCACCCCAAACTCACAAAACCAGACCCTCCAAAGTGAGACCCAGGGCATGCCTGCCTTGGTGTCGGGCTGGATCAAATGAGCTGTGAAGTCTTTTTGATCTTTAACTCCTAAGAGTCTGATTTCCCTGCACGTGGAAGGAGAACCCGGAGTGAGCTGACCTACAGGTGTTAACTTGACTAACCTCTGCTCTCCACATCTGTTCTCTTTGCATTGGTGTTATTTGGTGTCTTAATAGAGACTTTTATTGAGGATGGGATGAGAAGAGATGCCAATGAGAAAGTATTCTTTTCTATAGCTTCATCTATCCAAACTTGTTCCATCACCCAAGATTTGGCCTTTTCAGAACAAAGAATATCTTCAGCTTCTACACCCAGGTGCTATGGAGGTCTGGTAAAGATGCCAGAGAGCGGCTGCGGTTGTGGTTTTGGGAGGCTAATTACTAAAGCAGCTAGGAGCTATCCAAGACGCAGGATTCCTCAGTCAGTGGGACAGCCTGTGCCTTCCATGTTGGCAGTATAGGTGGTCTTCTACAATCTCAGGAGGAAAGCTAGTTTTCTTTTTTGTAAACCACCAGTTCTCAGCTCTGGAGTTGCAAAACACTGTTGCCTTCATCACCTGTTACATGTGTTGCTAATAATAGCATTTTAATGTTAATATGTGGGATCATTTACTTTTTAAAATATACTGGGTTGGCCAAAAAGTTCATTCAGTTTTCTCCATAAGCTCTTACGGAAAAACCCAACGAAGTTTTGGCCAACCCAGTATTTGAGTAGATTGGAGGTTCTCTCTATATTAAAACAAAATCCATCTCTCACTTGGATTCCAATACGCTTCCCTGAGCCTGACAAAGTCATGGAGTTACAGCGCATGCTTGGGAGTCCTGCATGACTCAGAGCCCGCCCGTGGTAATGGGTCACACATGACATCTGTCATGTGTGTGGGGGAGAAAGGTTGGGAGCTGTTGAGATAATTAATGGAGTAATAGGTGGTTAAGTTCAAGAAGACTTCAGTGGAAATTATGTGAGTGATCACCTTCTTCCCACCACAAGCTGTTTCCTTGCTTGGGTTAGAATTTCTGTACCTAGGAAATTGTACGCTTTGTCTTCTCCATTTAATAGTCATTTACTCACCATCCTTTCAGATGTTTATTTACTTTGGGGCACAGTAAGTTTATTTACTTATTGTGGAGCTTGGGCATGGCTCTAAAACAAAACCACCAATGAGAATTTCACAGAGCTTAATTGATGATCAGGTAAATCTTTCCCAGTCAGAACCGTACAGCCAATAGGATAGGGTTTTGCACAATTTGGACTTAAATATTTGTTGATGGAATAGCTAAGTGAAATCACCTGTGACATAAAATGTGACATGAGTAGGTTACCATTTTCTGAAAGCAGTGTATTCTTTTTTCCTTTTCATCTTCCCCACCTCCCACCTCAACCCCTTGGGTCAGTTTTCTTACATTTCTTCTACTCTCAGAGAAGAAAGAGAGATGCTTTGATAAACTGCTAGGCTACATGGTAAGGGCAAGTCTCTGCAGTCAACCTGAGAAAGGCCGCCTTGCCATTGCAGGCATGGAGTGAGCGCCCCCAGCCCAGCACTGCATGGGTGTAGGTCAGTCAGGCTGCCTGTGTGTGCCAGTTCCTGCATGCCAGGGCACCCCTGGCCTGCACAGTGGCTGCTTTTGCAGAGTCAAGTGTTGGTCCTTTCCCGCGCACTGCAGATTCTGTTCCTTGACCTCTCTGAGTCTTTGAGGCTACCAAGCCTTTCCTCCTTAATCTCACCTCCGCTGCTTTCATGACACTTGCTCCCCTAGACGGGCACCCCATCTCTGACTTGTCCTGTGTCCCACACTGATGTCTGTCTCCCTGCTTTTTGCTATGGAAAGTCCCCAGGGTTGTGTTCTCAGCCTTCTGTTCTGCCTTTTCTTTCACAAGACCCGCGGCTCTTTGCTCATCCTTATTGTTCTTTTTTTGTTTGTTTGTTTGTTTGTTTTTGCGGTACTCGGGCCTCTCACTGCTGTGGCCTCTCCCACTGCGGAGCACAGGCTCCAGACACGCAGGCTCAGTGGCCATGGCTCACGGGCCCAGCCGCTCAGTGGCATGAGGGATCTTCCCGGACCAGGGTACGAACCCATGTCCCCTGCATCGGCAGGTGGACTCTCAACCACTGCGCCACCAGGGAAGCCCTCATCCTTATTCTTTATGTCGGTGCCTAAGAAGCCTAAATCAGTACCAAGAGCTCTTACATCCTGGAGTCTCAGCCTGCCATGTCCAAATGGACACTTCACGTGGAAGAATCACTGTGATTTTAAAATTAATATACCATGATCAGAGGTTACCACCTGCTACTGCAGCAATCAGTCTGAGTGCATTATCCAGGCTCTGTCAGAGGGGCAGAGGCACTAGGCGGGGATAGTAGAAGGGGTTCGTTACAGGGATTTGACTTCAACACACGGTGAAAGCTGGGTAAGCAGTCTGCGGCCGTCTGTTGCTTCTGTCTCTGGTGTTGGAGCTTGAACTCAGTAGAGCAAGCAGTTGGGAAGGAACAACGGATGGTGAAGTATGAGGAAGAGGGGGCAACGATTGACATGCTGGAGCCCTGTGCCATGATCTAAACACACAGCTGGTCCAGCAGTTACAGGAGCTGCAGGAGGAGATGTAGCCATGTGCGTTCAGCTGCCACAAGCCCCTGAAGCAGCCAGTCATAAACACGGGTGCTGCATCATTTCTACCTTCCAAATCTTACCCAGGACTCTCTCATGGCATTGCACTGGGAAGAGAGTTCTGAGAAACATAGTTCTAGCTTAGTCTTGTTGACACAGTGCAAACACTCCCCCCGGTCCCCCAAGGGCTATTACTGTCCCGTCTACATCATGTGTCACCCTTCTACCAAGTTGACTTTTTGGAATGTTGAGTATAACCACCATTCTATTTAAGAACTTCCAATGGCTTGGCACTGCCCAGAGTGGTGGTGTTTTTCCTTTTTGAGAGATTTTAGGTGTTCTGGGGTAGGCACACTGGGGCTCTCAGCAGAGTAAGCTCTGGGTTCTCATCCCGGCTTCAACCAGAGCAGTTTTGCCTTTATCTGCTGTAAGTATTGGACTTCTCAGTGAGATTTCATTTGTAGAAAACCTACCTGTTGGTGTTAAAGAAAAAGAAAAAAAAAAAAGAGAGAGACAGAGAGAGAAGGAAGGAAAGAAGGAAGGAATGAAGGAAAGAATGATCAAGTTTTGACCCTCCAACTGCAATTCTTATTTACCCAACTTTTACTACCGCCAGCGGGAACCATCTTCTGTAGTGTGACTGGGTCCCTTAGCCACCTCTCAAAAGACTGTGTTCATTACCAGTTTTGTGCGTTGACTTGTACTTTTTTTTTTTTTTTTTTTTTTTGGCTAGATTGACCCAGATCCCTTGGTTTTTCCTTAAGCAACTGTAGACCAATGTTGTCTCTGAGTCAAGATAGAGATGTACAGACTTGTCTCCTAGGAAAAAGGGGAGGATGCTGGTGGTGGTGCCATTTCACTTAAACACACACACATATGCACTATGCATCAGTATAAATAATTATTAATTTTATTTTAAGAATTTTGTGTAAATGACTATATCTATAAATTTATATGTAAATGACTATGTCATCAAAGAAGATAAAGATACATATATGTGAAAAACCATTTAGAAGAAAAGAGTAATGTTAGTAACATCTATTAAGTGCCTCCTATGTACTGGGTCTCATAATTTTTCCCTCATTTAATTTTCAAAGTGACCGTAAGATGTAGGAGTCGTGAGCCTCATATAACCAGTTTCTTGAGGACTCTAAACTTTGTGGGACAAGCATGAGACAGTTTTATTTTTTTCTAATAACCTCCCCAACCACATTCTCTATTCTGGGCAGTGAGGATGTTTAATGACATCTCAGTTAGATTCCATGCTTTTCAGTCTCTTGGGTTTTTGAAGTGTCTCATTTGAGTTCTGAAGAATCAGTCCTGTTTACTTAAAGCCTTCAATCTAATGCCTACTATCCTCTGTCTTTTGCCTCCTGCCTGGGTGGGCTAAGCCTGTGGGCTGCAGGGGCTTCGGCAGACAAAGGGATGGGCCGAGTGGTCTGCTCTCATGCAGCTCCCCTTCCCTCTCTTTCCCCTGCCCTCCTCCTTCCTCTCCAATTGTGGTTGGAAGGAAAGAGAGAGAAAAGACAGGAGTCTTTTTTACTGAATGCTCTTAATGAGCTCAGAGTCCCTGTCTTGGAGAATTGTATATGCTCTTTTTTTTAAATTTTTTTATTTTTAATTTAGTTATTTTTGGCTGCACTGGATCTTTGTTGCTGTGCGTGGCGAGCGGGGGCTGCTCTTTGTTGTGGTGCGCGGGCTCTAGGTGCGTGGGCTTCAGTAATTGTGGCACATGTTCTTAGTAGTTGTGGCTTGCAGGCTCTAGAGCGCAGGCTCAGTAGTTGTGGCCCACGGGCTTATTTGCTCCGCAGCATGTGGCATCTTCCCAGACCAGGGCTCGAACCCATGTCCCCTGCATTGACAGGTGGATTCTTAACCACTGTGCCACCAGGGAAGCCCATTATATATGCTGTTTTAACACTTCTCTTTAGACTCTACATTTATGAGTGATGGCTCCAACATGCCTATTTGACAAGGAACTCATCCCAGGCAATTCTCTTGTGTATTTATGGTTGCTTCTAATGAGAAAAAGGGGGATGGGATGAGATGTTGGCATTTACTGCCCTCTATAACGGTACACCACTGGGTCAGTGATGGAGTTTGCTGAGTCATTTAACAAATATTTATTAAACCTGTATATAGGATGTATATCATTCTGATATCGGGTGTTAAATAATGATGAAAATAAAAACCTTACTGATATGCAGAGAGGTAGAAAATTTGAAAAGCCCACGACTCAGATTTCAGATATACAAAAAAGGGTAGCTGTTTTTGATTTCTATAACTGATAGAATTTTCTAATAAGCCCCTACCTGCTGTCTTCTGGCTGGAGCCAGAGGGTGGTATCTAAACTTACCAATTAATATTTCAGTATTTGGGGGCTTAACGTCTTTTTATACTTATCAGATCTTTTGGGGGTAAATGCTTAGTCTGTCAGTTTCATCTCCCCTCCCCCACTTCTGTCCATATGTATGGGGACACTTATATGACCTCCTGGCAATGATAGGAGGAGCCTGAGAGCTGTGTGCTGACCTTGCACCAGGCTGGTCTAATCTATTGATGACGACTGACCGTTTGTGGTACCTCGTGGGGACCCATAGCTGCAGCACATGATCTTGGTTCTTAACCTCTGGTGACTAATTTCCGATGTTCTGTGTCTGCATTTCATATCCAATGGACCTCAGTCCCCTGATGCTTTTGGCATGTTGACATCATCGTTGGGGATGCAGAAACATCCAGATTCCCTGCCCACCATATCTAGAACATGGGCTCCTTTCAATAGTGGTAGCTCAAGTCCATTTTTCTAATTGTTTCCATCCATCAATGCTGCACCTTTGATGATGGCTCCCCTAGAAGCTTATGGTCTTCTGCAGAGCACAGTGGGAAAAGCAGGGCCCTAATCTTGACCTTCCAGGGTTCCCTACCCTTTTTTTTTTTTGACCACACCACATGGCATGCAGGATCTTAGTTCCCTGACCAGGGATGGAACCCTTACCCCCTGCAGTGGAAGCGTGGTGTCTTAACTGCTGGACTGCTAGGGAGGTCCCTCCCCACACTTATATGGACATTTCTGCAACCTCCCCTCCTTATGAATCAGCCCCAAGCGAGTGGAGGACTGGCTTTATGTCTCATTTCCTCCCTCTACCTCATTGGTCTTTTACTTCCCATACTCCTACCTCACATCCTTCTTATTCCTGGGGACAATGGGCTCCGTGACTCAGCGGGATGATGTGGTACAGGAAAAGAGACCAGCTTACTGATAAAAAGGGACAGGTTAGCTGAGACTTTTTAAAATGTTGCTCTTCTTTCTCATTATAAAGAACTTTTCATGTATGATCTCATTTGCAGGTCTTTAAGACTTCAGGAAAATATCAGTGAGTTTAATAAAAGGAATTTTGGAAAGGAAGACAGATTTAAGTTTTTGTAAATTCTGTTGTTCTAACACTTCAGCCAACTCTGGAGAAGACCTAATATCTCAAACCAATGAAGCACTACGTTAGATATGTTGCTTCTTCCTGATACCCAGACACAGATGCGTACTGCACTCTTAGTGCAGAAATCTATCCCGAGATGCGTTTGAACCTTCCTTTTTGAAATTAAAATTTACAGGTGGTTCAATAAGAATTCCAATGAAGAACAAATTCAAGAGGTTGTATAAACAGGAATTCAAAGTATATCCTTAGGTAGTAAATGGTTAAATAAAGGCACAGTTTTCTTTGTGTATGTGAGATAGAGACAGAATAACAGTGTCTGCTACTCCTGTTATACAACAGCTAAGATTATGGATTAAAACGGAGGTATGGAAACTTCATATTTAAAGGTTTACACTATTCACAGGACTAGGATTAAGAGATTGATAATGAGCCAGGTTTAACAAATCCCAGAAAATTGATGTTACAGTGAATTTACATGCTTGAAAGACTAAACTTACTCTTTGTAAGTATCCGTTACTTACAAAGGTGTGGTTTGCTTATGGCTGGTAGGAATTTAGTTAAATTCTGAGACCAGCTTCCTTACCAACATTGGAAATATAAATACAAATGCTTCTGTGTAGTTTTATTATGTAATAGTATTTGCTATGTGTTGCCATAGTTCCTGTCCTAGAAGAATTTCCAGACTTAAGGAAGAGACAAGTGGTTCAACCAAGAAACTGTTAAATCACATATTTTGACTATTGCATGTCTTATGCTGGTTTCTGAGGGTTCTATGGGGCTGGGTTATCAAGGGCTTCCAAGAGTGTGGCATCTTAGATTCACTAAGAGCAAGGTTTGTTTGGGAGACATTATTCTAGATTGCTGTTTTAATAATGGAGATAAAACTACCTGCTAAAAATGGGAGAGGGTGGAACTGAGTGCCAGTATTTTGTGTCAGTGAATGAGAGGAGAGGAAGATGTGAAGACCCTGTCCTGTGATTAAGACCCTGGATAGGAATAGGGAGAAAGTTTCAAAGAACACACTGCAGTGGACAGTGTGATGGGCCAGTGTGGAGAAGCTCTGAAGTACAGGTCAGTATCTATTGTAGTGTCTGCTTGACATATCAAAGGCATTCCAAAAGAAAAATAAAACTCTGGAAAGATGCCAGCATTTTTCATTTAGGGTTTGTCACAGATTCTGCCAGTTTTCATGCAAACATTTTTTGACCTAAATTTTATTCTATTCTGGCTACTACTAGCTTCAGTAAAAAGCACACTAGTTCAAAGGTATAAAAATCTAACTAGAAATGTCATGCAATTCTTAGCAGGACACTGGACTAGTGTGGGGAGAGTTTGGTTGTAACTGAGGTGAGCAAAGGGGTAAATTGGGAGGCGTTTCAAAGGCAAAGTGTCGGGTCTTAGAGGACAGGGAGCATATAGGGAGTAAAGAAAACATATTGAGTTTTCTAATAACACTACAACTCCAAAGCTGTGTGAAAGGCATAAGAGAAAGAAAATTTGGGTTGTGGGACAGATTTTAGGGGGAAGAGGAGATGAGCTGGTCTGGGACTTTTCATACGAAGTGATGTCAGCGTCAGTCAACTTGGGATGAACGGTTGAGGACATGAACCAGGAAGTGAGGGGTCAGGACTAAAAAAACAGATTTGGGTCCTCAGGCTCTGCCGTAGGCTGAATAATGACCTTTAAGGTGTTTAAATCTTCATCCTTGGAACCTGAGAATATTACCTTATGTAGCAAAAGGGACTTTGCAGGTGGGATTAACTTATGCTTTATCCTAGTGCGCTCAGTATCATCATAGGGGTCCTACAAGGGAGATAAAGGAGATCAGAGGGAAGTAAGAGATAAATGATGGAAGCAAAAGATTGAGTCACGTGAGGAGGGGGTCAGAAGACAATGAATGCAGGCAGCCTCCAGAAGCTGACAAAGGTGAGGGAGCAGATTCCCTCTTAAAGCCTCAGTGGGGGGGGACCAGCCTTGGTAATGTCTTGACTTGAGCTCAGTGAAACTGACTTCAGTCTTCTGACCTCTGGAACCGTAAAATAATAAATGTGTGTTGTTTTAAGCCACCAAGTTAGTGGTCATTTGTTACAGCAGTCACAGGAAACTCATGTAAGATCCTAGTTAACCGTAGAGGGAGAAGACCCTACAGCTGAAAAATGTCCTTTCCAAGACTTGGAGAATCTTTTGGTTTCTGTTTCAAGAACCCACAATGAAGTGGGGAACCGTGTAATCCCACTAAGGTGACCCAAATGCAAAACCATACACAGGCTTCATAAGAACACAGAAGACCTTCTGTGATCCTCTTTCTCTTTTTGGAGACCAGGGCAGTCCTTAAAGAGCTTTGTAGGCCCAGGGCCTGTTATGGTATCTGTTACATAGACAGCATTTAATACAACAGCAGTTTCTCAAACTAAAGAGACTTTTTAACATTTTGTGTTGTCCATTTCATTAAAATATTAGAAAATATTTTTACCCCTTTAAAAATGAAAGTTATTTCTCTTTTGCATTGATTATTCTGCATTGTAAGATATTTTCATAGAATCACATTTTAAGTTCTTAAGTCAGTGTTTCCCAAACTTGTCCATGTATATCCCTGGATGTGTCTGTGGACATATTCTTGGGAGTTTTAAAGAGTTTTATACATTATTCAGGTTTGAAGGACATTGAAATATGTACACATTAAATGAACAAAGGGATGAGGAATACGTGTTTCGGAAACAACAATCAGGTAGTGAATTCAGTGGGAAAAAATGTACAGCAGGTTGCCTGGTGATGTGGAAATCAAAGACTTAATGGGCATATTTAATTTTCTCCATCTCAAACTGTGGCAATTATGTGGCCATGGCCTTGTAACACTTTTTTTTCTTTTCTCTTCTGAGTCTCTGACTATACAAAGTGCAGGGCAGCCGCGAGGACTAATATCCCAGCACCAGACGACATCTTGCACCTATTATCTGTCCTGGCTGACAGCAAGGAGTGAATGGCGGCATCCCCCTTCAGGCCCCTAATAGACAGCACAGTGCTGTTTGAGAACACCTGAAAGAATGCCTGGGTGCCTCTCCCCACACCTGACAAGGCAGGGGTGGAGGGCCCAAGATAATTGCCTTGTCACTGGCATGTGATTTATTGCAATGCTTAATTATGTCTACAGGGCACCATCTGGAGACCCAATTTGGGTTCTTCACGAACAAAAATTAAAGTCAAAATGTTCCTTCTTCTGAACTTAACTGAGTCCCACTTTGGACTTCTCACACCTGGAGAATATTACCCTATGCTTAGTCCCCAAACCACATCCTGACTTTTCCAGTCTAGAGGGTCTCAGCCACACAGAGCAACTCTCACTGTGGAGACCGTGGGTCTCCCTTTCTTAGACCATGCTATCCAAGGGATGAACATGTGGAATGTTCTGTATTATACCAAAAACTCAACAGTAGAGTGAAATCGCTTTCAGTGTGTTTCTGAATGGTTATTGGCCATCGGCCAAAAGCAGTGTTGCATTTATTGCCATTTGATTGTTTTTTTTTCTAATTACCATTTGGCTGGTAATTGTCCCCAAAATATTTGCTTAAAAAGGATGCTACCGCATTACACAGGGAGATCAGCTCGGTGCTTTGTGACCACCTAGAGGGGTGGGATAGGGAGGGTGGGAGGAAGATGCAAGAGGAAGAAGATATGGGGACATATGTATACGTAGAGCTGATTCACTTTGTTATACAGCAGAAACTAACACACCATTGTAAAGCAATTATACTCCAATAAAGATGTTAAAATAAATAAATAAAAAGGATGCTAGCAAATCAGTACTCAGTGATGAAGATTGTTTTTTAATATTACTCAGTTTTCAAATAAATGTTCAATCTACTCTAGGAATATTTTTGTAAAAAAACATATTACTGTGAAGAGTTGATTTAAGAAATGCTTATTCCTTTCAATTAAAACCCAGAGCAGGGCTTCCCTGGTGGCGCAGTGCTTGAGAGTCCGCCTGCCGATGCAGGAGACGCGGGTTCGTGCCCCGTTTCGGGAAGATCCCACATGCCGCGGAGCGGCTGGGCCCGTGAGCCATGGCCGCTGAGCCTGCGCGTCCGGAGCCTGTGCTCCGCAAATGGGAGAGGCCACGACAGTGAGAGGCCCGCATAACGCAAGGAAAAAAAAAAAAAAAAAAAAAAAAAAACCCAGAGCATTAATCAAATGTTTGACACTGTAAATGTTTCCAATTAACATCTAGCTTAAAACCACATGTGTTCCAAGTGAAATTCAAAAGATCTATCTGTACAGGTGACCTCAGAGAAACCATTAACACATGGCTAGAGATAGCAAGAAATATTCTCCATTTGTGAGACTGAGATAAAAAATCAGTTTATGACTGATTATTACTTCAAACATCCCTTTCAGATGTGGGCTTCCTCACTAGAAGTTGGGTATTTCTCACGGCGTTAAAAAGAAGGAAGTAAAAAAATATATATATGTGTGTGTGTGTATACAGAGAAAAATGGGATTAGAAACAAACAGTCCCATCTGGATGAATAGCTAGTATCTAAGACAGTGGTTGGTCACAATATGAACCTCATCGATAATCTTACAGCCAAGAGAAATTTTCCAAGCAGTTCTTTGTCGCTTTCTGCTGCAGAGGTAGCAAAGTCAGATATTTCCAGGGCCCAAGCAGATAGCAGAAATGGAAGAAATGGGGTGTCAGGTTGTAGTGGCGATCCCAGTAACCTGGAGGGCATGCCTCCTGTCTACACGTGAGAGCTACCACCCAGCTCCAGCTAAGTACCGTCTGTGCAAATGGAAGCCAGGTTGGACCAAACATACTGATATTTCAAGAGAAGCCAGAACTGAAGCTTTAAAATATGATCGTGTGAATTTTACATGATGGCTATTAATTCAATTGAAAACAATAACATAGACCTCTTTGCAGCCAATTCGTAACCTTCGTGTCTGCTGCATACAGCATGGTCAGAGACAGTAAAGGGCACAATTGAGAGGAAAGCGAATCCCTTTCAGAAATATGTCAGCACATCACCAGCCTTGGAGAGTGGGCTCTGGCTTGCTCACTGTTGAATCCACCAGCTCCTGGCAGAAGAAGAGAGAGTGCATACTTTCCCAATAACTTCTCAACTGATCGGTCAAACTTAGTTAAATTATCCCAGGTGTACTATGGAGGGGGTTATTATGACCATAAGGAAAATGGTAACATTAAGACATGCCCATTTGCCCAGGGTCCTGATGACTTGCATTCTCTCTCTCTTGTCTTCCCTGCAGCCTATCAACAGCTGGGGTTGTCAATCGAACTGTGAGGGCTGCCAGCAAACACCTAGGGCTAGTCTGTGGTGGATGGAAAGGTACATATTTCTCTCTCTTTTTTGTTCTTCAAATATGTTTCCAAAAGAAAAAAATCAGAAGGCAGAAGATGACCATAATAAGATAAATGCCTGGCAGGTTACAGAGTGAAATATTTGACATTCAGAAACAATTGCAAGATCCAAAGAGCCGTTACATTCACACTTGTGTAATGATTTTTTTTTTTTTTTTCTATAAAACACAAAACCAAGGTTTGTCTGTCTTTGGGGGAAACTGTTCAATGGCTTTAGAAATAAGAAAAGATGATAATTTTAGCTTATCAAAGAGACAGTTCAGTTTGTAACTAGAGCCAGAAGGCGTGGATTCTAGTTCTTTGTTTTGCTTCCTAACTAGCTATGTGACTGTTGAGTAAATTGCATTGAAAGGATCCAGAATAAGCCACTGTGGCACGATTATTTTGAACTGAAGGCATTTGAGTTCCTGAAATCCCTTATCTGCCTGAGAGCAGAGACCCCCAGAAGAACTCAATTGTCATTAATCCCCTTTTTTGGGAGCAAGTCTAATTTTCTCTTCTCTGAGAGAAGAAATCAGTATCACACCCAAACAGACATTGTTACAAAACTAACATATCTCCCACCTATTCTCCTAAGGGCTCCTTTATTTTCCCAGTAAGTCATTTGTTTTCTCAGAAGTGCCCTTCTCACCCTCTTCCTAACCTATTGCGATGGTATACAAGCCCCCAGTTCTAACTGCCCTTTTGAGTCACATTTTTCTGTGAACTCCTGCGTTTATAGGCATGTGAATAAAAGTGTCCTTTCCCTTGCCAGTCTGTCTTTTGTCAGTTTAATTTGCAGGACATCAAGGACCAATCTAAGAAACAGCATCCTTTTTCTCATCGTGTTTTTTGTTTGTTTGTTTGTTTTTAGCATCTTTATTAGAGTATAATTGCTTTACAATGTTGTGTTAGTTTCTGCTATATAACAAAGTGAATCAGCTATACATATACATATATCCCCATATCCCCTCCTTCTTGCGTCTCCCTCCCACCCTCCCTATCCCACCTCTCCAAGTGGTCACAAAGCACCAAGCTGATCTCCCTGTGCAATGCAGCTGCTTCCCACTACCTATCTATTTTACTACTCTCAGTGCTACTCTCTCACTTTGTCCCAGCTTACCCTTCCCCCTCCCTGTGTCCTCAAGTCCATTCTCTATGTCTGCGTCTTTATTCCTGTCCTGCCCCTAGGTTCATCAGAAACATTTTCTTTTAGATTGCATATATATTTGTTAGCATATGGTATTTGTTTCTCTTTCTGACTTACTTCATTCTGTATGAGAGACTCTAGGTCCATCCATCTCACTACAAATAACTCAATTTCGTTTCTTTTTATGGCTGAGTAATACTCCATTCTCATTGTGGTTTTGATATGCATTTTCCTAATGATTAGTAATGTTAAGCACCTTTTCCCTTGGCTCATTGGCCATTGCCTATCTTCTTTGGAGAAATATTTATTTAAATACTTTGCTCATTTTTAATTGGGTTATTTGTCTTTTTTTTTTTTTTTTAATGGTACGCGGGCCTCTCACTGTTGTGGCCTCTCCCGTTGCGGAGCACAGGCTCCAGACGCGCAGGCTCAGCGGCCATGGCTCACAGGCCCAGCCACTCCGGGGCGGGTGGGATCTTCCTGGACCGGGGCACAAACCTGTGTCCCCTGCATCAGCAGGCAGACTCTCAACCACTGCGCCACCAGGGAAGCCCCTGTTATATGTGTTTTTATTGTAAGAGTTCTTTATACATTCTGGATATGAGACCCTTATTAGATACATTATTTGCAAATATTTTGTCCTATTATTTGGGTTGTTTTTTCACTTTCTTGATAGTGTCCTCTGAAGCATGAAAGTTTTTATTTTGGATGAGATTGTTGGGAGGAAAACTTTTCCTCTTACAACTTGGGCCTAGTGGTCCGGGGTATGCAAATTAGCTAACAATAGATTAGCAGGAGGAAAATCAAGGTTTTTTTTATGCTCTCAGTGGAGAGTAACTCCCTCAATAGCCAGAGGTAGAAGTGTTGGATGCAGAAGTTAACAAAGGTTTGTTTGTTTGTTCTTGTATTTGCTTTTAGGACTTCAGTGGGAAGGTATGAAAGGTTCTATTGGACTTTTAAGTGCTAATGGAATGGGGTAGTCTGTCTGCATCTCAGCTGAACTCACAGGAGATGCCCTAAGAGTGGGGCAAATGGCAGCTGTATTTTCTGGAGGCTCTGCTTCAGTCAGATAAGGTAAGTTCAGATAAAATTTCTTTCTGCGTCTTCTTAGCTCAAATGCTTTCACTTACAAATAATTTTTATACTCTGAGTGGGTCTCCATGAGGTTCAGTTTATCTTTTTTTATTTTTTATGTTTTGGTTGTTTGTGCTTTTGACGTGATGCTTTTGATGTGATATTGTTACCGAACCAAACTGGGGTCTGCTGTCCCGTGCACAGTAAAGCCAATCTACTGACACTGGGTTGTGGTGAAGGAAAGTGCAGTGTTTATTGCTGGCGCCAAGGAAGGAGTATAGGCAGCTAATGCTCGAAAGACCTGGCATTGACCCACAGTGCTTTTGACTTTTGTGGTAAAGGAAACAATGCACTTGCATTGGCAAGTTGAGACCTCTCTGGTAAGTAACAGAGCTCATATGTGACACCAGGGTATTCTTCCCTATTGCACTGGCTTTGCCTATGGCAGGGCATTGGTTGGGGTCCTCCCTTTTGGACTCAAGCTTGGTCATTTGGCTTTGTCTGTGATGGGGCATTGTTTGGAAATTTCCCTTTTGGGGGCTAGGGAACTGTGACCCTGGGAGATGATTTTGCATTGCATTGGTTTGTTTTCTAGGTATTTGACAGCATGGGCTGTGAATAATTAAGTATGGTTGATCAGAGGTCTGTTCTATCTGGTAGTCCCCTACGGTATATTTTATAAAATTGGTAAATTTTCAGCTGTGTTCCTATGAAAAGAAAGAAAGATGGATTTGAGATGAGTATATGTCTCCCTCTTCCTGGTGGGCACCTCCTTGACTGATAAACCTTTCTCTGCTCCAAACTCTGATGTTTTGGTTTGTCTGGGCTCACTGTGTGTTGGGCACATGAACTTGGATTTGACAACAATATCTACGAAAACATTGCTTAATCCAAGACTTCACCTGTTTTCTTACAAGAGCTTTTACGATTTTAGCTCTTACCGCTAAGTCTTTGATCTATTTTTAGTTAATTTTTGCATATAGCATGAAGTAGGGGTTCAGCTTCATTCTTTTATTGTAAAGTCTATTCTCTCCTCATTGACTTACCTTAAGGCCATTGTTAAAACCAAGTGACCATAAATGCATGAGTTTATTTCTGGACTCTCAGTTCTACTCCATTGATCTCTAGGTCAAGCTTTATGCCAGTACCACACAGTATTGATTACTCTCTTTTTCTATTTATATTTTTCAAATACTGCTACAGTGAACATTTGCAATAAAAATTCTAAAAGTCGTTATAATAATACAGTGAATCTCTTGAAATATGTTAGTTCAGAAAGAACTAGCGTAACAGGGCTTTCCTTCCAAAGGCTACCAGCTGGGAAAATCATCATGTAAGTTATTTCACACAACATGTTTCAATCTGAGAAGGAAGCAAATCTTGAGAAGCCCTTTATGTTCATGGACAGTGATGTTCACTCAGGGATCCTTTTCTTATTCTTTCTTCACCTGAGCCAAGCACATCCACCTTCTGCTTGAGTAGAATGATTTCTCAGCTGGGAGCACATAGGTATATTTAAAAGATGACAGCAGTACTTAGAATGAGACTTGGATGGATTTTCAGAGAACGGGTAATCATTATTCTATAGCTAGGGGCATTTGAATGGATCATAGCTTAGAAGGGATGAGGGACCCTTCAACGTTCTGACTACACAAATGACAATAATTCTGATGAGAAGGAAAACAGAAGGGTGTCTAAAGAAACCAGTGGTTGTCCAAGCATCATTTTCAGTTTTGTAAAGACGGTGACCAAATTTGTCTTACCCATCACTATATTTACGTGGCTAGCAGAGACCCTGGCATAGAAGGCATAGAATTAGTGCTGATAAGTATTTGTTAAACAATGAGCCTACATTTTAATATAGTACTATATATATCTATATCTATATATATATGTATATATAATCAAATGGAAAGAAATGAGTATAAAATAGGAGGGGGAAGAGGAAGCATTGAATAATTGGAAGAAAATAACTCAGAACAAGATACGAGAAAATATTAAATGAAAATTAAATAAATATTTGTTGGAAACAGAAGACTGTCATGAAAGAAGTGGTCCCACTCATACTACCCATTGGTCATGGGTCGATAGGCATTTTGCTCCACAGTCACTCAGAGACCCAGGCTGATGGAGGCTTGGCATCGTACACCTGCATCATTTGGACCACGCAGCCTCATCCATCACTGTGGCTGTAAGAGATAACTTGGGAAGTACATGCAGGCTCCTGAAGGCTTCTGCTCAGCAGTGACACGTGACCCCACTGCACTGCAAGGAGCTGGGAAATAGGAGCAGGCACCCACAGCCTAATCAATGTTTTATTTAATCTTTTATACATGGTAAATTTTTCAGCCATACATTGCTTTATCTTCAACCTAAAGGATAATATCTAGGAAATCATGGGTTTGGTCTGCTATTACATTTTCTCTAATACATATTAAAATGAATGACTTTTAGAAATATGGAAGTTCATTCACCTAAAATTATTTCACATATTACAAAAGGTGTCACTTTTAGAGACAGATGAGCTTGTTGCATGCAAGCAAGTGCAGTAAAGGGAAGAAGGGAACACAGCCTATATGGGGGGGACAGTGCACAGTGGCTGTGACATGCTACAGATTCCTGAGTGATCAAACTGAAGAACAGCTATAACAATGGTGCCCCTGGACTAGGACTATTATTCTGACTTGGAAATACTGAACAAGATGGAAATGCAGAAGAATTAAGCCATAGGAGATTAATAATAATAGTAGTAAAGAAATGCAGCATAAAAATAAGTTATAGGGGCTTCCCTGGTGGCGCAGTGGTTGAGAGTCCGCCTGCCGATGCAGGGGACACGGGTTCGTGCCCCGGTCCGGGAAGATCCCACATGCCGCGGAGCGGCTGGGCCCGTGAGCCATGGCCGCTGAGCCTGCGCGTCTGGAGCCTGTGCTCCGCAACGGGAGAGGCCACAACAGTGAGAGGCCTGCGTACCGCAAAAAAAAATAAAAATAAAAAATAAAAAACTTAAAAAAAAAAAGAGTTATAAAAATTGAGTTTTGACTTTCCACACTTGCTTTTTTTTGGTGACTTGTGTTAGTCATTTAATGACTTATTTGAAGGAAAAGTAAACTGGTTCCCTTAAAAATCACTTTGCTTTGATAATTACAATCACTGGTATTGTTACCACCTGCTGTGCTAAACGCTTTCCTCACCTTATCTCACTTAATCTTTTCAACAGCTATACAAATTGGATTCTATTAATATTCCCGTTTTTAAGACATCTGAGGCTAATTTACATTAAGATACTTGCCCCAGATCACAGAGCCAAAACTGAAACCCAGGTCTTCATCTAAAATCCAAACCTTCGAAATAATTCTCATTTTCCATCTTGTCTTAGGGTCCTTCTTTTTAATTCTTCTGTCATTTCTTTGTCTCTTACTATTCTTCTTAGAGGTAGGCAAGGTATAAAAAACAATAGTTCAAAGAGGACTATTAGATAGATTTTCTGAGTAGTTATTCTGTCTCATTTCATTTTCTTACTTTCATATTTCTTTTTTCATCCTTCTTCTTCTTTTTAACAACTTTCCCAGTCCAAAGGCCAGAATCAACAGGATCAAAAATCAAACAAAAATCTTGAGCTTCCCTAAGGGCACACATGGGGGATTTGGGAATCTCAGCTGTGCAAATATGACGCCATCTTTAGACAAACTGTCTGGAAGGATAGGGGGGACCAGTCCCTGTGTGTTGCATGCAGATGTCATGTAGCCATGCCTCTAGCCAGCTTTATTATCTGACAGATACGGAGCACAAATATTGACTTTTGCTATTTTTACTGTAACTGCGGCCATAAACATTGATTACTGCAGGAGAGAGCAGACTGGGAAGAAAGCAGCAGTGTCTTCACAGCCCAGGAGAGCTTTTGTCTTTGCCTCAGGACAGAAAAAAGTAGGAGATGAATAAGGTCCTCATGGAACGATTCAATACAGGAATAATAAAATGGTGATGATGTGAAAGATCCCACAGCTTTGACGGACTTGGAAAAAAAAAATCCCTATTGATTCCGCAGTCATCTGTGTTCGTTTAGCCCAGGCAAATTCTGAAAATAGGAAGGACAGGAACTTAAGAGAACTCAGCCAGCCCCCCCCGCCCATGCTATACACTCTTATCTAGTGGGGCTGCTTCTTCCCATGGCAACACACAATCACTGATGACTACGTTTTCCAGTCTCTTCCCATCCATATCCCAGTACGGCACACGGCAAGGGAAATAACCAACACAAAGCATTTCCTTGGTCTTTTGTAGGAAATGAAGAGATTCCTCTTTTGGTGGCAATGTGTTCATTTGGCAAATGCACAAAAGCAAGGGGTTTTTCTGATTTAGGGCTTGTTGTTGTTTTTTAGATCCATATGTAAAACTTAGCTCGCCAGTGTACAGTAACTCAGATTTCCTGTTTGATTAGATTTATGTGCTTTGCATGAGCTTCGGGAACCAGCAAGATCAGAGTACTCATTAACGACATTGACACAATGGAGGCACAGGCTGCCCTAAACCTGGGAGTGGGTACAGATTACTGGCTTCCAGATGCAAGAAAACGGGACTCGGCAGCTCAGCCAGGCACTCAAAGGCGTGGCGTAGCTCAAGGCTGCAGAATCTCCACCTCAAGGTACATCTGTCTCATGCCAGCCTCTCACCCCAGGCACAGATCAGCCCCGAGCAAACAGATCTGTGCCTTCTTGAGACTTTCAGGGATGTAGGAATAAAATCCACCGAGTCACTGTCAAGGGTCAAAAATCACTCAAACAGATGCAGAGGAACAAAGTAATGAACGTGGTCTGGAGCTGGAGGGGTGCCTGTGTGTTGAAGGTGGGAGTCTACGTTTGTGCATGCTAAGGACAGACCAAATCCTATTTTCCCTTTAGAGTCACCGTCAGGAGACATAACGCATTAGTCCACCGCAGCAGCGCCTTCCATGGTCAAAGGCTGCTGGCATCTCCCTTGAAAAGAGTCATTCATTAATTGATCTAATGAGCTTGACTGAGGGGTTTCTACCCATGAGGGGTGGGGCAGAACATATGAACATGTCACATCAAGGAAAGAACGTGGTTTTCAGAGTCAAACAGAGTTGGATGCAATTCTAGGTCCCAGACACATACACTTTGTGTGATTTCGTGAAAGTTTCTTGGGTGTTTCTGAGCTTTCTTTTCATTTTCTATTAAACAGAAACATGGCCTGGTTATTGGGAGGCTGAAAATAAATGACATCTGTACAGTGTTTAGCATATAAGCTTACCCCTCTTTATTACCATCCCCCACCCCTGTAAGAAATACCAATCAGGAGAATATAGAATGGTCTCTATCAAGCAGTTTATAGTATAATGCAGAACTGAGCATCAATTCAAGGGAATTCAGTGGAACCAGTATCTTAGAAAACTGGCTGATATGTCCTATCTGGAGAGCAGGCTGCAGAAGTACATTTGTCTAAAATTCACATAAAATATTAATCTCCTGTCCACCTTTGTATGTACCTTATAGAGCACCTTTTCTTTCAAGCTTTTGTAAGAGGAGTGCCATTGATTTAGAGTCCCTCTCCACCACCCAGTCGTTTAAGCCATTATAATGGGGATGTCTTTGCAAATCCCCAGCCTTTAGAGGTCTTCTCTAATTTTACACTTGGTGACATGAACTTGTTCTCTGATCATCAGTTAAGTTTTTTGTTTTTTTTTTAAACGAATTGTAATCTCTAGGATTTTCAGGTGCATAACACCGTTAATCATCCTAGACCTACATTGTATGTCTCCACTTAGAATCATGAAGTTCTTGAAGACCAAAACATGCAAATCCCCATTCGTTGTTATAAATACAAAGCAAGCCCCTCATTTTTCTTTACCAACATCCACCAAACTCTCTCATTTTGGATAATTATTATCCGATGACAATAAAACTATTTTTGTGTTCACATTATATTTTATTTATATATTCATTTTGATGATCAAACTACAAAAATGATGGTTGTTTTTAGTGAGTTTGTGGAGTAACATTGACATCAATCATTAGGTCAATTGGTTGTAGTGAAAATACGTTTTTTTCTAGTCCTGCTCTTGGCAAAATCAAAATAACATAACATGGTATCCTTTGATTAGATGGGCAGATGGAGGGGCCAGGCCAGTGCCAGGATATATAATAAACTTATATAAGCTCGGCCAGTAAGGAACCAGGACAAGGGCCCACCCTAGCAGGGAACATGCTGGCATAGGACAGTCATGTAGGCTGCTTGGACATGCAGTTCATAGGATTCTTGGGCCTAAGTTCATGTTCAACTTTATAGAATAGGAAATGATTTATAGACCCTTTCACTCCAGCGGGGAAAGAGGTATTGTTTGTATTATTTCAGGGTCTAGCAGGCAAATATAACCCTATTGTGGTGGCTTGACTAGGATAGTTGTGTCCTAACACTAATACAGGGCTATTTAAATAATCAGGGAATAAACACTGCATTTGAAATCACAATATCTGCCTCTATGTCATGTTCAACTATTTGAGCAACCTCAGCCAAGTCATAGCTCACTCAGCTTTGGTTCACTTATCCGTAAAGTGGGGAAGGATATTTCCGCTTCACAGTGTCGATAGGATTAGGTTAAATTATGTGTGGGAATAGACCTAAATTAATAGTACAAAAAAAATCCGTTTCTCTGTTCTCACCCTTCTTACCTTCACCAACTTTTACTAAACCTTCAAAAGTCTTTGATGACTTTCTGGTAAAGCCAAAGACATGAGCCTGCCATTTAGGGTCTCAACCTGCCTGCTGTAATTCCCCACTATTTCCTTATACACATTTTTAGCCCACAACAGCAGATCTATTTTCCCCTACATGAGTCCATTGTAGTTGCAAGATCTCACTGGGATATCCAGTTGTCCAATTTAGCAGGACATCACATCTGGTAGCATTACTGCCGTGAAAGAGAGGATTGTTGGTTTTTAGGCATGGCAACTTCATGGTCAGAATCCCGGCCCAATCCCTGGGCTTGGGGTCATGCTCAGAAGTTCACAAGAGCCAGAATGCCAGCTTATTAATTACCAAGTATTAATTGCCAACTGTTTATATTAGGCTAGAACAGCATCTTCATAGAATGTCATATTATAGTCATACGTTTGCTGGATGACTGTGAAATCAGAGCAGGAGGAATTCATTTGATTAAATTATTAATGAGGGTGTCATTAATGCAAAGAGGTCCAGATCCCAGTGAAAAATAAGGTTGTGGGCACCCCAGAGAAGCTTGGGCTCTCCTGCAGACCTCATGGAGGTGCACGGTTGTAGCTGGGTGATGGAGCATGAATTCGTGGGACCCTGGACCTGTTCTCAGAGGCAGGGTCTGGTGGACAAGGGAAACGCCTGAAATTTAGTGAGTGTGTCTGCAGAGGCTCTTACTAACCCATCCGGCGGCTGACTTGTATTGGAGGGAGATCAGCGTTATACTTAGTGGGTAATTATAGAAATGGAGGCTGGGAGAAATCCATGCAAACCTTTCCTCAGTTAGCTCACGAGTCATTTTCCCCCAATAAACAAGAACCCCATCTAAAATAAATTAGATCACCTTGCTTTTCTTAGCATCATGTCGTATGTTTTCTGCCCCTCTTGCCCATGTTCTGTCAACGATGAGAAATGGTCTTGCAGAGTCCCTGACAAAGCAGAGCTCACAGAACCAGCCTGACCCAATAAGCTGACCCGGAAACCTCATGGGAGGTTCTTCTTGAAACATCCCAGCCCCATTTCAGGGCCTCTGTGGTGAATCTTCAGATAACAGGCTCAGCTCCTTACAACATGTCCATCACTTCATCTATAGTGTTTGCCATTCTTAGTTTGTGTCAAACTCTAAAGAGTTGGGGGAAAAGAAACATTTTCGGGCAAGCAGTTCAAAAGTCAAGGTGATTGGTGACTTCAGCTCTTTCCCACATGGCACACCAGAGAACTCAACTCAAAATAGCAACGTGTACAAAAAGAAAATCACACCATCCCAGCTCCCTTACTGTGCTGAGTAACCGTGGGGAATCTTGTGGGATTTTCCCATTAATTCTCAGGAATGGCCCACTCTAGCCTTCCTGATGAGTTTATCAGTCTGTATTTTATTAGCAGTCCTGTTATGTGTGCTCCAGTACTCTGAAATGCAGCTGTGTGACTATCAGTGGATGGGGAATATAAATGTCTAGTCACCTCTGAGCCAGAGACTAGAATACTCCCCAGGCATGTCTCGCTGCTGGGTAAAAGGGGCATCCCTACACCGAGGGAG
>NW_006782167.1:2135686-2139154 GCF_000442215.2 Lipotes vexillifer
CCCTACACGGAGGGAGAGCTGTCTGCTATGTCCAACAAGCAGGGGCCGGGGAAGAGCAGTGTGAGGGGGTGGGGTGGGGAGTGTAGTCTGAACGGTGTATTTCATGCTGCAATTGCTTATCTGTTTTCATTTGTAGCAATTATTTTGAAATCTCAAATAACACTAAAAAAGAACTCAGTGTCTTATATTTCCAAAGGAAGGCAGAAATTAAAATGGCTGGGAAATACAAGTCTAAACTAGTCTCAGAACAAATACAGAGACAAGTGTTATACAAGTGCTTTACCAATAAACAGCCCTAAAACAGAGAGAGTATAATGATAATAAGATACAGAACATGGAGTTTTAAACAGGAAAAGCTCACTGATATGCTCAAGGTCCTTTTTAATTTTTTTAACTTTATTGAGGAATAATTGACAAATCTAATTGTATATATTTAAAGTGTACAATGTGATGCTTTGGTATACATTTTCATTGTGGAATGATTACTAAGATCAGGATAATAAACACATTCAAGGTACTTTTTATTTTGACCATTTTTGTATTAATGCCCCATAAAGGAGTACTCTAGATCTTTAAATACGCCTATGAAGGAGCCTGAAACTTCCACTGTATTTTTAAAAATTCTTTATTTATTTTTTATTTTATTTATTTTTGGCTGCATTGGGTCTTGTTGTGCGCGGGCCTTCTCTAGTTGTGGTGGCTTCTCGTTGCGGAGCGTGGGCTCTAGGTGCACGGGCTTCATTGTTGTGGCACATGGGCTCAGTAGTTGTGGCACGTGGGCTCAGTAGTTCTGGCACCTGGGCTCAGTAGTTGTGGCACGTGGGCTCTAGAGCACAGGCTCAGTAGTTGTGGCACATGGGCTTCATTGCTCTGCAGCATGTGGGATCTTCCCAGACCAGGGCTCAAACCCATGTCCCCTGCATTGGCAGGCGTATTCTTCCCCACTGCGCCACACCAGGGAAGCCCCTTCACACTGTATTAACAGTAGTTTCCTCCGTGGAGGAGGCAGAAGACTTAAGAGGAAGTTTGTTTTTAGACTATTGGACTATTTGTTAAATATTATCCTGTTAGAATGTATTCATGTGTTGCTTGCAGAAATTGAATATTAATAGAAGTTTTAAAAACTGTACAATGATCAGATGGCCTCACAGTAGTGCTCAGCCTGCCTTAGTTGAATACTTGAGGGCATTTCCTCAAGGTTTCTGGAGGCGGTTTCTCGTCGGAAGGAGATGGTGCTTGGTCAAGATGAAGGAATTCCTCTCAGGGTCTGTGGTTTCCCCGGGCTGTCAGCCAAGACTCAGTGTCTGGGAATAGAGGGACAAGGAGGCACAGGAAGCCTAGAGAGGAAACTGAATGTGTGCGTGCGCGCGGGTGCGTGTGCGTGTGCGTGTGTGTGGTTGTCCAAGACCCCAGCCTCGTTCAAATCCTTCCCAAGGGGAATTCCTGGATGTCCTTCTGCATTAAGCCAAGTTTGAAAAATGCAGGGCTAAATAATTCTCTACTGATAATTCTAGTTCTACAAAAAGCCCAAACCAAACCAGATAGCCAGTAGGAGGAGCTTCTAGATCCACAAGTCCTGTGCTCTGAGTTGGAAGGTGCGACATGCACGGAAGGTGCGTGGAAGCACTCAGCTCGCATCTGGGCCACGTTCTGCCTGTTGAAGCAGGTGGCAAAGAAAGTGAAGGGAACCTCCGTGTCCAGCCACCTTCTGCCTGGTTCCTCACACCAGCGGGCTGTGGGACCTGTGCAGGTCTCATCCCGACGTGTTGTGATTCTTTAGTTTTAAAATTCAAACTTAGCACTTTTTTTTAGCAGTTGGAACTCTTCCCGTGGCAAATGATAGAAAACCCAAGGAACTTTACAAACAATAAAAAGGATGGTGTTTTTTCACGTACCTGAGAAGCTGAAGTTTTTAGGCTTAGATGGGTCTGGCGCCTCAGGTGATATAACTGGTTTCGTCTCATCTCCATGCTCCCTGTTGTCCTGTTCTCAGGTTCCAGGTGGTGACCAGGTGGTTGCCTCTCAGGTTCAATGCAGCATAAGACAGATCATCCCTTTCTGGTCTTCTCTCTCTGGTCACACCCATGAAAGTCCAGGATTTACTGATTGGGCCAGCTTTAGTCAATGGTCCTCTAGTTCCCAGTCTCTAGGGACGGGAGATTTGGTGCTCTGACTTAGGGCACTATTTCCTGACATGTAGAAAAAAACAGTAGGTCCACTGGTAACATCCCTGCTAGCTCCTCTGATGACTACTTATACGCAAAGTTCTGAAGACAGTAGGAAATACGGTGCCTTGGGTGACCCCTCCTGCAGCCTCCTTTGTCCTTCGTGAATCTAAAGAAAGAATCAGGGACAAATGTCACCTCTCTGCAGCTGAAGTTTTCTAACATAACTTAATTGTAACCAAGGGTTTTTTTTAAAGCAATACACCTTTTTATTTAAATGTCAGATATTTTCAAATCATGCAGAAATATATCAATACTGTCTTTAGGAAACCCACATAGCAAGCCCTGAAGATGGCAGAGGCTGCAGATTGAATCTCAAGTAGAATAAGAAGAGAATCAGAGACTCAGGGAGTTACTGAATGAAAAATCATAACTATGCCAGTTCACACAATGGAAACCTCTAAGCATGTTATCCTTAACAAAGTGATTTTATTAAGCAAAGTCCGTCTCTATTTAGCACAAGGAACGCATTATTTTAGTTCATTAATAATCCCAAAAATGTCTTTTTAATATTTTGACAGTAATTTCAAATGGAAACACTTCCATATGCATACATAGAAATGACTATTTCAAAAGGTATACACACACACACACACACACACACACAGACACACTCACTTGTACACACATAATTATTATTACTAGTTGAATCATAGCCCGAGGTAATGAGGAAAGAAAAGGTCAGTCTTCCAAACACAAAGCACATGCATGTTGAGAGCACCATAAGCTGAAAGGAAAAAACAAATTGATTCTCATATTTTTCATCAAGTTTTTTAGAGTCACGAATAGCAGAAACCCTTCTGATTGATTAAATTTCATAATTCTTAATTTGATCAAATCATAAAACACCAGTCAGACTGTAGTTTTTATAACCATTATAGATAATGAGGGAAAGATGGAATTAATAAGAGTTCACTAAGAGTATTAAATTATCCCATCTTTATCTTGTTAAGAAACATTAGAAATTGTGCATGCATGTGTGTGTTTTCAATCACAAAGAAGCCTTTCTTCTTCTAAACTCACAGAAGCCGTTTCCCAGCAATCTTAGGCAGCATAGTTACAGGCGAGAAGGATATACTCTCTTTTCCATGTGTTATGGAAACACATGTGTTATGCCCTCCTGGAGGACAGGGCTGTGTTTCCCTATTGACTCTTTGAAGAGTCCAGACCAAGCCAAGACCTTCATCACATCCTTGGGCTCAGACCTGAAGAGTTTCCCTGAAGTGGTACTCAAATTCCTGCT
>NW_006782167.1:2139164-2140984 GCF_000442215.2 Lipotes vexillifer
AAGAAATGCTAAAATCTTCTTAGGAATTTAAATTAACCAGCTCTTAGAGAGGTGTCTAGCTCCAGCTGTGAACTTCTCAGCTTTACTCAAAGCCTCATCAGTGCAACAGGGGAGAGATTCAGCCAAGTACCAGAGGGTCTTAGTGCTCTTTGCAGAACCAGCAGGGGGAGCCAGAGCTTAAAGTTATCTTAGGGATTCAGACTTTTTTAAAATTGTGTCTTTGGATGGATGATACACAGCATAGGTTACATAACTTGTGGCACACCACAAATGAAATCAGTGCCATTAACACGAGATTCTGGAATGAACATTTGGGTAAAGTTGGCTGTCTTTACATTCCCATTTATGTGACTAAGAACGAATAGAGAAAAATCTTCACCAATCTTAGAAAATGCTGATGGTTGCCATCAGTGTGTCAGAAATCTTAAGGTGCTTTTTACAGTACCGATTGGAGAGGAGAATTTATTGGCTTGTGGACTTCACTGCTTGCAGCCTGGCTGAAGAATATGCTAGGACTCCCTGAAAGGACCCCATGTATCTAGGAGTCATGCGTGCTCATCCACCTGGACAGATTAGAATCAGGGAAAGATGAGCTTTGTTTCTACCTTTGATGAGCTCAAAGCACCCAGAATCATATGGGGCAGAGAAACCAGCTGTGACCATTGTTCTTGACCTACAGTAGCAGGGATGGTACTAGTCATGAAGGCAGGCGCCGATCCAGCTGATTTCTGGTTCTACAACAAACCCAGAAGTACATCCTGAGGCCCGAAGGCCGTGTTGCCACTGGCTGTTTCCTACTCCTTACAGAAAAGTGGACCTCAATTTCAGCAAAGCAATCCTAGATTTTTCATTTTTCCTTTTCCTAAGTCTGGAAGAGTTAAACTATTCTAGTTAAAGTGGTTCTAACTAAACCCCTGTCAGGTAGACTCACTTATATAAATGTGAGCAAACAGAGGGAAATATACACACACACACACACACACACACACACACACACACGATTCTGCCAAAGAAGAGAAACAATCTGAAAAATCCAGCCTGTGAAATGAAATTCCTACATGGGATAGAATAAAGTGGATGAAAATCTCTAATTGGTATTCTGACCAATTTCGAGAGGCAGTGGCATCTGTGGACCTAGAGGAGGTTAGTCATGAAAAGGTACAGATCTGAAGTCAGGCAGATTGTTTACAGACGAAAAGCCAGCTGGTTAAATGTTAAAACCTCATGAAAGAAGTGAAATGAAGATCGCTGCCATGGAACACTGAAGTGCTCCAGTTGAAGGAGGTTTAAGAAAGTCTCTCAGAATTCACAGTAAAAGCGTACTGACACTAAATGGATGAAGAAAATAAAAGAAACATGTTTTGTGCATCATGAGTTCCAAAAGTATACAACAGAACAGATTAGGGAGAAGAAATCACCAAAACAGTGATGGAAGAGAAAGTTGCTAAAATGAGTAAGGGTTACCATCTTATTTAAAAGGTTTAGCAAATCCCAGGAAAGATTTATTTAATAAAGCCACTCATTGGATGAAAATCATCGAGCACATTTATATATTAGCTCTTAGCAAGGAAAAAAAAAATTAAACAGAATGGGCATGGTCCCTCTTCCAATAGAGCTGAGTCTACTTAGGCAAATCACAATCAGTGGCATAAAGCATGGAAAGTGCTGGGACAGAGGTGACATGCTTACAAGAGGTGAACTTTAACTGGCTTAAAGGGATCAGGGTGGACTTTCCAGAAGAAGTGGTATTTTAGCAGACTTGAGGAATATGTAGGCATTATCTGATTGAATAAAAAAGGTCTTAGTAGGGGAGCAGGAAT
>NW_006782167.1:2141036-2143461 GCF_000442215.2 Lipotes vexillifer
CAGGAATGTAATCAGCCTGGTTAAGGTCTTGAAACTGCAAGAGAGTATGGCACATTCGAATAACTAAAAAATTCCTGTAAGCCTGGAAAATCAAAGAAAAGATGAATTAGTGAGACTGACGGAAAAACAGAGGCAGTGTTACAAATGATCTTGTATATATGACTCACTTTAACCCTTTTGCTAGGACTGAGAATGTAACAAAAAGATAAGGACTTTTGGTAAATAATGATTGCATGTGTATTTTCAAAAGCATTCTCTAGGGACTTCCCTGGTGGTCCAGTAGTAAAGAATCCGCCTTGCAATGCAGGGGACACGGGTTTGATCCCTGGTCAGGGAACTAAGATCCCGTATGCCGCGGGGCAACTAAACACGTGTGCCACAACTACTGAGCTTGCGCTCCTCAACTAGAGCCCACGTGCTGCAAACCACAGAGCCCACGTGCCCTGGAACCTGCATGCTGCAACTAGAGAGAGAAAACCTGCATGCCACAACTAGAGAGAAACCCGAGTGCCACAGCGAAGAACCTGTGCACCACGATGAAAGATCCCGCATGCCTCAACTAAGACCCGACACAGCCAAAAATAAATAAAATAAATAAATAATAAATAAATCTTTTTTTAAAAAAACGGGTTCTTTAGTGATGAAGTGAAGAATGAGCAGCAGGAGAGCCAGATGAATAGTGGGAGACCAGTTAGGAGGCCATCACAGAAATTTAAGGAGGGAAAGGGAATCTAAACTAGGGGAGTGGCCAATGCGAATGGAGAGAAGTAGGTAGATGCAAGAAGTTTTTAAGAGGTAGAATCAACCTTAAATTAGTTGCATGTGGGAATCAGGAAGAAGGAGTCAAGGATGACAGCCAGGTGTCCTAAGATGGGAACTTTCGTAAAAGGTTGTATTATTTGTTCCACTTGGAACTTGCTGAGTTTGTGTATCAATGAGATATTAAAGAGGCAGTTAGGGGCTTCCCTGGTGGCGCAGTGCTTGAGAGTCCGCCTGCCGATGCAGGAGACGCGGGTTCGTGCCCCGTTTCGGGAAGATCCCACATGCCGCGGAGCGGCTGGGCCCGTGAGCCATGGCCACTGAGCCTGCGCGTCCGGAGCCTGTGCTCCGCAAATGGGAGAGGCCACAACAGTGAGAGGCCCGCATAACGCAAGGAAAAAAAAAAAAAAAAAAAAGAGGCAGTTAGATCTAGAAATGGGAAGAGGGATCTAGGCTGGAGGTAGGGCCTTGGGAGCGCTTGGCGTATAAATGGTAAATGGTGCCATGGGAGAGGATGACACTGCTTACGAGAGTGGAGAGTAAAAGGGAATGATATTCAGAATGGAAGAGAAATTCATTCTCAGTATCATTTTCTTGCTCCCCTCCTCACCCTCTTTACCAAGGTCATCCTCTCCCACAGCATCATTTACCATTTATACACCAAGCACTCACAGGCCCTCCACTGAAAGGATGCACATGATCCCTGCAACTGGAGTCTTAGGGAAGGCTCTGCACCTATTTTTTCAGCAATGAGGGGGTCACAACCAGGAGACTAGGCAGATGGTAGCTGCCAGGATGTGGTTGAAAAATTGAGGCTTTAAATGACATGTAGTAAAGTTTGCCTCCCTGCCCCCAACCCAAGTATTTGGAAAAACAGCAGGGAAGGGTGTTCTAAGGGGAGAACTACATTTCAAACATGGCATGAAGGTGAAGTGACAGAGGATTTAGAAGAGTCCATTTCTCATTGAAGAGGAGCTCCAACTGGCAAAGTAGAAATTCCTTGGAAGAAAGGGGAGAGATTTAAGAGAAAGTATAAAGAAGTACATGGAAGGGAGGTGATTAATGAATGGCAAAGTGTTACATCTCATGCCTTGAAAAGAGATATGAGATAGGAGACATGATGGAGAAAAAGGAGAACCACGTTGTTATATTATAGATATATATATTAAAACGTCATATTTTGTAGAAAAAATACAGTAAGTATCTAAAAAGAAGGAGATCAGCAACTAAAATGGGAGCTAAAAGCAGTTTGTCACCAGATGGTGACTCCAAGTATCAGACAACTGTGAGGAAACACTGTTACAGATTTTGAGATGGAAAGATCGTGAGACCAGAATTTTATACCCAGCTGTTGTTTATGTGAGAGGGTGCTTAAAAATTCTCAGAAATGCAAGGATGCAGAAAATATAGCAACCAACATGCACTTCTTGTGAATGTACTCTGAGAACTCTAATCAATTAAGAAATATTAGGGGGCTTCTCTGGTGGCGCAGTGGTTGAGAGTCCGCCTGCCGATGCAGGGGACGCGGGTTCGTGCCCCGGTCCAGGAGGGTCCCACGTGCCGCGGAGTGGCTGGGCCCGTGAGACATGGCCGCTGGGCCTGCGCGTCCGGAGCCTGTGCTCCGCAACGGGAGAGGCCACGGCAGTGAGAGGCCCGCGTATCGCAA
>NW_006782167.1:2143480-2155467 GCF_000442215.2 Lipotes vexillifer
GCAAAAAAAAAAAAAAAAAAAAGAAAAGAAATATTAGGAACATAGCTTCTATACCAAGATGGGAGACTAAGCATGTATATATCTCTCCATTTTCTCTTCAAATCCCAGGAAAAGGACTAAAGAAGGATAAGAATGAGGTTAAATCTTCAGCAGTCCTGGAAAACAGAGACAGTTTTATCTGCAGAAATTTTAAGGAATTTTGGAAAATTATAAAGTAGACTGGTTTGACAGGGAAAATAGAGCCAAGAAAATCACAAACAAATAGAGACATCTGCAATGGATCACTGAAGAAGCGAGTACCAGTCTTCCCCACAGAGCCCTGGAAAAACTCCAAGGTCATCAACAAGAGCTGGAAATATTCGTTGAATGATGTTGAATGAATGGGCAGCCTGTGTGGCAATTAGCAGCATAATTAATTGAAGGGTTGCCAGCCCAGCTGGACTGGTCCTCAGTTCTAGTACACAGAGGGCTGGCTGTGGTCTTTTCTCCTAGGAGGTAGCAGATGAGATGAATTCTGTAAATAAAGGGAAGACTGTGTCTCCCAGAAAGGGAAAAATAAAAGGAAAGCAGCTCTGTAGATGAGTGAAATGCCCTAAAGCTTTCTGCTCCCAGAGGAATATCTGCTTGGCTTGCTTTGATTTATTGAGATGAGTCCTTAACCTGTGCATGTGCTCTCTGCTTGCCCAGTCCATTTGTGGGAACATCACCTCCCATCCACCCAAAGAGGACTGAAGCACACTCCCATTCAGGGCAGAGGCCTGGTCCCTCCACAGTTGCTGGGGAAAGTCAGTGGAGTGACCAACAGTGGTCACTCTCATCTTTGAATAATAATTATAGATGGACAGACAGGCACTGAGGAAAAGCAAACCATTAAAGAGAAGCATCTATAGGCACAGTGGAGCAGATGGTCTCTGAGAGATTAACAAAGGCACCAGAGGATAACTTAGCTACTCAACTGGAATCATCAAAAATACATGATAGAATACTGAACAGATAGATAGACGATAGATGGATGATAGATGGATAGATAGATGGGTAGATAGATAGAAGGAAAAGCTTCTTTTGAAAATGAATCAAATGAATAAGAATTTGAGAAATTCTAAAAATTAATTTAAAAATTGCTTAAATTGTTACAATCATGTGAATGCCACTAAGAGCTGAACCTAGTAAATGAGGATAATTTTCCCTTCCTGCACAACTTTTTACATTACCTGGAATCAGTAATTATCTTTTTGTTCATTTGTTTGCTCAGTTTTCCATATATTTACAACCAATTTGATTCATATTCTCCAGCAGTTATCTGGATCTTTTCTCAGTAAGTTCGTCCACACTAGCCGTTGTAATACTTTCCCCTTTTTGAAGAATTTTCTCCATGACTTGTTGCAGTGCGGAAAGCTTTTCGTCTGCAAGGGTTATCCTAGCTTCTCTGATCTTCACCCTTCTGGGGATTTTTATTCACTTCTCTGTTGAGCTGGATACCCTGTTTCTTCGATCTCATGTCTTCTTTCTGGGTTTACTCCTTTGTTTTGGTGGAGCGTGTCTTCTGGTGACTTTCCTTGGAAGGATGTATAAAAGGTAAATTTTTTGAGACCTTCAGTTTCTGAGACTGTTTATATTTTTGCCTGACACTTGATTGACAGGTAAGCTAGGTATCTAGTTTTAAGAATAGAAATAGGAACAGGAAAATATTTTTTGCATTTCTTCTAGTTTTCAGTATTTGCTATTAAGAAATCTGAAGCCACTGGGATTCCTGATGTGTTGTATAAAACTTGGTTTTCATTTTTTTTTCCTGTCTGGGAGACTGTAGGATTTCCTCTTTGTTCCCAGTCTTTTGAAACCACACAGTGAAAAGCCTTGATGTGTGTCTCTTTTCATTCTCTTAACTGGTCACTCAGATGATAGTTCCTTTGAATCTGGAAACTCATGTACTCTGTTTTGCCAATGTTCTTGAATTATTTTGTTGATAATTTCCTCCCCTCTATTTTATCTGTTCTTTCTTTCTAGAATTCTCATCATTTGATTATTGGACCTCTTGGACTGTTTTTCTCTATTCCTTATTATTTTTCAATTCTTATCACTTTGTCTTTTTCATCTTTTTTCTAGGAGACTATCTCAACTTTATCTTTCTATTGATTTTTTAAATTCTATTTTTAATTTCCCAGAACTTTTTTTTCTGAATATTTAGTTTTATAGCCTTTTTAATGATTGCAATATGTTCTCTTATCTATGTGAGGATATTATGATAGTTTTTGAAGGTTTATTCTTTTCTATGTGGTCTCAGTTTCTCCAATTACTTTTGTCCATCTGTCTGTTTTGGTGTTTAGTGTCCATCCCAGGCTCACATTTGAGTGTAAACTTCCAAGTTGATTGGAAGCTCTGAGCTAGATACCCTGTTTTATTGAAAATCTCCAATATCTTTCCTCTTGAACTAGCCAAGCTCTTTAACAAAGACTCTGCCAAATTTTGAGGCCCAGGGTGATGGATGAGGAAGAGGTTGTGTCTCTCAGAATTTTCTGTGTAAGTGCTCAGTTAATCCATCTCTCCATAGTCCAGAAGTTTCATTTATATTCCAGAGAGACTCATTTATATTCCTGAGACTCTCTGGTTTACTGTCTTCAGAACATAACCCTCTAGTCCTCCATCAGAGAAGAGAAGAGCATTTGCCCAGTCACAATGAATAGAAACTAATTTCTAAAATGCTTTCAGGGAATTCCCTGAGGTCCAGTGGTTAAGACTCCGTGATTTCACTGCTGGGGGCCCAGGTTCAATCCCTGGTCGGGGAACTAAGATCCTACAAGCCACGTGGTGCAGCAAATAAATACATAAATAAAATAAAATACTTTCAACCCAGCCTTTTTATTTTAGCCTCCTCCCCTCCCTTTACATCAACTTCCAGAGTAGCAGGTTTGCATGCTCACTTAGACTTTTGAGGATTCTGTGTTATAACCTCAGTTTTCCCTACTGCTGGCTTAGATTCAGCCTTCTTAAGTAACATGTCCCTCAGTACTTATCCACCTGCTTTTCAGATTCCAAAATTTTGTTGCTGTTGTCCCCCCTGCTATATCCTTGTGAGTGTATGTCTTATAAAATCTCCCTTTATTTGCCTTAAAAAATTTTTTGTATGTTTTCTTTTATCCACAGATACAAATGGTTTAAAGAATTATGGGATATGTTATTGTTACCAGAATTAGATGCCATCGTTTTAACTAATCAAAGTATGTGTTTCCTCGTATTCTTGATTCTCTTTCTGTTTGGAACATGTACTCTCTCTGCCTTTTAATGGGGTTTCAGGAGGGAAGAAAAGTACATACTTGTGTTAAATATGCCATCTTTACCTGGAAGTTGATTTTTTAGTGTATTTGCTAATTGCAATAATTATGCAATGTTGTACCTGATTATATCTCTCTAAATAGTTGAAGTCTTGAGCATCTATTTTATTTTTTTTAATTTTTTCATCTTTATTGGAGTATAATTGCTTTACAATGTTGTGTTAGTTTCTGCTGTACAACAAAGTGCATCAGCTATATGTATACCTATATCCCCATATCCCGTCTTTCCTCCCTACCACCCTCCCTATCCCACCCCTCTAGTTCGTCACAAAGCATTGAGCTGATCTCCCTGTGCTATGCAGCAGCTTCTCACTAGCCATCCATTTTACATTTGGTAGTGTATATATGTCAGTGCTACTCTCTCACTTCGTCCCAGCTTCCCCTTACCCCCTGTGCCCTCAAGTCCATTCTCTATGTCTGCATCTTTATTTCTTCCCTGCCAGTAGGTTCATCAGTACCGGGTTTTTAGATTCCATATATAGGCGTTAGTGTACGCTATTTGTTTTTCTCTTTCTGATCTACTTCACTCTGTAAGACAGACTCTGGGTCCATCCACCTCATTACAAATAACTCAGTTTCGTTCCTTTTCATGGCTGAGTAATATTCCATTGTATATATGTGCCACATCTTCTTTATCCATTCATCTGTCAGTGGACACTTAGGTTGCTTCCATGTCTTGGCTGTTGTAAATAGAGCTGCAATGAACATTGTGGTACATGACTCTTTTTGAATTATGGTTTTCTCAGGGTATATGCCCAGTAGTGGGATTGCTGGGTCATATGGTAGTTCTATTTTTAGTTTTTTAAGGAACCTCCATACTGTTCTCCATAGTGGCTGTATCAATTTACATTCCCACCAACAGTGCAAGAGGGTTTGAGCATCTGTTTTAATCAATAGAGGCTGATAATGTGCTACAACCATAGCAACCCCAAAACTTGAGTGGCTTAACAGAACAAAAGTTTGATTCTCACTTTGTTGAATGTCCATCATGAGTAGGGAGTGGTTCTGCCGCACAGTCCCTGGGGTTGGCAGAGGCTCAACCATCTTGGGGTTGAACGATCTGAAGCATATGGCCTTCTTCACTCTCATAGTAGAGACACAGAGAGAAGGAGAATCTCACATTTGCAAATGAATATTCCAGCTTAAAAGTGATATGCTCACATTTCGTTGGCCGGAAGGTTTCATGAGCTTGATTTACTGAAATATCTAGGGAAATATAAGCCCCACTGGTGTTTGAAAGGAAGAAAGATTAAGGGAGCACAAGAAGTCTCCACCCTGGCACCAACTACACATTTTA
This sequence comes from Lipotes vexillifer, assembly GCF_000442215.2. Lineage (NCBI taxonomy): Eukaryota > Metazoa > Chordata > Mammalia > Artiodactyla > Lipotidae > Lipotes > Lipotes vexillifer. The sequence goes on from NW_006782167.1 coordinate 2,148,107, forward strand.
GATAAATGTTGATGTAAGAAGGCATATTGGTTAGGATAATACCAGACTGTTATAAAAAGTAGATCCAACCCCCAACCCAGTTCAGTGGCTTAAAAGAAAACATGGTTTGTCTATCTCTACTGTCTATCTCAAAGTTCCCACCAATGTAATCACAGAAGCATCACAGTTTGTGATGAAATCCCTGCATGAAATCTTTTTTATCTTTTCCATGACTAGGCTTCTACAATGTTCTGTCTCGTCCCTTACTAGCAGTTTTCATTTCTTTTCCATAAACACCTTTTCTGGTGTTTTCAAATATAATGGCACATCTCCTCGTGGACGAAGGGTGGAAAGGTGTCAGGGGAAAGGTTTGGGACTTAGTGTTAGAATCTTTCACAGTCGTTAGTGTAAGAATTCTGTCGCTACACTTCCTACTCAACATGGAAGAGACTCTTGGCATGTTGCATTACTTCTCTGAGTCCTAGAAGCAGAAATGTACTAACACAGGAAAGCATCTGGTATGGAGCACAGCCACCTACCGACACTGGATGCTCACCTTGATGTGTTACAGTAATACTTTCTGCTGATTAAACCTATTTCTAAAAAAATTAAAAAGAAATGGAGTTCCCTCCTGACTGTAGTTGATATTTTGTAGGCAGGAGGTCAGCCGCGTTCTACACATCCTCCCCATCCTCTTCCTGGCCCCACCAGAAACTGCCTGCGTCCATGGCCAAACAGCGATCTCAGAGCTGAGAACGGTCTGTGGAGGCTGGTCATGGAAGCCAAACTCCAAAACTGTTCTCTGTACTTGTCTGTGTGATGGAAGTTTCCCCACAATGTCCCCTCTCGTCTGGGAAATAATTTCTGTTCTTAGCAAGAACACTGATTCTGGAGTGGATTACAGGTCGCTTGCCATGAAAAGGGTAGGAGATGAGAGGAAAAGGACATGCATGCTTCTTTACTGTGTAACCCCATGAAGATGTGCAAGGCTTTGTGTGGTGGTTCCAACAATATCTTAAGAGAACCTCCTTGACCTGTCCATGTACTTCCTCCACTTGAAATCAACTTAGGGCAGGAAGGTCAGCTTTGGTCGCTCGCACGTGATACTGAGTAGTGAATGAGAGACATCCAAGGACTTGCTGATATAAATACATGTGAAGATATTTTTTGTTTTACCATGAAGCCAATTAATATCTGTGGCAGCATTTTGGATACTTTAAAGCACTGCTCAAGAGTGAGGTGGAGATGTGATTGTTTTCTTTATCTCTCTTTCAAAGGCCTGCATCCATTGGTTGCCCTCAATCATATGTCCATCCTAAATTAATGTTCCTTTCTTATTCCAGTTTGGTAAGGTATTGACAAAGCCAGCACTGTAATTTTAGCGAGCCAGGGTAATTGCATAAGGATCAGCCCTTTGGAAGATCTCGGCTTTGCTAACTGATAGGTAATATCTCAGAAAAGTGACTCTCCAGCTAAGGCTGAAAAATCTTTGGGTTTCACGCAACCTGAGGAGTGGGATGGAGAAGTAGCCCCCATCATCGCCACTAACCTAGCTTTCACAGCTGGACCTCAATATTATTATGTTTTAATACATTACTTATTTATTTTTGGCTGTGTTGGGTCTTTGCTACACATGGGACTTTCTCTAGTTGTGGTGAACGGGGGCTACTCTTTGTTGAGGTGCGCGGGCTTCTCATTGCGGTGGCTTCTCTTGTTGCGGAGCATGGGCTTTAGGCGCATGGGCTTCAGTAGTTGTGGCACATGGGCTCAGTAGTTGTGGCTCACGGGCTCTAGAGCACAGGCTCAGTAGTTGTAGTGCACTGGCTTAGTTGCTTCGCGGCATGTGGGATCCTCCCAGATCAGGGCTCAAACCTGTATAGACCTCAATATTATTGTAAGCTCGTCTGATGTTCACAGCAGGCCATTTTGTTTACCTGCAGCACATAATTTCTTGGAACACCAACCTCAGACAAGGTTACCTTAGACCATGATAAAAAGAAACAAAACAAGGCCACTTCATAATTTTGTATTAGCATAGATAATAAAAAGGTCGCAGTGACACTTGCAAGATACCCAATCATAGAATCAATTGCCCCACTCTCTGACAACATCCAAGCTAGAAGGAACCCCTGAATCTTTAGAACACTCCCTGAATCACTCAACCAAAGCTAGTTCCTGTAATGGGTTCTTTCTAACACCCTTCTGCTGAGATACCTCCAGTTTTCTGTGGTGCGTGTTCTCCCTTGTGTAATGAGACATAAGCCCAATTCTTTCAATTCCAGGTGTTTTCTTATTGGACATGGCTCAGGGCACTGACAAACCTTATAGTTAATCCACAACTCCACCACTGCCAAACCAGAGTAACTGTCGCCCTCTCGTCATCCTTCTTCATCCCCGTCCAATGCCTGTGCTATTCACAGGTGGAAGGGTTGAGAGGTGGGACATACAATTTCCCCTGCACTCCTGAGGACAGCAGTTTTCTGCATCCTGCGGGTCATTTTAAACCTTTAAACCTTTCAAGCAGCCAGATGGTCAAGTGCCTTGCTTACCAATGTGCAGGATCTCTCCCTTGTCCATCAGGGGGGCTCTCATGTGGGCCTTGAGAATCATGTTCATTCCAGAAGGCATATACAGCCCGCTCTAGACTCCATGATGAAGGGTTTGTACACAGCTGGCTAGTGGAATAATGGGGGTACCGGCTATCCAGGTGCTTCACACACGTATAAATGTGTGTAGTTGGGCTCAGGGTTAGAAATTCAGTCATTGCAGGGGCAAAGCTGCAGGTATGTGCACGAGGGAGACTGGCCAGGTCTAAAGCAGTACAAAGTCATGGAGTGTTTGGCGAACTGGCAAGGACGTGTTCTTTCTAAAGAGGGGGCAATTTAATTGCTGTTCATTGTAGCCATAAGGCAATGGGGTCCTAGTGTGGCCAGACCTTTTGATTTTTCACGTGAAGTGAAAATGCAGATTTAAAATCATGAAGTCTCCTGGTTTTCTGTTGCTGGCATTAAATTCAAATGTTTAAAAATACTATGAAGTATTTTAAAAACTATATAGCAAAGCAAATGCAGCTTATTTGTTTCTGGTTTGTGACACTGTGGTATCACTTTCTCCTCTTTTACAGAGTGAGAATAAATCATAATAAGAACACTTGAATGGTTATTTTTACCAAATCTACTTTTTCTTTCTCTTTCTTTTTTTTTTTTTTGGCTACAGAAGTAAGTTATTCTTTGTGGGTTTTCCTAAGAAAATAAAATTTTAAATATTTGGCTTTCCTTATAAATATATGCAATTCTTAATGATAATTATTTCCATCAGGCTAATCTGCATAAGCAATTCTATGATAACAAACCAGGAGCTCAGGGAACTGAACAGAATCGCTACTTCTTAGATTGGAGACTGCAGTTTGAACTTATGGTGAATTATTGTAACCAAAGGGATATACTTTGTTTTAAAAATATTAAAAATATCAAAATCATATTCTTTGTTCAGTCAGGCCCTTTAATAAAGTTATTTGTTTCCCAAGAATAAATCCTGTGAATTTATTTACAAAACATAAATTTATAAATTAAAGGAAATTATAAAACTATAAGATAATGATTTATGAACATCTCTTATATAATAAAATGCAACAAAAAGAGTTTTTTTCTGTTCCATCATGATGTTTATCTCTTAAGGTTATGACGCTGTCTGATGATGAGTCGAGATTTTGCTGACTTGATTGTCAAATCCTATAATCCTCTCATATTTCTTTTAGGAGTTTCTCTTTTTTATTTGGAACTAATTGTTTAGAACTTGGCAAAACTTCAGTGCCCCAAGGATTCAAGGAAAAACAATCTAGCCATAAATATCAACCCACTGTTTTATATGCTAAATGTGGGGAAGGGTCTCTAGAATATAAAAGTACATTACATAGCACTTGCCCTATAAGGGCTTATAATTAAGACTCAAACAATCATATAAAGAGAACAGCTGTAATGGCCATTAAGTTCAACTCCAGTGTCTGAGCAATGTCTGTTCTTAGATCCTTCCAGTAACATACAAATCCCAACCCCTAGTTTATCTTGAATAGCTATAATAGAAAGTCCTCTCTTACATGGACTGACATATCTCATTATTTTGACCTAGTTTTTCACTTGAGCCATAAAAGTTAAGTACAGTCCTCCTTCCACATGGCCACCCTTTTAAATTGTTGAAGGCAGGTTTCACGTTCTCTACTGGCTACACAAAACACCTGAGTTCTGCAGCATCTTGGCATTATGCTTCCTTCAAACATATGCTCTGGTATTGGGGAGTCATCACTGTATAGTAGTACTGAGCCATTAGACTGGATGAGTGAGCTTACACAAAGAACAGAGATCTGAGGACTGAGCCTTAGGATCCTTTCTTCCTTAAGAGATAAAGGAGACTAGAAGGAACCAGAGAGAGAGAGGCAGAAGAGCTGTCTGTAAAGTAGGATGAGAACCAGGAGAGTAAAGTGTTCTAAAACCCAAGTGAAGCAAGTGTTTCAAAGGCTGTGTCAGATGGTAGTGCTAAGACAAGTGTAAGAGAGGGAAAAGATGATGCCTGAAAATTAGCATTGAATACAGCAAGAAGGAGATTATTGATCTTGATGAATAATTCTGGTGAGATAGTGGTGGTGAAATTCTACTGGAGTAAGTTTTGGAGAGAATGAGAAGAGCCAGCTATTGGACAAAGTCAGTTTAGACAGCTCCCTTGAAGAAATTTGCTGTTAAAGGGGGCCAGAAGATAGGATGGTGGTGATTAGTGTGATTAGAGAGAGTTTATTTTTAAACAATGGGGGAAATAACAGCAAGTTTGTGTGCTGATTGTCATGCTCTCACAGAGAGAAAATCATTAGTGGAGAAAGAGAAATTACTGAAGCAATGAGTGTCAATAGGAAAAACAATAGGTTGCTGTTTGTCTGTTTGTTTACATGCAGCAGAGTTCGCCTTAGAAAAGGAGCCTGGTCAGCTTATCTGTAGTTAGAGTAGTAAAAAGCAAACAAACAAAAAAACACATAAGCTCTGTTTTCACCCTTCTGGTCATCCTTCCTTCTTTGTGCTCTAGCAATGATGAAACCAGTAAAGAGTGAGACTATGGCCTCAATTTTACTTCTGTATATCCAGCATAAGGCTGTATTGACTGTTTTAATACCACTCACCAGTAGTCGACTAAAACTCATAAGAATTTCCACTTACGTTATGTCCTCTTTCCAAGACGCACCTAAATGATGCTGCATTTGTAAAATAAATCCCTTGGATCCAAAGAGAGGATCTTAGCTCTAGCCCTGGTGAGTTTCATCTTGTTAGTCTTGAAACACTCAAAAGTGTTGCTTGGAGCTTGCAGCTTAGAGCTTTGTCTTCAGAAGGAATATAATGTCATGCTAGAAATTAATTCGTTTATGAAAGCCCCCCTTTTGAAACACCTAAATTTTTCATACTCTTGCTATTTTTCTCTTTTTATTCACCTTACACGTGGAAGGTTTTTGGTTTGTCTTGCATTCAGAATTAAGGGAAATTCATTTAAAAACTTGCATGAGTCTCTCTTCAAATATTGAAGGTCCAGATAAAGACAGTACCCTTTTGCACTGTTGGTGAGAATGTAAATTGATACAGCCACTATGGAGAACAGGATGGAAGTTGCTTCAAAAACGAAAAACAGAACTACCATATGACCCAGCAATCCCACTAATGGGCATATACCCTGAGAAAATCATAATTTGAAAGGACACATGTACCCCAATGTTCATTGCAGCACTATTTACAATAGCCAGGACATGGAAACAACCTAAATATCCAACAACAGATGAATGGATAAAGAAGATGTGGTACATATATATAATGGAATATTAGCCATAAAAAGGAATGAAATTGGGTCATTTGTAGAGATGTGAATGGACCTAGAGTGTGTCATACAGAGTGAAGTAAGCCAGAAAGAGAAAAACAAATACTGTATATTAATGCATATATGTGGAATCTAGAAAAATGGTACAGATGAACCTATTTGCAGGGCAAGAATAGAGACACAGATGTAGAGAACATACATGTGGACACAGCGGGGAAGGGGAAGGTGGGACGAATTGGGAGATTAGGATTGACATATATACACTACCATGTGTAAAATAGATAGCTAATGGGAACATGCTATAAAACACAGGAAGCTCAGCTTGGTGCTCTGTGACAACCTAGTTGAGTGGGATGGGGGGGTAGGAGGGAGGTCCAAGAGGGAGGGGATATAGGTATACATATAGCTGATTCACTTCATTGTACAGCAGAAACTAATACAACATTGTAAAGCAATTATACTCCAATTAAAAAAAAAAAGTAGGAAAGTTCGGACTTCTGCTAGCTTTACTTTCCCAGATGAGGGTATCATCTGTGTATGAGGAGTCAGGATGGAGCTACAGCTGGAGCCGGCTGTAGGATATCACCACAGTGACAAATAGCTGATTTCCTTTGTTTGTTGTAGCAACATGGACTGAGCTGGGACAGTGCCTGTGGTTGCTAACCAGCAGGACTTCCAGGGATTCTGAAACATCCCATGGCCTTCGAGAGTGTTCAGGATCCCCATTGCTACTGAATTGCTCTCTGCATCCATGGGTACCTTCTCTTATTTCTAGAGAACCTCCCTTTGGTGATGGTCCCAGTCTGCACCTCTCATCTCAGCTTTGGTCTGGGAGAGTTTTCACTTGAGCCTGTAAAGTCTTTATATTCCTTGAGTTCTGAGAATCAGTTTCTATTGGTGTATCAAACTCTCATTAGGAAGCTTTGTTTATTATTATTTATCCTTGTTTATGATTGAGTACCAAATGTGCTATTTGAAAAGAGCAGGACAGAAGAAAATAACAACAGTATCAAATGTACTGCGATAAGTAGACATAATGTAACCATGTAGAATAGTTAATTATTAAAATGATATGTTGTTGAGAGAGTCATTAACTAATCAGTGGGAGATAAACACCCTTTCTGACGGCACTGTAGAAGAGCAAATTTTGGTCACGAGTCAGGACTGTACCAGAAAAACATCTGCCATTTGGAGCTCACCTGAGATCTGGTGCAACTCCCGGTTCCTTGGGGAAGACGATGGGCCTGACACCCCAGCTCAGCAAGGCATGGTCCATGGACAGATTTACACTGTCTTGAGTCCTAGGCACACAGAATCTGTTGTCAGATACCTTTTCTTAGAACTGAAGGGATCTGACGCACTGATCAATTGTGCTGACGGACAGCTGGGCTCCTCTTCAAAGTGCTATGCAACTGGGCCCATGAGCCATGGCCACTGAGCCTGTGCGTCCGGAGCCTGTGCTTCACAACGGGAAAGGCCACAACAGTGAGAGGCCCGCAAACAGCAAAAAAAAAAAAAAAAAAAAAGGGGCGATG
>NW_006782167.1:2155508-2171780 GCF_000442215.2 Lipotes vexillifer
CCAAAAAAGGTGAGGCCCCGCAAAAAAAAAAAAAAAAAAAAAAAAAGTGCTATGCAACTATCAGCCTCCATGTGTTAGAGATTTTAAGATATAAGCTCTTCTTTTTTTCTGGGGCAGTTAGGCCAGCTATGATATTCTTATCAGAAGGGAGACATAATCCATGGTGAGCCGTTCTCACACTCCATCCCATAATAGTCCCACCTCAGGGACTAAGATGTTTGACTTTGAATCAAACCAGGTGTCCTGGAGCCCAGAGAAGAGCTGTTATGTGAGAATTCAGAAGCCAAAATAATATCTTGTAAATGAGAAGACGATTTTCTTCTGGCCAAACAGTACTAGTTTAACTTTAGGGAAAGTCAAAGGCTTGTGTTTTGTGGGTTTTTTTTTTTTTTTTTGAAATACAGAAATATTTATTTTGGCTTCCTTCATTGTTTTTTGCAAATTCTGTTTTGGTGTATAAAACATAGAAATAGCCAACACTTAAAGCAAACATTCAGAACCCCAGTGTGACAAATTATTGACTTCTTGTGCGATTAAGAGTACATGTATGAAGCTAAATACAAAAGGCTAACATGAAAAATGGAAAGGTGCAATTAGTGCAGTAAAGGGAGGAAAGGAAAAAGAAAAACAAAATCTTACTTGAAAAAATAAAAGCAGTGAAATAAACTTCTATGATTGAAGACAAAAGTAGAAAAACAAAAATATCTGTAAAGAGAAAGGAGCTATAATCACAAATAGTAATAATAATAGTAATAATAATACTCTTAACACTCAAAGAGCATTCTTTTTGTGTACCAAGCTCTGTTCTGGTTTTTTAAATATATTAAGTCTTTCAATCCTCAAAACAATTCTATGATATAAATATTATTATTCTTATTTTATAGGTGAAGAAATAAAATAACATATAGGTGAAGTATAAAATACAACTTATTTTATAGGTAAACTCGCCAAGAGGTTACATTAATATCTCATGGTTTTAATGCCGATACATTTCTAGTCTTAGATACAAATGCTTGTTTCAGGACTTATCACAATTCTGCTTCTTTGATTTGTATCTTTCCCTCAACGACCATATCTGAGATCTCAATAAGTCCTGCAAGTTCTACCTCCAAAATATATGCTACATCTGTCCCTTCTTTCCATCTCTCCCATTGCTATCCTAGGCTAAAGCACCATTATTTCATCTAGATGATACAACCACATCCTAAGTGGTCTTCCCCTTGCTGCTCTTTCATTCACAATCTATTCAGCAATTAAAATACACTTGTGAAATAAATCAGATCCTATTTCTTTCTTGTTTCAAACTTTCCAGTGGTTCCTCATTGTACTTAGAGAACATTTTAAACTCTTTAGCATGATTTATAATTCTTTATATGATTTGGCCTCAACCTACCTCTCCAACATCATTTCATTCCATTCTCTTTCACTTTCTTAGTGGTAGAGAGTTCAAGTTCCAATAACTTGTCCTTTACCTTAGGAGAAATATATCCATGTGCCCACAGCATTGGATCTGTACAAGGGTTCTGGGTACTTGTTACTTTGCTGCACACCATAACTGATTAGCACGATATCAGTATGGTGGATCAACATGCTGTTCTATAAAATGTCAAGACAGTCAAGGTCCCTGAGATGATATTATGGCAGAGAGCAAGAGAGTAAACATAGCTCTGGGCAAGAGAGCAAACATATACTGCTTTCCTTCTCAGATAAAAGCAAATTGCTTTTTCAGCACTATTCACAATGGCCAAACATGGAAACAACCTAAATGTCCATCAACAGATGAATGGATAAAGAAGATGTGGTGTGTGTGTGTGTGTGTGTGTGTGTGTGTGTATACACACATATATACACACAAATACACACACACACAAACTGGAATACTACTCAGCCATAAAAAAGAACAAAATAATGCCATTTGCAGCAACATGGATGGGCCTAGAGATGATCACACTAAGTGAAGTAAGTCACAAAGAGAAAGACAGATATTATATGATGTCACTTATATGTGGAATCTAAAATATGACACAAATGAACTTATCTACGAAACAGAAACATACAGACATAGAGAAGAGACTTGTGGTTGCCAAGGGGAAGGGGTTGGGGGGAGGGATGGAGTGGGAGGTTGGGATTAGCAGATGCAAACTATTACATATAGAATGGATAGACAGCAAGGTCCTACTGTATAGCACAGAGGACTGTATTCAATATCCTGTGATAAACCATAATGGAAAAGAATACTTTAAAATGTATATACATGTATAACTGGTGCACTTTCCTGTACAGCAGAAATTAACACTGCATTTTAGATCAACTATACTTCAGTTAAAAAAGAACTGAAGAAAAGCAAATTGCTTTTTATTTTTTTTTACTGAGGGATATTGAAAAGGACACATTCACCAAGTTAATAACCCACATACCAAATGCTAGAAGCTGTGTTGCTCGGTCCCAGTAAAGCTCTCTCGTCTGGCATGGAAGCTGGAAATGGGGCTGATTTTAGGTTTACAGCAGTCCACTTTCATCTCCTATGATTCATTTGATGTTTGCTGGGGCCAGACAGTTTAATTAAAAGGGAAGGGGATGAGACCACCAGCCCTGCCTCTTTCAGTGTCTTTGATGTTGGTAATAAGCGCTTCAGTTTTTCCTAGAATGCAGTATTCCTCTGATTTACAGTCTTTGCTGGGGTACTAGGGCTTGGGTAATTTCTGGGTCTTTTGCTAGTTCTGTTATCATAATGACTTTCATTGCATAACTCAGAGAACCAGTGTGAGAGTTTTGCTAGTTGCTAAATATATTTATCCCAGTTAAGCACGTGGGGATTAGAAAACCACTGAGGATTCATTGCAGGATTCCATTTATATCAGGCTTTCATATGTGCTGGAAAATACTTTAATTGGAGGCCCATACTGGCACTTAAGATTCCCTGATGTCAGCATCAGTTAAGACTCCTTATTCAACTGTCCTTTTAAAATCTGGGTATTTTCCTTTCCCCAGCATACAGTTACTCTGTTGAATGGCTGCAGTTTATTTGGGGGAAGTATTAGGGAATGTTTACTGAATATGCTTTTGGTGATGTTGTAAAATTCTTCCTCAAGGTTGGTATTCGCTTTAACAAATGATTCTGGGTTTGTGATCTGACTTAGTCTGGAAGCTGGGTAAGGGATTGCAATTTTCCATTGCAGCTGATGTCGTACTTCTTTTCAACACTTCCTTATTTATTTTCCTTTTCCTTTTCCAATATACATAAATTTTCTGGTTGGCAGTCTATGTATCTTGTCCCTCTAGTCATCATGGTCTGCTAGCAATTGGCAGAGATGGGCACTCCTGTTGCCAGTCTTCCCTTGCTGCCCACTACAGTAATACCATTCACCTTGTCTCTGACAGCTCAGCACTGTTATTACCTGTTGCTGCCGTTATGGAAGCCCGTCATCCCCATTGACACAGAGGGCCAAACCTGTTGTCAGCTCTCATGACAAAGGACTGACTCCCCTCTCATGGCCTAGAGATGGAAGTGTCCTCTGAACCCCCTGGAGTATATTTTCAGTTGGTGAACTTTCTGACCTCATACAGTGACTTTGTTCTAACATTTCCACTTCCCTGCTCCTTCTGATATCTTCTTTAACAGCATTTTAAGGCAGTTCTAGAATCTCTGCTTCGTATGTTGTAGGTCATTTTTTTGACCGAGTTTCATAGAGTCTTCTAGGATGTTAAAACTGACTCACAGGAGAGCACATCCATGTTAATAATTTCCCCTACCTGGTCTTACATTGCACTACCTGCTTCCCCAGGCAACCCTCTGAGGATCTGCTCTCACCAGTTCTCCCCCAGTTCTCCCCCAGTTCTTGCTTGTGGGTATTAACCAGCTCCTCTAATTGCTTCAGTTACTTCCTACAGGAAGCAGGAACTGCAGCAATCTTGTTGAAGATGCTGAGCACTGACACTTGTTAAATATAAGCCTGGAGGCAGTAAGAGATATTAAGTGCAGATCTTGAACTAGACAAGCATTATCCTGCGAGACACCTGCCTCAGGTGATGTCTTTGCAGAATTGCTGTCGGTGGGGTTTATTTTCTGGGAAGGGTGACTAAGAACTTCTTCTGTCAGCCTGTAGGTTTTAGAGGGATCTAGAAGTTTGATCAGTTTAGGCTCAAGCGTCCCGTGTCTTAGGGTCCTGTTCTTTTCCTCTCAGGAAATCCATTCAGAGAGACTTCAGCTTTCTACAAGTAGAATAAGAGAGACCAGATTTACCTGTTAGCCTCAAAAAAAAAAAAAAAAAAGACAAAGTATATGAAACAATGATATTCAAAGCACTGTAAATCAGGCAATAAAGGAGAGTGGTTACAGAGAAAAGGGAACAAGGGTCCAGCCCTATAATTTCCCGGCTTGCTGCTTTGAGAGGGTTTTCAGGTTATAGAGCAGGGAGTAGGACCAAAGAGTAGCCTGGTAGACTCTGTGAGTTGAGAAAGTGAAAATAAGTTCATGAAAGTACAAGAGCAATGGACAGTATGATTTTGCATTTTAAAAATGCCATTTTGAATAGCATCAAAAATATGAAATGGTTAGGGATAAATCTGAAAAAAGATGTGAAAGACTTGTACACTGAAAATTGTAAAACTCTGTTGAAAGAAACTAAAGAAGATCTAAATAAATGATAGATACATCATGTTCATTGGCTGGAAAATTCAATATCCCTATGATGTCAGTTCTTTTAAAGTTAATTCTAGATTCAGTGCACTCCCAAACAAAATTCCATCAAGCTTTCTTGTAGAAATTGATAAGGTGATTCTAGAAGAGGCAAATCAACTTTAAAAAAGAACAAATTTGAAGGACTACATTGATTTTAAGACCTCTTATAAAGTTAAAGTAACTGATCCATGCAGTATTGGAGGCAAAATTAACAAATGGATCAATAGAACAAAAACAGAAAGTCTAGAATTAGACCCATATAAATATGGACAACTTGTTTTTGCCCCAAGTCAGTTTGGCAAAGAAAGGATCATCTTTTCAACAAACTGGAATAATTGGATAACCATATGGATCTCTACCTCACACCATATAAAAAATTAACTCAAAATGGCTCATAGATTTAAATGTAAAATGCGAAACTGTAAAACTTCTAGAAAAACATAGAAAAAAAATCTTAGAAACCCTGGTATAGGCTGAGATTACTTAGAAATGACATCAAATGTACTATTCATAAAAATATAAATTGAGAAATTGAACTTCATCAAAATTAAGAACTTCTGCTCTCCAAAATACAACATTAAAAGAATGAAAAGACAAGCCACAGACCAGAAGAAAATATTTGCATACCATATATGTAAAAGATACTTTTTTCAAAAAATACAAAAAACTCTCAAAACCCCAATAATTAGAAAACAATTCTATTAATAAATGAACAAAAGATTTGCATAGACACATCACCCAAGAACATATAAGAGGGCAATTAGTCACATAAAAACATAGTCAACATAATTTACCATCAGGAAAATGCAAATTAAAGCCATATTGGGATACCATTACACATCTGTTATAATAACTAAAACTTAAAAAAGGATTACTCACATCAAGTGTTGATGAGGGTGTGGTGCACCTGGAACTCATACTGTGTTGGTGGGAGTGGAAAATCATATGTTCACTTTGGAAAAGAGTTTGTCAGTTTCTTAAAAAGGTAAACATATCCCTACCATATGATGCAGCCATTCTATCTACATATATTTACCCAAGACAAATTACAGCATATATCCACACAAAACTTTTAAAAGCTTGTATGCTTTTGCCTTTCACATATAAGTGTATAATCCATGTTATTTAACTTTTGTACATGGTGTGAATTATGGGTCAAATCTATGTTTTTTCAACAGTGATACCCAGTTGTCCCAGCACGGTTTGTTGAAAAGGCTGCTGTTTTCTCATTGTTCTGCAGTGCCATTTTTGCCATTAATCAAGTGTTAGATATCCGTGGGCCCCTTTCTAGGCTCTTTGTTATGATTTTTGGAAGTCTGTTTTTTCCATCTTTGCACTAATACCATACCATGTATACCGCATTTCTGTAAACATTTTAGAATCATCCTACCAGCTTTCACAAAACAGAGTTGTAATTTTCATTGGGATTGCACTGAAGCTATAGTTAATTTGGAAAGAAGTAACTTTTTTGTAATATTGAATTTTCCAGTTAATAATCATGATATATTGTTTATACATTTAGATGCCATTTATGTTTTCTTAATAGGACTTTGTAATTTTCTGCATTGAAGTCTTGCACATCTTTTGTTAGATTTATTCCCGGTTATTTGATTACTTCTGATGATAAGGTAATATTTTAAAAAATTCAGTTTCTAATTATTGGTATATAGAAATTTAATCAATTTCTTTGTATCTAGCAACCTTGCTGAAACTATATTATTAATTTTAATGGTTTATTTGTAGGGTTTTTTAGATAATTGGTATTGTATTGAAAGGTGGACTCAACTAGATGTGCATACTTGAAACCTAATTTCAAGATGTTTTTATCAAACAGAAAAGAATGCATAGAATAGAAATATATCTTTCATAACTCAGGGACACCTATGATATTTAGATCTAGTTTCTGAATTGTGGCCCTAGTGAAGTTCTCCACTAACAAACAAAATAAAACAAGAATAAACAATAATAAAAGACTAGGCATTCTTAGAGCAGAGATAATTTTCGTAGTTTGAATATCTTGTTGCTAGGGAGCAAAGATGATTTCTTAAGTTCAGAGATGATGTTAAAAAGGCCCAAGACATCAAATTAAAAGGTGTTTCCACTGGTCAATCTGTGACAATTTGAGTGTCACTAGAAAATTAAAGCAAAAATTATAGTTAATTAGACAAGCTTAACTTGTAAAACATGAACTAGTCATGGTTCTCAAAAGAAAATTTAGTATTTTTTCAATTAGCTAGTACCATATTCAAGTTAATTTGTTTATGAAAATATGTTTATGTAAAAAGCTGACTATCAATGGAATACTTCTAAAGGAGTTAATCCTCAAATTTAAAATGTCCTTATCTGAATAGCAATAGGGCACATACTTTATAGGACAAATTGCAATAAAAGTATATGAAGCTTTACAGAATCAACAACACTGTGACTGCTCATGATGTCACCCAGAATTAGATGAATCATTAAAACCTGCAAGTGGAACTCTTTTTTTTTTTTTTTTTAAATGAGCATTTCTGAGGCCTTGAGACTTTCTGTTAAAACCAGTCATATTCTTAAAAGGACAGTCATCTATTAAATAGTATTTAACTAACTCTTTATAAATCCATAATGAGCTATGTTAAGACACTCTATTAAAAAATACTCCAAATGAATGGAGTCACGATCTGCATTGTGCCTTGGAGGATAACTCTATCTCAGACTTCCCCTTGCCCGAGGAAAATGCTTTCAGTCCCCAATTTGTCATCTTCATGAGCTGCTCAACTCTCTGCCAGACTTTTACTGGACAAATCTCTCAGGGCGTTTCGTATCCCAGCATCTTCATGTCCATTTCTGACTGACCAGGATGACATTTACCACTTGATCTTAACTCTTAAACTGGAGCAACTGTGCTGATCACCCATTTTCTGCCAGGAGAAAAACAACTGAAATGCTTTTTATCATCTGAGGGATGGAATCTTCCTTAAAACCTACCCAGTAACCCTGTGACAAAGTGACTGCACTAAGAATTTTTCTTTTCTTAGTGAAAGGACCTATAAATTATAATCACTCAAAAGCTTAGTGGCCACTACATGGACAACCTCTAAAGACTGTACCCATTGTCCCAGATAGTAGGTAAAGAGTGAATCTAAATTATAAGGGTGGAAATTTATCACACACACACAAGAAATGGACAAATTCTAAGAAAAGCACAATCTTCCAAGATGGAACCAGGAAGAAATAGAAAATATAAACAGACCAATCACAAGCACTGAAATTGAAACTGTGATTAAAAATCTTCCAGCAAACAAAAGCCCAGAACCAGATGTCTTCATAGATGAATTCTATCAAACATTTAGAGAAGAGCTAACACCTATCCTTCTCAAACTCTTCCAAAATACAGCAGTGGGAAGAACATTCCCAAACTCATTCTATGAGGCCACCATCACCCTGATACCAAAACCAGACAAAGATGTCACAAAAAAAGAAAACTACAGACCAATATCACAGATGAACATAAATGCAAAAATCCTCAACAAAATACTAGCAAACAGAATCCAACAGCACATTAAAAGTATCATATACCATGATCAAGTGGGGCTTAGCTGAGGAATGCAAGGATTCTTCAATATACGCAAATCAATCAATGTGATACACCATATTAACAAACAGAATGATAGAAACCATATGATCTCAATATATGCAGAAAAAGCTTTCAACAAAATTCAACACCCATTTATGATAAAAACTCGCCAGAGAGTAGGCACAGAGGGAACCTACTTCAACATAATAAAGGCCATATATGATAAACCCACAGCCACCAACATTCTCAGTGGTGAAAAACTGAAACCATTTCCTCTAAGATCAGGAAGAAGACAAGGTTGCCCACTCTCATCACTATTATTCAACATAGTTTTGGAAGTTTTAGTCACAGCAATCAGAGAAGAAAAAGAAATAAAAGGAATCCAAATCAGAAAAGAAAAAGTAAAGCTGTCACTGTTTGCAGATGACATGATACTGTACATAGAGAATCCTAAAGATGCTACCAGAAAACTTACTAGAACTAATCAATGATTTTGGTAAAGTATCAGGATACAAAATTAATGCACAGAAATCTCTTGCATTCCTATACACTAATGATGAAAAATCTGAAAGAGAAATTAAGGAAACACTCCCATTTACCACTGCAACAAAAAAAGAATAGAATACCTAGGAATATACCTACCTAAGGAGACAAAAGATCTGTATGCAGAAAACTATAAGACACTGATGAAAGAAATTAAAGACGATACAAACAGATGGAGAGATACACCATGTTCATAGATTGGAAGAATCAACATTGTGAAAATGACTATACTTCCCAAAGCAATCTACAGATTGAATGCAATCCCTGTCAAACTACCAATGGCATTTTTCACAGAACTAGAACAAAAAATTTCACAATCTGTATGGGGACACAAAAGACCCTGAATAGCCAAAGCAATCTTGAGAAGAAAAACGGAGCTGGAGGAATCAGGCTCCCTGACTTCAGGCTATACTACAAAGCTACAGTAATCAAGACAGTATGGTACTGGCACAAAAACAGAAATATAGATCAATGGAACAGAATAGAAAGCCCAGAGATAAACCCACGCACGTGGTCACTTTCTCTTTGACAAAGGAAGCAAGAATATACAATGGAGAAAAGACAGCCTCTTCAATAAGTGGTGCTGGGAAAACTGGACAGCTACATGTAAAAGAAAGAAATTAGAATACTCCCTAACACCATACACAAAAATAAACTCAAAATCGATCAAAGACCTAAATGTAAGTCCAGACACTATAAAGCTCTTAGAAGAAAACATAGGCAGAACACTCTATGACATAAATCACAGCAAGATCCTTTTTCACCCACCTCCTAGAGAAATGGAAATAAAAACAAAAATAAATAAATGGGACCTAATGAAACTTAAAATCTTTAGCACAGCAAAGGAAACCATAAACAAGATGAAAAGACAACCCTCAGAATGGGAGAAAATATTTGCAAATGAAGCAACTAACAAAGGATTAATCTCTAAAACTTACAAGCAGCTCATGCAGCTCAATATCAGAAAAACAAACAACCCAATCCAAAAATGGGTAGAAGTCCTAAAAAGACATTTCTCCAGGGCTTCCCTGATGGCGCAGTGGTTGAGAGTCCGCCTGCCGATGCAGGGGACGCAGGTTTGTGCCCCGGTCTGGGAGGATCCCACATGCCACGGAGCGGCTGGGCCAGTGAGCCATGGCCGCTGAGCCTGCGCGTCCGGACCCTGTGCTTTGCAGCGGGAGAGGCCACGGCATTGAGAGGCCCACGTACTGAGAAAAGAAAAAAAAAAAAAAAGAGATTTCTCCAAAGAAGATATACAGATTGCCAACAAACACATGAAAGGGTACTCAACATAGCTAATCATTAGAGAAATTCAAATCAGAACTACAATGAGGTATCACCTCACACTGGTCAGAATGGCTATCATCAAAAAAATCTAGAAACAATAAATGCTGGAGAGGGTGTGGAGAAAAGGGAACCCTCTTGCACTCTTGGTGGCAATGTAAATTGATAGAGCCACTATGGAGAACAGTATGGAGGTTCCTTAAAAAAGTATAAATGGAACTACCATACGACCCAGCAATCCCACTACTGGGCAACCTAAGTGTCCATTGACAGATGAATGGATAAAGAAGATGTGGCACATATATACAATGGAATATTACTCAGCCATAAAAAGAAATGAAATTGAGTTATTTGTAGTAAGGTGGATGGATGTAGAGTCTGTCATACAGAGTGAAGTAAGTCAGAAAGAGAAAAACAAATACCGTATGCTAACACATATATATGGAATCTAAATAAAAAATGGTTCTGATGAACCTAGGGGCAGGACAGGAATGAGGACCTAAACGTAGAGAATGGACTTGAGGACATGGGGAAGGGGAAGGGTAAGCTGGGCTGAAGTGAGGGAGTAGCATGGACATATATACACTACCAAATGTAAAATAGATAGCTAGTGGGAAGTAGCTGCATAGCACAGGGAGATCAGCTCAGTGCTTTGTGACCACCTAGAGGGGTGGGACAGGGAGGGTGGGAGGGAGACACAAGAGGGAGGGGATATGGGGGTATATGTATACATATAGCTGATTCACTTTGTTTTACAGCAGAAACTAACACAACATTGTAAAGCAATTATACTCCAATAAAGATGTTAAAAAAGTAAAATAAAAAAGCCAAGAGGCTCCACATGCCAATATGTAGAATAAGTAATCATAACATGAGTAAAAATAGAATTGGAAATAAATTGAGAAGAAAATTATGAAACTTGTACAGATTCAGGTTTTTGAGGAGATGGTGCATATGGGGGAAACACCAAAATCAGGAAACAGGAGGTCAAAATATATTTTCCTTTCTTTCAGAAAGAAAACATAATATCAGAAATTTAGGTTTCTACTTTAAGATGCCAGTTTTTAATTAGTAAATTTCTTTTTATTTGTTTATTTACTTAATTATCTAACCTGTCTCTGTAGTTTACAGTTTTTTAACTTCCTGGTACCCAAGGAGAAAAAGATGAGAACTTTTTTCATCAAATATAGGAATTTTTTGATTATTTATTTCTTCAGCTATTCCTTATGTCCCTTTCTCTTTTTTTTCCTTCTGGGACTCCCATTATGAGTGTGTCAGTCCATATAATGGTGTCCCACAGTTCTCTGAGACATTGTTCATTTCTCTTCATTCTTTTTCCACAGACTGGATAATCTCAATTGACCTATCTTCAAGTTTTCTGATACATTCTCCTGATTACTCAAACCTGCTGTTGATCCTGTGGTAGGCAGAATAATGGTCCCCCAAAATGTCCATGTTCTACTCCAGAATTTGTGACTATATTGTTACATTGCAAGGAGGGGTTAAGATTGTAGATGGAAATAAGAATGCTAATAAGCCAACCTTATGATAAGGGGATTATCCTGGGTTTTCTGGTGGGCCCATTGTAAGTACAGGAGTCCTTAAATGGGGGGAAAGAGGCAGAACAAGAGATAGCATCATGAGAGAGATTTGAACTGCATTGTTGTCTTTGAAGATGAAAAAGGGTGATGAGTGAATGAATGTGGGTAGCCTCTAGAAGCTGGAAAAGTCAAAAAAATAGATTCTTCCTTAGATCCTCCAGAAAGGAAAACAACCCTGCCAGTACCTTTTATTATGATTTTAAATTAGTGAGAACCATTTCTGACTTCTACCTCAAAAACTATAAGTAACAAACTTATATTGTTTTAAACTACTAAATTTGTGGCAGTTTGTTATAACAGCAACAGGAAACTAATACAAAGCACTTCTGTTGGGTTTTTCATTTCAGTTACTAAACTTTTCAACTCCAGAATTTCTATTTGATTATTTTCTAAAAAGTAATTTCTGTATCCTTATTTATATGCTATAATTGCTGAGACATCATTCTCATTCTTTCCATTGGTTATTTAGGTATGGCCCTCTTTAGTTCTTTTAATGTATTTAAAATACCTGATTTAGAGTCTTTGTCTAGTAAGTACATTATCTGTGCTTCCTCAGGACTGTTTCTGTTGATTTATTTTTTCCTGGGTGTGGGTCATACTGTCTTTTTTTTTTTATACCCCTATTTTTTGTTAAAAACTGAACATTTTAAGTAATAATAATGTAGTTACATGTCGCTATGTTGGCTATTAGATTCTGCTCCCTCTCCTTCTTCAGCTTTGCTGCTGTGGCTGTTTTTGCTGTTGTTATTATTATTGATTATTTGTTTAATGAGTTTTCTAAAGTAATTCTGTATAATCTGCATTCTTTGTCATGTGTGGCCTCTAAAGTCTTGCTTGATAAGCTTAATGGTTGGCTAATGATTGAACAGAGATTTCCTGAAATGCATGTGACCAGTAAATCTCCCTGTGTTTGCTATTGTGTCCTGTGTGTGTGTTGTGGGCACAGTTTACAGCTGTGTCTTAGTCTTCCCTGCCTGCTTGCACAGATCCTTAAGGTTGTCCAGAGGTGAGATCTTAGGGCCTTCTCAATTCTTTCCTAAGAATGTTCACAGTCTGCCCATGTACACAACCCAACGCATGCAAGTGGCCTTTCTGACTCCCAACAGTATGCAAGAGCTTTTCTAAACTGCCCTCTGGACAGTTTATTAAAAAGTAGCTTTTCCTTTTAAGCTTTGTGGTTGGTCTGTTGTGTGCCTCAACTGATATTGACCTTAGTCAGTCACAATGTTAAACAATTGTTTATGATTGTTTTCAACAAGTTCCTCTGGGCACAAAAGCCATTAATACTGGAAGAGCTCTGAGTTAGGTCATATAAAAACAATCTTTCAAGTGGAGTCTTCCAGGGAACCACCAGGCAGGGAATGGGGTTTTGAACAAGTTCCTACCCTGATCAGCCATTTTTTGTGGCTGCCAGGCTGTTGGCTTCCACTGTGATTGTAGTCTGTTGATGTTCAGGGCTACTACAAAGCTGGAGAGAAGCAATGGGAACATCAATAGCTGAAATTCTACAAAGCTTGCTGTTCTTAGCAAGAGTCAGCCATTTTTCTTGAATACTCAATTGATTACTGAAAGCTTTGGTTAATTGTCAGTGTTGTAACAAAGTTAATTCTGACAACTTTGTAAGTGTTCTCATTGCTTTTATGGGGAGAAGTTTTGGAGGTCTTGACTCTGCCATTTTTACTGATATCACTTTAAATTAGTTTTATGGTTTGAAAATCATTAAGTGAAAAATCTCAAAATGATGTCTAACCTAAAAATTAGTCATGGTTCCAAAAGGTACTAGTAAACTTAAATAGCACAGCAATAAAAGTTTTCTAAATAAAAGTTTATTTTCAAAGTAATAAATGAAACCTTTTCATGGTTAAGATGAGCAACTCCAGTTTTTCTCTTCCTGTGACTTCTATGTTTTTTGATGCCTAAATATAACTAAGTGTTTTTGTTTTATTGATTATTGCTATACTTAGCAAATCTACATCTTGGTATTTACCCCAGAGAAATACTCACCCTTGTCTGAAAGAGCTGAATCCAAGGATTTATAAAGTAGAAAATTTTGGTGACAAGTTGAATTTCTATCGATATGAGGACTAGTTAAATAATTCGTGAATAGCTACAATGGAATATTATGCAGCTGTTAAAAGATTTGCTGAAACTTTGTGTGCCAATATGGGAAAATATTCATGACACAGTTTTAAGCAAAGAAAGGTAAATAATTGTACGTATATATGTTTGATAATAATTAAAAAACAGTAGGATAAAACATAACTATTTCTATGTGTACATATATATTTGCAATTATTCATAAAAACATCTGGAAATATACATATAAAGTAAACACAGTTGGTTATTTCTAGCAGTAATTGTGAAATCAAGGTGGGGTCTGGGGTTAGGGTGGGGGAGGGAGGGTGCAGGGAAGAGATGGATTGCACAAGAATATTAACTTTGATATCTTTAAAATCTATCAGAGGTGTCATTATGTTAATATAAATTAAATCTAATATAGATACAACTAAAACAAAAACTTTATGTGTGAACATATATCAGACTTTTGCGGCAAAATCTAATAGTAGTTATCTTTGTGGTCCTGGGAGATTAAGTGTAGATTTAATTTTCTTATGTGGACTTCGCTATTTTTCCATATTTTTCTATAATAAACACATATTACTTTGGAATAAGAAAACTTTTAAAGTTGATACAGGTAAATATAGATAATAAAGAGCAAATAAGGAATTTCTGAATATTCTTTTAATATCTTAATGACATTAATAGTTGGACAAAAATTGTAATTTTGATTGAAAATCAAACAGCAGTGCCTATTACATCTTGTGAAAAATATATAACACTTCGAGAAGCCTATGTGTATGGTTCTAGAAACTAAAATCTATTATCTTTGATTAAATAATTGGCCAAAAGTTTTTCTTCTTCCCTTTGTCTTTGAATGGAACTGCTATATGTTGTGACAGAATTTCTTAGAGATTCCCAGAAGGTTCTCCCTGAAAATTATATCTCTAAATAACCGTAGCACATGTTAAAATTCAACCGTGAGCCTGGAAAATAATATATACTTTAACTGAATATATGTGGTTAAATCCCATAAGATGAACAGAAGTTTATTCAACTTTCCATCATAAGTCCCTAAGCCCTTTGAAGTTATAGATTGAAATGCATTTTATATCCACATGACAGATGTGACCCAAGAAATGCCATTGAATTTTTATAAATTTCCGAATTCATTGCTCTGCTTCCCCAAAGCAATCTCTTATAGGTTTGTATTTTGTTCTTGCTTTCGAAATGCTGTTATTCTGCATACAAAAATCACCATAGTCACAAGAGTGGCGTCAAAGAGTTTCTAAAAATGTCTTGAAATGAAACAATGCCTCTCTAATGCCTCTTGATGTGTCCTGGTCATTACACTCACCACAGCCCTGCTGAAAGAAGATGACAGCACCACCTCTTCTTGCCCCAGGAGAACCCCAAGTTGATCTAAATGTTTGGGTGTCCCAACTCTGTCACCCTCTTCATCCCCTGACAAACTAGTGTGAATTAATGACAACTCCCTTCCTGGGGTTGTAGAAAAGAAAATGTGATCTGAATGAATAAAGTATTGCAAATGTCAAAATAAATTTCAGCTAAAAATGATATTTTTCAAGGAGATCTAATGAGAAAACTGTTCAAAAGGCAGAGTTAGAGTTTCCTGGTTCCACATTTAATTAACTCAATCTGACTTTTGTTATGCTTTATATTATGTGTTTCCCTGTTCGGTAAACAAACAGCAGAAAATTAAACTAGGGCAACTGCCAACGAGCAGTAAATTTAATTGAAAAATAATGAATTGCCACAGGGTACCACAGAGTTTTATGAAGATAAACTTATTTTTCCTGGAAGGTTTCCACTTGAATTTGTCACAACTTGATATATAAAAGGAACAAAAGAAGTGAAATATGGTACTTGCTGCTAGATACATAAGAGGGGAATGGCCTTGGAGAATAATTTAAAGGCTGGTTTCTGGGACTTTCAACAGATGAGCCGTGTTTCCTCCTGAAGAACAGAGCGGGCTTCCAGAGGAGCTCTAACTCTGCCCTCTGGATCTGCAGGACCTGCCAAAACTCTGCCCTATCAGCTTTCAGTCAAAGAAAGCTCACTGTGGAAGAAGCAGAGTGACCCTGAAAATGAGAAGTGTACGTGGTTTAGGGAAAAGGGAGACTTCAGACAAAAAAGGATACTCCCAAATAATTCTGTGCCATGTGACCAATAACTGCTTAAGTCATTCAAGCTTGATATGAATCAAAGGTATTTCTAAACATTTGGCTATTTATTTTCTTTCCTTGATCTCTTTTCCTGATGTATTGGTACTCGTCTAATGATTCTCTGAGTTTATGTCCAGGCAGGAGAAGGTTTGAATTAAATCAGGAGAAAAATAAGGTCTTTCTGAGTGATATGAAAATGACCACATCTGGTTCTCAGTCTCACAGTGTGAAGGGCAGGTGTCTGCTTATCTGCTTGTAGATGCAGTCTTCCAGGTTCAAGTGCTGAACAAAACTCCCACTCCATCCCCCAAACCCCACGAGCAGGAGTGGAATTGCTGGGTTCTCTACACGTCTACTCTTTCC
>NW_006782167.1:2171790-2178579 GCF_000442215.2 Lipotes vexillifer
CTTGCTGCTGAAGAAGATATTACTCAGTTACTCTCCCAGATTTGCAGCAACAGTTCCCATGATGAACTGTGATCCTTTTGGGCTTCTCTTGGAGGTTATTTGGCACAAAATAATCCACTGTTTGATGTCAGATATTTGTTTGGACTCCCTACCCACTCCTTACTGGTTAGATAGACTTTGAAGAGTCGTTCATTTATTTAATAAATATTTTCGGAGTACCAACTATGTGACTGGCACTATTCTAGCTACGAGGGCTTTAAAAACAAAACAGAACAAACCGAAACAAAATATCGCTAACTTCATAAAGCTTACATCTTTGGGGGAGAAAGACAGACAAAGTAAGTGACTGTGTCATAAAGTGATGCTTCCTAAGGAGAGATACATGGAATTGCAGAAGGCAGCAGCTAGTTACGGTGAACCTCCCAGGGAAGGTATCAGTCGAGAAAAGACCTGAAAGAAAGGAGAGCGTGACTTGAGGATATCTGAGGGCAGAATGTTCAGGCAGAAATAAAAAACTGGTTGCACCTCGACAGGGTTCTGGGCAAGAGTGTGCCTAGGGTGTCCTTGGAAAAGCACAGAGGCCAGTGCAGCAGAAAGGAAGGTGCCAGGATACGGGTCAGGGAGGTAACAGCGGCCAAATGGTGCAGGGTCTTTGCAACCACTGTACGGATTCTTAACTCTAAGCAAGGTGACAAGCTACAAAAGGGCCTTGGGTAGAAGTGACAAGACCTCACTCTGACTTCAGTGTGGGAAGAGGCTAGAGGATGCAAGAGAGGACACAGGCAAACCCGTTAGACAATCTGCAGCCGTGCGGGGGAGCCAGGGTGGCTTGGACCTGGGTGTTCAGCCTGGGAAGTGAAGAGCTTCTGGAACGACCTGACATCTTTAGCCAATTTAGCCAATGAGAAGACAAGACTTGCACTTGGTTATCTTAAAACTTGAAATAATGGAGGTCAAGGTCTATTGCCATACAATAGGGGATCAATAAATGTTCATTCTTTTCTGTTTCGAAGCTTCTCACCTAAAAAGTGGTGCATGAAACCATGAGAACCACAGGTTTTGCAAACTTTGTACTTGTAAATTTAAGAAAGAGTTGGAGGCTGTAATTATAATTCATCTACAATTGTTAAAAAACATCTACAAGGAACATTACTGACAGCCATAGAGCATTAGTGGAAATGTTTATGTACATGAAGTTTGAAATAGTGCTGGAGTTTATAAACCAAATTTATGATAATTGTTGCTCTAGCAAGGCAGAGAAAGAAAATGGACTAGAGATAGTGCTTAAAAGGAATTGTAACCTTTTCTTTATTTTGCAAGCAGTTAAGAGAAAAATATCAATAGTTGCTAAGTCCTGATGGTATTAACAAGGATGTTTTTATTAATTTTTGATTTGTTCGTAATATTTAAAACATTTAAAATTTTCATTGTAATTTAAAAATAAAAACAAAAAAATAGAAGGTAAGGAAGAAAGAAGAGAGAAGGGATTTCCTTTGTTATTTTACTTGGAAACCCAATGAAGACATTATTTCTAATGTAATTGTAGCTATAAACCAACACTTCCCTCATATTGTACCAATTATTTTATTTTAAGGAGCAGCCATGCCAATATATGAACAAATTATAAGGCAGATTTTATTTCAGTTTGAAATATGGCTTTTAAAACATTCATCAACAGCTAGATGTTAACTGAAAATTATCTGCATAAGTAGTAACAGCTCTGACTGATGCTGGAATAGACTTTATAGATTGTAATACCCTTTCGTAGAACTTAGTGCATTTAGTTCTCAAAACAGTGGTAAACGATAACGTGGTAGTTATGGAATTTCCATTTTTTCCAGGTGAGGGAATTAACATCCTCAGTTGCTAAATGATTTTCCCAAGGTCTCATGGAATAGATGCCGTAGAGCCAGGCTTGGGACCCCAAGTTTGGGGTCTTAGGATTCAAATAGCTACTCTCTTAAGCCTCCATAAACATTTAATTGTGAATTTTCAATTTCATAGTAATTTTGTTCTTTTTATTTCATGAGAAACATATGGATTCTATTTTTGCTCTAAAAACCCAAATACTAAGGGAAAGCTAAGCACTCCCTTGATTTTCTGGCACCTCTTCCTGAGCTCTAGGACCTGTCTCAAGAGCACTGACCTCAGAGGCAACCATTGATCCTTGTGAACCCATTCCTGTACAAGTCCATACATATATTTGTACCTTTAGAGATATGATTTTATTTTGTTTTTGACATTAGTAGGATGAAATTATATCATTCTGTAATAAATATTTCTGAATTTTCTTCCAAAATGACTAAACTAATGGTAACACTATATATGAATTGATTGCTTCAGACCCACCAATACTGGCTATTAATGGCCTCTTTTATTTTACCAATCTAAGAGGGAAAAATTCCATGCTATTTTAAGCTGTATTCCCTGAATACAAGAGAAATTGAGCATCTTTTTATGTGTTCATTGACTGCATTCCCTCTTCTTTTTCCTTTATTAATTTGTCTTTTGGATGGTTTACCTTTTTCTTACTGATTGCAGATTTTCTATATTTATCTGGTTGTTAATTCTCTATGTCTAAATGTATGTCAAGTATTTTTTCACAGTCTTTCTTTGCCTCTTAACATTCCCTATGGTATCTTTTCTCATATGAATAAATTTTACATGTTAATAGAGTCATATTTTCCATATATGCATTCTCTTTGGGTCATATTTTAGAAGACCACACCTATCCAGAAATTAATAAGCACGTTTACATTTATATGTGATTTTGCTTTTACGTTTAGTTTGTTAACTGCACTTGGAATTTATTTCTGTGGGAACTCAAAGATCAGTTTTATAAATAGAAATACAATAATTTGAGAGTCATTTAAACAAAAGCCCATACTTTCCTCCGTGATCTAAATTGCTGGCTAGATTGTTCTATACCAAAATCCTTATGTAAACTGAAGCTATTATGTGCTCTCTCCACTTTAGAATTGATACACATAGACTGGTGCATTTTAGAATTTATTTGTTGAGTTACGTGAAAAATCATATGCATTTGAAAACTCAAGCAGCTCAGACTGTAGAACTAATAAATACTTCAATTCTTCTTTCACCTGCATCCTCCTGCCTTAGCTGTAGGCTCTTCCTCAGAGAAAACCACTATTTTTGGTGTTTATTTTTCAGACCCTTCTCAGTCTTAAAGTATCAAACAATATATGATAGATTCTCTCTGTAAAACAAATAAAATGCTAAGAAAGGACTCCAGGTGACTTTCATAATCCTTTCCAATACCAACACCCTCCTTTGCAGTAACCACTATGAACAATTTAGGTATTTCCTTCTAGACCATTTTTTAACATGCACTTACATGGATGTAGGCACACAAAAGACACATAAGGCTGATGATTAGCTGGCATACAATCATGTGGTTCTATCAGTTATTAAAACATTGATAAACTTCCGTGCTGTTTGACAGAGAGCTTCTGCTTCTAGTTCCCCAAGTACCCTCCAGTTGCTGGACCACCCCTCACCATCCTAAGCCCCCACCTCCAAGACCCTGCAGATCCCTCATAATACAGCAACTTGTTATGAGGAAGGTTAATGACCCCAAGTAACAGTGGGCCCCCAGCACTACAGGAGCATCTCTTTTGGTCTGTTGGTCTCCTGCATACTAGTTGTTAAATATCTTAAGTATCATCCCTGACTAGTATATATAGCAGATCTCTAAGACTTACAGTTTAGTTTAAAAAGTCAAGTTGGAGAATATGGTAGGCAGAATAACAGTCCCTCTCCCAGAATGTTCATGTCCTGATACCTAGAGCCTGATCCCATACAACCATATGTTACATTATATGACAAGGCGGGGGGATTAAGACTGTAGATGAAATTAAGGTTGCTAATCAGCTGATTTTGAGATGGGAAAATAATCCTGGATTATCTGGGTGGGCCTGATGTAATCATAAAAGTCTATACAAGTGAAAGTGTTAGGAGTGTCAGAATCTGAAAGAAATTAGAAGATGTTGTACTTCCGGCTTTGAAGATGGAAAAGGCTACCAGCCAAGAAATGCAGGCAGCCTCTAGAAGACATAAAGGCAAGGAAAGGGATTCTCCCTTAGAGCCTTCGGAAAGAATAGAGTGCTGATGAGACCCTGATGTTAGGCCCATGAGACCCATTTCAGACTTCTAACTTCTCAAATTGGTTACGAAGATAATTCATTTGTGCTATTTTAAGTTACTAAGCTTATGGTAATTTATTAGAGCAATAGGAAACTAATACAGAGAACTGAAAGTACAGTGTACAGTTTATACCACAATACAATTCATTTCGAACCCCTCTAAGCTGTTTCTGATCTCTGAATTCTTAGAAAACTGTCCCTTTAATGGCTTTCTGATTGTGGCACTTAATGGACTATCTTTGGTTCTCATCTTACTAGATCCTGTGGCACTTGCCACGGTAGAGACCTCTTTCCTAGAAAGTCCCTCCTTTCTTAGTTTGTATGGTGCTACTCTTTTTTAAGCTCTCCTCCTGCCTCTTTCACTACTAGCATATACCTCATAGCTTATTTATTTATCTATTTGCATTTTGTTACATCTACAGTATCAGTGTTCTACACATTTTGTTTTCTCCTCTTCTGAATCTGTATGATTTTCTTTGATAACCTCACCCACACCTGTAGCTCTGCTACTCTCTGCTTATGACTCTCAGATGCTTGTCTCTAGTTCAGTTATGAAGATAATCATATCATTTTGATCTTCCTTCTCCTCTCTGATTTATGATTCTGCAACTTCTACAGGATCAAATAGTACTTACAGTTGGTTCACTGTTATCAAAAGGCTTCATTCTTTCTAAGAAGGTGTGCTGGCTTCACCTCCAGGCTGCTTCCTCAGGTCTCACACTCCACTTGGATCTAGAGGAATAAGATATACTGAATCTCACACTTTCTAGCCTGTCATAGAAGCCAACTATGTGTTCATGTCAGAGTTAAGGTGAGACTGCAAGTATGAATAAAGCCTGGGAGAACTAATTTCCAAACAGAAATATGGAAAAGAAGGAAGCCCATCCCCATTGCCATCATCACCATCACCATCACCATCACCATCACCATCATCATCATCTTCAATAGACCAGAAAACCATACTTAAAAGGTATCACATTCTTTTGCTAGCCAGTGGGTAGAGTTTTTAATAAAGATTGGATCTATCTGAGAGAACAAAGAAACTCCATTTTCTTTGCCCATTTGAACTGTATTGTAACTTGTGTCATCCTGTGATTCTACTAAATGAAGGGCCTGCCTAAGAGATAACAGAATCAGAGTATAGCTTGTAATTGGCATCACACACTGATTACAAACTAAAAAGACTAAAATTAAAGAGACAAGTTTTATTGAGACCAGGGCAGGACCCAGAGAGGTGGGGAGAGAGAGGGGGGTGGGGAGGGAGAGAGTAAGAGAGAGGAAGATAATTTATAGAGGCAAATATAGAAAAGGCATCAGATGAAAGGGCAGGAGGAGATAAGGAAAGGTATCATTTAGACCTCCCACGGGCTCTGCAGTTTTGGAAGGACTAAAAGTAAAAAGCCTGGTTCTGACATCAGCTGCTCCAGGTCATAACTGCAGTGGGTAGATGTAACTGGGGAGACTGTGCTTCTATGCTTTATAGAGAAAGTTTCAGTTTCATAACTAGTCCAGGAAGAGAACACTCGATTAGTAAGACCAGGTCGAAGGCCATGTTGAAAGATCCTGATAAGAGAGAGAGAAGATCCTTGCTGACCTCCCAAGTAGCTCAGCAGCTCCTGCTTCCCCATCAGGTTAGACAGTTGAAGCTGCAGAATAGACAGTGGCAGTGGGAGAAGAAATCATGGAGGGATCCTGGGGCTGGAGTGCACCCATATCGGCTGTAAGCTTTCAGTGGAGACAGCTGCTCACTTCTTGTTTATTTCAGTGCAAGGGAAGTGTTGGCTGCACCTAGGGGCTCTGGAAGTTGAGCTTCCAAAGTGGGTTCTGAAAGTCAGTTCTAAGGAGCCATATCTTAGAGGAATGAGAAACAGCCCTTATTCTAGGAGATCTCTGAGATTTCCCACCAATACTCACTTAACCCAAACATGTGTTGGATAAACCAACCACAGATTCTAGTTGGAGACCTCAGTTGTACTGTGTAGTGGAGTGTGCTCTTAGGCAGAAGTATGTGCCTTTGAGGGGTCATGAAGCCTCACTAGGAAGGGGTGAAGTGTAACAGACAAAGTTGTTCTGAAAAATCCTATTGGATCTCTTCTGCACTTCTGTGTCCAAATCCTTCTCCTTGGCCAATTCCAAAAATAACCATCTGCCTTTGAGTTAGGGGTGGGATGTAGGTTATTATTTCTGTAAGGACACAAAAGAGAATGAAAGAGTTCCAGTTTGAGTATCCAAACTAGGATTTTGGAGTAAAATAATGAGTTGGAAAGCCAGGTGATCAAGCCCACCCGGAACATTTTTCCTCTATGCAGGGATTATACCCCTTCAGCTTGGAGAATGGGCTGCAGCTCCTACCTGCCTTGTTAAAACCCTTCTTATCAGGGACAAAAACAGTGAATCAGTGGACTCCATATTTTGTTGTCATTCTGCTGCTGCTCAGTGCTCAGGCTGGAAACTAGTGCTTTCATTGCCCGGTATCTCTCCCTTCTCCTGGGAGTAGCCACCCTTCTCTTTTGCAGTGTTGACACCCCACCCCATTCACCCTGCTCTAATAACGTAGGGTCAGGATGGTAACTGAGCTTCTGCATGGACTTCCCTCTGGAGCCACAGTGATTGGAGGAAATTGTTT
>NW_006782167.1:2178622-2181191 GCF_000442215.2 Lipotes vexillifer
AAAGAGTGGGAAACTCAGCTAAGCCAATAAGAGTCCTTCCTTGAGATCTTTTGAACCGCACCAAGTAACTAAATAGCATCTTTTCAAGGTGAAGCTCGTCTGAGTAACTTCCCTCCCATCTTCCCATCATCACTCAGCCATCCCTGAGGACACCAGGATTCTGCCCTTCCTGCAGCTTAGCTATGTGAATCAATACATTTTCCTGTTTCACAAGGTTTTTTGAGTTTGGTCTCATTTGCTTGCAATTAAAGAGTTCTGATCCTGCAGTGCTCTTCTGAGTATCTGAATTAGAACACTACTGAATGAAACCACTCTCCCTCTCTCTTTCAATCCTACAATACCATAAAAAAGTATTCCTAATACATTCAGATACTTCCTAGAAAAGTTTGCCAATGTTTGTCCACATGTTAAAAATTTTAAATAGCTTTTTCTTTCACATCCCTTTGCAAACAATACTCCCTTTGGAATGAACAGACAAAAGGAAGAACAGTTCTTCAGAGACGTGAGATGCTACGATGTAATTTGTCTGGCCTTTATGTTGGAAATGATTGTGCTGCATTTCTGTTAATTTTTCAGTGGTCAGACAAAAAAGGAATGCATTATTTTCCTTTTTTGTGTGTTATAAATGAATATAATTGCTAAAAATTCAACAAAGACTTCTGATGTAGAAGTGTATCAGTTTCAGCTAAGCCCCTTCAAACGCCATCACATACCTAAGGACCTGGGTATCGGGATCTATTTTCACAGTTCCTTCCAATTCTAATGAGCTCTGAAGAAGTTTATTTCAAAATAACCCTTCTGTATTAAGCTCTGGCTTATTGACAGGTCCCCTTTTGTCATAATTGTGTGAAGTTTATTTTCCAAATGAAGGTTTATTTTCGCATGGAATTCTGAGGTTTTTCACTGTGTATGTGAGACAGTTAGTTTGGGATTTTTGGAATTTATTTTAGACCAGACAGATGTCTTCAATTTACACACTCTAGGAGGTGACAAACCCTATTAACATTCAAAAGCTATCAATTTACTTTATCTTTGTTCTTCAGCATTCTCAGCTATGATCCAAGCTAACTCTCTTTTTGTTTGCTTGATTTTATGGTCATGTGTTTTTATGTAGACAGAAGCAGAAATTTAAGAAAAAGATGGAAGATAGCTTTAGTAATTTTATCACTGTCAAAATCTGGTGGGTTACTTTAAGAACCTTGAATTTTTACCTTTATTAGGAATGTATTTTCGCTAACTAAAATTCTTCCCCCTTAGCAGTCATGGTTTATGCATATACACACACATGCTAGTTGCTTATCTTTGTGTTATTCTTTACCTTGTTGGTGGCCCCTGAGTTAAATCTGGTACTATACTGCCTTTGCCTTCATTTTCTTTTTTTAGTTATTGGCTGTTTTTACACAGGTAATATAAACATATCTCTAAATCGTACATGCTTAAGCATGGATTCGGTTATTCTTCAATTCATTGGTCAAATCCCTTGTAGATCAAAAGTAATGGCACTTCTGTTGTGTGCAAAGTTAAGTCCTGGACTGCTGATTTAGGACAGTCTGGGGATGGGGGAGTGGTCAGTGACGTTGTCCCATTCATTTTTATTGTGAAATTGAAGACCACACCGTTACATCTTTTTCAGGTGCACTCTGCAGCCACTAGATGGCTCAGTGGATATGCTCGGGTCTTGTCCAGAGTGATTATTTCAGAATGTAACAACCTAAATTGCTATTCATTTCTCACAGTGAAGTCCAAAACTGCACCCGGATTGCGATTATGGGATTAAAAAAGTGAGAGCACGACAGTCCCAGGACTCAATCTGAACAAACCCAGCCCACTGTCGTCCAATCTTGTTCACATGTTTGCCTTTTATTATGGCCGCCATATTTTATTTTAGGTGAATGTGTATTCTTGCTGGCAAGGAGAAGATTATGGACTAACAGATGTCATTGGTAGTGTCAGATCTAGATCAAATGTAGAATGATTATACATCCTGACACAGTTGTTTTTGAAATAAAAAATAATCCATGATGTACAGGTTGTCTGACTGGTTTTGGTGACGTTGTACTTGACTTTGAACTCATGCTGTTTCCTTTATCTTGGATTAAGGTATTTACCTATGAGTCCAATAGAACTAAAACCACTTAGAACTAAGATTAAAAGGTTACTTCCTTAACATAACTACTTCAAGCCACTTCAGATATGTATGCTGAAATATACTTAATGCTGATATATCATAGGTATTCTTATTAAAATAAAGATCAGTGTGCTTCCCATCATAATGTAAAAGTTTTTTTCCTGGACATTCTAGGTAATGCAGCAAGTCAAGAAAAATAGAAAAGATACTACTATTGGAAAAGGAGAGACAAAATCTTTGTTGTGTGTAAATCATATTATTTTCACCTAAAACTAGATGGTTTTGATTAAGGAAGTTTTGATGTCAGTCAGTTACCGAAAAATTGTACAAAAATCATTAAATTAAAAAATTAATTGTACAAAAAAATCAATTTCCCTATATGCAGCAATTACCAATTAAAATAAAATAAAAATATATTCCATTTACAACAGTATGCAGGAA
>NW_006782167.1:2181292-2212183 GCF_000442215.2 Lipotes vexillifer
GAATGCTTAAACAAAATGCATATAACCATACGGCAAATACTACAAAAATTTCTTTTTTTAAAAAATTAATTAATTTTATTTTTGGATGTGTTGGGTCTTCGTTGCTGCTTGCTGGCTTTCTCTAGTTGTGGTGAGTGGGGGCTACTCTTTGTTGTGATGCGCGGGCTTCTCTTGGCAGTGGCTTCTCTTGTTGCGGAGCATGGGCTCTAGGTGTGTGGGCTTCAGTAGTTGTGGCACATGTGCTCAATAGTTGTGGCTCTCAGGCTCCAGAGTGAAGGCTCAGTAGCTGTGGAGTACAGGCTTAGCTGCTCCGTGGCATGTGGGATCTTCCTGGACCAGGGCTCGAACCTGTGTCCCCTGCATTGGCAGGTGGGTTCTTAACCACTGCGCCACCAAGGAAGTCCTAAAAAACTTTCTTGAATGACATAAAAATACATTAACAAAAAGAAAGGATTACTATGTTTCTGGGTGGGGACAGAAATATAAATGTTCTTCCCCCTAATTAATTTAAAATTTTAATGATAGTTCAACAGATGTCACCCCAGGATTATTTTCTTTTCAAATTTGATGTGAAGGCTCAATGGAAGGAAAGAGGCAATAAAATAAGAATGAGAGACTCTTTCATTGTTAAGTACTTTGTTTATAATTTATCATGAACCTACAGGAATCACAAAAGTTTAGCACTAATTACTCAAGGAGAGTAATAAGAATTCACATATAATATGATATATTATTAACTAACGACTAATGCATATATTATTTATATATTCATGTACAATACTATACTATAAGATACTATTATAGGTATAAATTAGTATTTAATAAGGTAGCTTTAAAAGTTATTAGATGAAGAATGGATTTACTCAAAAAGCTATGGTTATTTCATATTTCTAAAATAATTAACATAGTTTCCTACCCTGAACTCTACTGCAAAATGTAATCCAGGTGGATTATAGAGAGAAATGATGAAATATATATGAAAACCAAAAGTATTAACTTGAACATTTACATAATAAGGTAAAGAAAGCTTTTAAGCAATTAAAGGGGGAAGTATTCATATATATGATTACCTAACAATAAATGTTTTTTACCCCAAACTATAAAAATGATAAATTATCAATAAGGAAAGATTTTTTTTGGTAGAGATTAATGAAAAAATGCTATTATTCTCAATATATTGAGTTCTTACAAATCAATAAGAAAAAAAAAAATACACAGTACAGTAGTTTTAAGGGCAAAGACATGAACTGGCAAGTCTCCAATGAAGAAATATAAATGACAAGTGAACAAGCTGAAAAAATTTTCAACTACACTAGTAGCCAAAGAAATGAAAATTACAACAACAGTGAAATACTGTTTTTGCCTCAAATTGGCAATGAGTAAAAGGAATAATTATAGTGCTGGGCAGGGTACAGAGAAATGGACACTCATATTCCAATGGTGAGTATGTAAATTGGAACAACATTTCTGGAGGGCAGCTTGGCAGTGCATTTCAAACACATTAAAATGTGCATATCTTTTCACTAAGGAATGCCACATTTAGGAATTGATTAGATGTATATAAAATAAAAATATCTGTGCAAGAATGATCACTACCCTATGTCTCATTACCTTGAAGATTTGGGCCAAATCTAAATGTTCAGAAATACCAGAGAGATTAAATAAATTATAGTATGTACATAGAATTCTTTTATCTATACATTTGGCAAATATTTATTTACAATAAGATGATACGTACTAGTTAGAGATCTAAAAGACAAAGGACTAGGAAATGTTCACGGGATATTGCTGGGTGATAAAAGCAAGCCATGAAGCAGTACACATGGGAGATCCCATTTTTATGAAACCTGGATGCCCCAACCCTCAGGAGAGTGAGAACACAAAGGAACATATAGCAATGCTGACACCCATATTATGCACCCCATGAACATAACTGTGGGATTTTAGATCCCTTCTCAAAATTTCCCCTAGTTATTATTCTTCAATTCACATAACACTAACTCAAGCCTATTCTGTCATTTGGTGTGTAACAGTGTTCTCCAGAGAAAGAGACAAATAGGAGATTATATATTTATATTTACATGTAATCTATATGTAATTTCTTTATTATAAGGAATTGGCTTGTGTGATATGTAGGCTGAGAAGTCCCAATATTGGCCCTCTGGAAGATGAAGATGCAGGAAAGCCAGTGGTGTAGACCCATCTGCGTCTGAAGGCCTGAGAACCAAGGGGGCTAATGATGTGAGTCCCAGTCCCGTCTGATGGCAGGAGAAGACTGATTTCCATGTCAAGCAGTCAAAGAAAGCACATTCTCCTCTCTCTGTAGTTTGGTTCTGTTCAGGCACTCAAAGGACTGGATGATACCTACCTACACTGAGGAGGGCCATCTGTTCCACTGAGTCCACTGATTCAGATGCTAATCTCTTCCAGAAATGCCCTCACAGACACACTCAGAAATAACATCTAACCAGATCCCATGGCCAGGTCACATAGACACATAAAATGAACCATCACGCAATGGGAGGTTGCAAACCATCCTGCATTCCTGAGAATTTTAGGGATTTAACTTTTCATGCTATTCTCCCTACCCAAAGCCAGCCTAGATATAGAATTTTTCACTCTCCAATTTTTAAGTAAATATCTCATCTAAAATTACCTAAGGCCTCATCCACCAGAAGGCAGACAGCAGAAGCAAGGAGAACTACAATCCAGCAGGCTGTGGAACAAAAACCACGTTCACAGAAAGATAGACAAGATGAAAAGGCAGAGGACTAAGTACCAGATGAAGGAACAAGATAAAACCCCAGAAAAACAACTAAATTAAGTGGAGATAGGCAACCTTCCAGAAAGAGAATTCAGAATAATGATAGTGAAGATGATCCAGGACCTCAGAAGAAGAATGGAGGCAAAAAGATCAAGAAGATGCAAGAAATATTTAACAAAGACTAGAAGAATTAAAGAACAAACACCTAGAAGAATTAAAGAAAAAGCAAAAAGAGATGAACAATATAATAACTGAAATGAAATATACACTGAAAGGAATCAATAGCAGAATAACTGAGGTAGAAGAATGGATAAGTGACCTGGAAGACAATGGTGGAATTCACTGCCACAGAACAGAATAAAGAAAAAGGAATGAAAAGAAATGAAGACAGCCTAAGAGACCTCTGGGACAACATTAAATGCACCAACATTTGCATTAAGGGGTTCTAGAAGGAGAAGAGAGAGAGAGGACCCAAGAAAACATTTGAAGAGATTATAGTCAAAAACTTCCCTAACATGGGAAAGGAAATAGCCACCTAAGTCCAGGATGTGCAGAGTCCCAGGCAGGAAAAACCCAAGGAGAAACATGCTGAGACACATAATAATCAAACTGACAAAAATTAAACACAAAGAAAAATTATTAAAAGCAACAAGGGAAAAATGACACAACATACAAGGGAACTCCCATAAGGTTAACAGCTGATTTCTCAGCAGAAGCTCTGCAACCCAGAAGGGAGTGGCATGATATACTTAAAGTGATGAAAGGGAAGAACCTACAATGAAGACTACTCTACCTGGCAAGAATCTCATTCAGATTCGACAGAGAAATCAAAAGCTTTACAGACAAGCAAAAGCTAAGAGGATTCAGCACCACCAAACGAGCTCTACAGCAAATGCTAAAGGAACTTCTCTAAGTGGGAAACACAAGAGAAGAAAAGGATCTACAAAAACAAACCCAAAACAATTAAGAAAATGGTAATAGGAACATACATATCAATAATTAGCTTAAATGTGAATGGATTAAATGCTCCAACTAAAAAACACAGGCTCGCTGAATGGATAAAAAAACAACACCCATATATATGCTGTCTATAAGAGACCCACTTCAGACCTAGGGACACATATAGACTGAAAGTGAGAGGATGGAAAAATATATTCCATGAAAACGGAAATCAAAAGAAAGCTGGAGTAGCATTACTCATATCAGATAAAATAGACTTTAAAATAAAGACTGTTACAAGAGATAAGGAAGGACACTACATAATGATCAAGGGATCAATCCAAGAAGAAGATATAACAATTATAAATATATATGCACCTAACATAGGAGCACCTCAGTACATAAGGAAAATGCAAACAGCTATAAAAGAGGAAATCAAGAGTAACACAATAATAGTGGGGGACTTTAACACCTCACTTACACCAATGGACAGATCATCTAGACAGAAAATTAATAAGGAAAAACAGGCTTTAAATGACACTGTAGACCAGATAGATTTTTTTTTTTTTTTTTTTTTTTCTCTCACTGTTGTGGCCTCTCCCGTTGCGGAGCACAGGCTCCAGATGTGCAGGCTCAGTGGCCATGGCTCACGGGCCCAGCCGCTCCGCAGCATGTGGGATCTTCCCAGGCCTGGGCATGAACCCGTGTCCCCTGTATTGGCAGGCGGACTCTCAACCACTGTGCCACCAGGGAAGCCCTAGACCAGATAGATTTAATTGATATTTATAGGACATTCCATCCGAAAACAGCAGATTACACTTTCTTCTCAATGCACACAGAACATTCTCCAGGATAGATCACATCTTGGGTCACAAATCAAGCCTCGGTAAATTTAAGAAAATTGAGATCATATCAAGCATCTTTTCTGACCACAATGCTATGAGATTAGAAATCAATTACAGGGAAAAAAAAACATAAAAACACCAACACATGGATGTTAAACAATACGTTACTAAATAACCAAGAGATCACTGAAGAAATCAAAGAGGAAATTTAAAAATACCTAGAGACAAATGACAATGAAAACACGATGATCCAAAACCTATGGGAGCAGCAAAAGCAGTTCTAAGAGGGAAGTTTATAGCAATACAGTCTCACCTCAAGAAACAAGAGAAATCTCAAATAATCTAACTTTATACCTAAAGGAATTAGAGAAAGAAGAACAAACAAAACCCAAAGTTAGTAGAAGGAAAGAAATCATAAAGATCGGAGCAGAAATAAATGAAATAGAAACAAAGAAATCAATAGCAAAGATCAACAAAATTAAAAGATGGTTCTTTGAGAAGATAAACGAAATTGATAAACCTTTAGCCAGACTCATCAATAAAAAGAGGGAGAGGACTCAAATCAATAAAATTAGAAATGAAAAAGGAAAAGTTAAAACGGGCACTGCAGAAATACAGAGTATCATAAGAGACTACTACAAGCAACTCTATGCCAATAAAATGGACAACCTGGAAGAAATGGACAAATTCTTAGAAAGGTATAACCTTCCAAGTCTGAACCAGGGAGAAATAGAAAATATGAACAGACCAATCACAAGTAATGAAATTGAAACTGTGATTAAAAATCGTCCAACAAACAAAAGTCCAGGACCAGATGGCTTCACAGGTGAATTCTATCAAACATGTAGAGAAGAGCTGACACCCATCCTTCTCAAACTCTTCCAAAAAATTGCAGAGGAAGGAACACTCCCAAACTCATTCTATGAGGCCACCATCACCTGATATCAAAACCAGACAAAGATACTACAAGAAAAGAAAATTACAGACCAATATCACTGATGAATATAGATGCAAAAATCCTCAACAAAATACTAGCAAACAGAATCCAACAACACATTAAAAGGATCATACACCATGATCAAGTGGGATTTATCCCAGGGATGCAAGGATTCTTCAGTATATGCAAATCAAACAATGTGATAACCCATATTAACAAACTGAAGAAGAAGAAACATGATGATCGCATTGGATGCAGAAAAAGCTTTTGACAAAATTCAACACCGTTTATGATAAAAACTCTACAGAAAGTGGGCATAGAGGGAACCTACCTCAACATAATAAAGGCCATATGTGACGAACCCACAGCAAACATCATTCTCAATGGTGAAAAACTGAAAGCATTTCCTCTAAGATCAGGAACAAGACAAGGTTGCCCACTCTTGCCACTATTATTCAACATAGTTTTGGAAGTTTTAGCCACAGCCATCAGAGAAGAAAAGAAATAAAAGGAACCCAAATCAGAAAAGAAGGAGTAAAACTGTCACTGCAGATGACATGATACTATACGTAGAGAATCCTAAAGATGCCACCAGAAAACTATTAGAGCTAATCAGTGAATTCTGTAAAGTTGCAGAATACAAAAGTAATGCACAGAAATCTCTTGCATTCCTATACACTAACAATGAAAGATCAGAAAGAGAAATTAAGGAAACAATCCTATTCACCATTGCAACAAAAAGAATAAAATACCTAGGAATAAACCTACCTAAGGAAGTAAAAGACCTGTACTCAGAAAACTATAAGACACTGATGAAAGAAATTAAAGATGATACCAGCAGATGGAGAGATGGTATACCATGTTCTTGGATTGGAAGAATCAATATTGTGAATATGACTATACTGCCCAAAGCAGTCTTTCAATGCAATCCCTGTCAAATTACCAATGGCATTTTTTACAGAACTAGAACAAAAAATCTTAAAATTTGTATGGAGACACAAAAGACCCTGAATAGCCAAAGCAATCTTGAGGGAAAAAAACAGAGCTGGAGGAATCAGACTCCCTGACTTCAGACTATACTATAAAGTTACATTAATCAAGACAATATGGTACTGGCACAAAAACAGCAATATCAATCAATGGAACTGGATAGAAAGCCCAGAGACCAACCCATGCACCTATGGTCAACTAATCTGTGACAAAGGAGGCAAGGATATACAATGCAGAAAAGACAGTCTCTTCAATACATGGTGCTGGGAAAACTGGACAGCTACATGTAAAAGAATGAAATTAGAACACTCCGTAACACAATACACAAAAATAAACTCAAAATGGATTAGAGACCTAAATGTAAGACCGGACACTATAAAACTCTTACAGGAAAACATAGGAAGAACACTCTTTGACGTAAATCACAGCAAGATCTTTTTTGACCCACCTCCTAGAGTAAGGGAAATAAAAACAAAAATAAACAAATGGGACCTAATGAAACTTAAAAGCTTTTGCACAGCAAAGGAAACTATAAACAAGATGAAAAGACAACCCTCAGAATGGGAGGAAATATTTGCAAACGAACCAACAGACAAAGGATTAATCTCCAAAATATATAAACAGCTCATGCAGCTCAATATTTACAAAACAACCCAATCCAAAAATGGGCAGAAGATCTAAATAGACATTTCCCCAAATAAGACATACAGATGGCCAAGAGGCACATGAAAAGCTGCTCAACATCACCAATTATTAGAGAAACGCAAATCAAGACTCCAATGAGGTGTCACCTCACACTGGTTAGAATGGGCATCATCAGAAAATCCACAAACAACAAATGCAGGAGATGGTGTGGAGAAAAGGGAATCCTCTTGCACTGTTGGTGGGAATGTAAATTGATACAGCCACTATGGAGAACAGTATGGAGGTTCCTTAAAAAACTAAAAGTAGAATTACCATATGACCCAGCAATCCCACTACTGAGCATATACCCTGAGAAAACCATAATTCAAAAAGACACATGCACTCCAATGTTCATTGCAGCACTATTTACAATAGCCAGGTCATGGAAGCAACCTAAATGCCCATCAACAGACTAATGGATAAAGAAGATTGGTACATATATACAATGGAATATTACTCAGCCATAAAAAGGAATGAAATTGGGTCATTTGTAGAGACGTGGATGGATCTAGAGACTGTCATACAGAGTGAAGTACGTCAGAAAGAGAAAAACAAATATTGTATATTAACGCATGTGTGGAGTCGAGAAAAATGGTACACGTGAACCAGTTTGCAAGGCAGAAATAGAGACACAGATGTAGAGAACAAACGTATGGGCACCAAGGGGGGAAAGTGGCGGGGGGCAGGTGATGGTGCTGTGATGAATTGGGAGATTGAGATTGACATATATACACAAATATGTATAAACTAGATAACTAATAAGAACCTGCTGTATACAAAAAAATAAATTAAATTAAACTAAAAAAAAATACCTTTACAGCAACATCCAGACTGGTCTATGACCAAACAACTGGGCACTGCAGCCTAGCTAAATTGACACACAAATTAAATCATCATGCCTCTCTACCTACCTCCTTTCTCTGTGCTTTCCATTCCGTATTCCTGATGCATTCTTATGTAGAGTGGTTTAATTTCGTCAAACTGAATCTTTTCAAATAGGCCATAACCTGGAGCTCTTCATTTTTTATTCTTTCCAAAATCTCCGGAATCTCCTATTTACTAAATTCTAGAGTGATTTCTGTAGGTGGAGAAGCACCTATTTTCTCTTGTAGCCTCAAATATTAAATAACAACAACAAATATCCCAGTTTCTATACATGTATATATATTACTCTGTATGAAGAATGACAGATGGCAGATTTTGTTTTTTGTTTTGTTCTTTACTTTCTCAGCACTATTGTATGTTTTCACTGCCTCCAGCAGTATATACTTTTGTGATGGCGAGTTACAGAAATGTATTCAGTTAGCAGGTATCTATCTGTTGGTCCTTGCTTATTTACAAAATGGACCTGCAGGGGACTTAGAATAATTTACATTTAAATAACGTATTGCATCTTACATCTGTTATTTTCTTTTGCATTATTTATTTTATTTCATTTCCTACAGCCCTATGAAGTAAGCAGGGAAATTATTATAGTTGTCTTTGTACGTACGTGAGCATAAGGTGATAGGAAATGTCCATGCTGAGAACAATAATAGGTCTTATGACGCTGGGGTTGTGATTTTACCATTTACAACCAATCCCTGCATTAATATGGGCAGAGCTGGTCCATATGACACTCACCTCTTTGCTGCCGTGCATACCATACAGGGGAAACTACAGAGATGTGTTCTGTTTCACCGTGCCTTTTTCTTGGGGGTACTCCCAGTTTTCACTCGTGTATCCTATGCTATAGACCCTACTGATAAACCTGTTTGTGCTCCCCTTTCTTAGCTAGCTCTTTAGTGCTTTGCTATGTGCTTACCATACAAGCGCATTCAGCAGCATCCTCTGGCCTTACTAGACTTTCTCTTCACTAGCCACACTCCCGGCCTTAGTTTCTCATAGATGGACCCATCTGGAGGGCCTAGGGAAAGTTTTCCTGTTCCTTCCAATCAAACACGTGGCAAATTATAAAACTGTTTTCACTGCATTGACTTATTCCTGGGACAAAAAAGTTAATCAATAGGAAAATAGGCCCCAGAAAGCCATTTGTTTTCGCATTGGGTCTTAGCGAGAAATGGCATCCCCAGTGGAAGAAAGCATCTAAAAAGACTTCAATTGCAAGGTGATGGTTAAGCTAAAAACTTAAACTTTGAAATGTAAGCTAATTGAACCATTATTTAACTATAATAAAACTATTTTAGCTATTTGTGATGTATGTAGTATAGATACACGGTTTTAGAACTTGTATATAATGCCTATTTAATAATTTCTATGTGGAAGGCTCTGCTTTCAATACTTTAACCAAAAAAATTTGTTTAATTTTCATAATAATCATCACATAGGATGATTCCCATTTTTCTAGATAGAGACACTGTAGCATGGAGAAGCTAAGGTACATGGCTAAGGTCACACAGCTGGTAGATGGCAGAGATGGGAGTCCAATCCTGAGCTCATTTTCTTACCCTATGCTGTGGGTTTCATACACATCACGGGGGTCATTGCTCTACGTAGATTTATTGAACACCTACTGTGCACCACGTACTGTTCTAGACATCTCATGTGTTACTCGTTGCTTCCAAAAAAACATTTTTATACTGATGAAGAAAATAAGACCCAGGGAGGCAGATGTTCAGGCACTTCCTACTGGCAAAACTTGGATTCACAGCTATATCCATTGGCTCTGGATTCGCATATCTGTCTGATTCCAAAACGTGTGCTGAATTGAGTATTCAGTATTACCCTTTGATTACTGAGTGTGAAATTTTAAGTTAAGTAATGAAACCCCTGATTTTTTGTCTTTGTGAAGATGTTTAACAGTGTTCCATGGGAGTGCCAATGGCAGAATTATCAAAGTGGCTAAAATGAACTGGGAGAGACAGTACTGATTTTATCCCATAATTGTCCCCCTACCTTTCTAGGTTCTTGACTGAGATCCCTCCTGTAATAAAAGATTAACAGGAGGAAAACAAACAGAAGTTAAATAACATGTATACCTCCTTATTCCTGACTGTGACTTCCCCAAATCTTTAGAATTTCCTAATTCATAAGAGCAATGGGATCATCTTTTGTTATAATATTTGGTCTTTTGTCTTTTGTCTTCAGTTCCCGAAATGGCCATGACCTGGAGCCATTTAACAGGGAATAAAGTCACCATAGTAATTTGGTCTAACCCTCCCTAATTACAGTGTCAGTTATTCTGATTTTTTTTTACCTAGAAAGTACCAATAGATACAAATTTAAAGTCATAATCCATATACTGCCCCGAAGAGAGTTCACTCTGGAGAGAAAGAGCTCAGGTTCTGGAGTCATAATGCTTTGGCTCAAATCTTGCCAAATCTCCGCCACTTCCTAGCTTTTTGGTTCGGGGCCAATTAATTCACTTCTCTGTTCTTCCATCTGCAAAATCATAGCTCCAGCTCCTTCATACTGCCTTGAAGATTAACTGAGTTGATTAAATGAGTTAATTCACATCAGGAACATTGAAGAGGACTTGTCACGTAGCAAGGACTCAATAGCTATTATTATAGGAAGCCTAGATTGCTGTGGAAGTGTCATAGTTAGTATTTATGTACATTCTATTAACTATGTTTATGTAACCTATATCAGAGACCATCTCTCACAATTCTTGGGACTGTAGTCTTTAGGAAAGTGTATCGTCACATTCAAAATATGTAATAATCTGTAACATTCAGGCACTAACCGGTCATAGAGGACAGACACTGCTCTAAAGGGCCGTCTGGTGTTAACTTTGTGAAAGGCTTGGGAAGGGGCCCCTGACTGCTGGCATGGTGGGGCAGCAGAGGCTGGGGCTCGGGCGCTCTGGGAAGCATCTCTTTACCAGCCTGTAAAAAGGTCTTTCATTATTTTCCCCACTGGCAAACTGGATGTTAGCCTGGCTTCACAACTACCATATGAATCATGTTCTTTCTTACTGTCCTAATCCGTAATGAAGCAGGAAATAAATAGAATTATAAAACAGCGAATCTTTTACCCTCCACCCAGTTCCAGAGGAATTAAAGACTTTTTCCCTTTAGTGAAAAAAAATGTAATGCAGAACTGTGTTTAGATTTTGTGTATCTATTACATTCTCCCAAAAGGGTAAATGGACCAGAACCTGGGTAAATGGCCCTGAACTAACCAGTCGCCTCGGCTTGCTCAGCTGTATAGCATGAGTATGTTAGACTAGGTGATAGTTTACATCCTTTCATCTCTTTAAACTCTGTTCCTTTTTCTTCTTTAATTACACAACTCCAGCCTGAGGTCTAGCCCAGGGCTCCTGAGTGTAGCCCGAATCCAAAAAAGTTAGGAATGCTACAATAAATCCACTGGGTAGAAAAATGCACCCAACCCACAGAGTGATTCATTGGCCCCTGAAAAGGGTTTTGCTGCTACAAATTTTTGTCCAAAACATTTGATCCAGCAGTAGTTCAGTCTAGACACAAAGTGGCCAACATGCTTTGAACAAATCTGCTTTTAATGTGCAGAGTGCTCTTGTTTCCAGTTATTATTCTGAGTGATTAAACAAACTGCCAAACTTTTCCTGCTGCAGTCACCATTTATTACTGAGATACTTATTGGGGATTTAATAGTACTCCATTTGAGACAATATCTTGAGACTGACGAACTCAAAAGAAAAGAGATGTGTTTTTGGCACAAATTGATAGAGTTTCAAGATTTCTG
This sequence comes from Lipotes vexillifer, assembly GCF_000442215.2. Classification (NCBI taxonomy): domain Eukaryota; kingdom Metazoa; phylum Chordata; class Mammalia; order Artiodactyla; family Lipotidae; genus Lipotes; species Lipotes vexillifer. The sequence goes on from NW_006782167.1 coordinate 2,193,117, forward strand.
TAATAGATACATACACAATCATATTGTTGAAAGAAATGTGTTTCCAATAAGCAGTATTTACTGGGGTTTAACAACGATATAATAGTTACCTGTCTGTTACGTGGTAGTCAAAGCTAAAGAAATGTGTTTCTAATAATCAATTGGCATTTCAAATAATATAACTGCCATATGATATCAGAACCTAGATACGACCTGCATTTTAGACTTGTTTTGGGAGCCTCATTCACGAAATCAAGGTATCAGTGATTGGCCATTATAAAAAAGCATATTATCATCTAAGGGCTAGAATTTTTACTTTTTTCTCTTACATTTTCTCAGCTTTTCTTTTTTCATTATTCCTTTTCCTTTTCCTTCTACTTAGCATGTATTTCCTTATACCTCATATTATAGCCAGCTGAGATTGAATTTTGCCTATATAAAGGAGAGGGATCCTTCCTTCCAAGTGGGAAAAAAAGAAAGTAACTGAAAAAGTGCTCATTTAATCCACGCCTGGAGAAGCAGACAGGACAAATCTGAAGGCGGCAGTGATGTCTATGTGGTGACAGACTCCCTTGGGAATAACTCTGCCTCTCACTTTGCAATCATAATTTCATGAGTTATTATGCTGTACACCTTAAGCTTATTCCGTGTTGCAGGTAGATTACGTCCCAATAAAACTGGGGGGAAAAATTTCAGCTACTCTCTCTCCCTGGGCCACTCTGAAAGCAGCCCATTCTCCCACACATACACAGACTTTGACCCGTTCATTCATTTATTTGTCAAATATTCGTAAGGCACCTATCTTATGCTAAATTGCTCTGCTAGGTACCAGTGCCACAAAAACAAAAGGCAGAACATCCGCTTTCAAAGAACTCTCTGTCAGAAGAAGAGGGGAAAGACAACCCCTAGTGACACACTGCAAGGTAAACAAAGGACACCATCCATATGAGCACAGGGCTGGGGGTGGTGATCACCCATCATAGGCCCAGCCAGCTTTCTTGTCCGAAGGGTGCAGGATAAGGACCGCCCAAAAGATAATGGTGCCGATAAGACATTACTTTCCGATGCCTTGCGGTTTATAAAACACCTCCCGACACAGTCCTTCCCTTACAGAAGCTTCTCCCTGGCACTGTGTACATCTCACCTCTCTGTCTGGAATGCTCCTTTTTAAATTCTCTCCATGGCTGCACCCTGCTCACCCAGCACATCTCAATTCACCTCCACAGGATCTTCCTGACTACCTTCTCATAAGTGCTGTTCCTAACGCCCAGAACCCCTGTGTTTTCATATCACCTCTGTTTTCTTCAAATACTAAGCACACTCCATAAAGATGCTGTTGATGTAATGGCTTGTTACCTGTCTCCTCCTGGTAGAATGCAGTCTCTGCAAGGTGCCAACCGCAGCCCTGTTGACACTGCAGCCCATACAGGTACAGTAGACAGAAGAGTCTCTGACAGTCGTGGGCCCTTATCCTCATGGCTTGAATGAATGAAGTTACAAACCTATCGTGCCCTTAAACTTCAGAACTATAGGCACCCAGGCAGCCACTGGTTGAGACTTTTGGGATGAGGGAATGCTCTCTCCTTGAGGAAATAACACGATGTTCAGGGTGTGACACAGAAGGCTGGCTCGCACGTGTGACCTGGTGCCCATCAGAGGCTGTGGCTCTGTTGCTGCCCAGCCAGCACTTCTTCTGCAGAAGGCACTTAGAGTGCCCAGTCCAGGAAGGGCCCCTGGACTTTGTTCTGAGCATTGCCTGTTCTCCGCCCCAACCAAGCCCTGGCAACGAGACACCCAGGGTCTCCAGCCAGACATGGCATCTCTACCTGTAGCTAACTGCAGCCTCCAGCGCCTGGAGAGCAGGGCAGATAGCAGGAGGAAGCACATGGCAGGACAAAGGTTCCTGCGATGACAAAGCCTCTTAGGAGTGAGAGCGCGTTAAAAGCCTGTGCCTCTGCTCCCCACGTCTGCCAAGTGTGGACCTTCCTTATAGGGCTCCGGGCGGAGGTCAGCTGCAGGCTGCAGAACGTGGTGACTCCGGGCGGAGGTGGGACTTCCCCCGGAAGCTGTAGAGGGCTGGGTTGCGCAACTGCCCGCGGACTTGTCAGACCAGGAGCTTTCAAGGGATTCATCCCCTCCAACATGTGCACGTTTTGAAAAGCAGGGATCTGCTGAGAGTTGATTCATTCCTCCGTGGGGTCTCCTAATCCCACCTCCTGCCATTCCTAGACTGCCCTCCCCCCTTTTCTTTGCTGCCCTTTTGGAATGCTGAGACCCCCATGTTAGGAAGTGTCCTTTGCTACTTGAGGTTAGTGTGTTTTGGAAGAAATCTATTCCAATAGATTTCTAATATATTAGATATATTAGATAATTAGAATTATCTAATATAATGAATTTGTACTATCCTTTGACAAAGGAAGATTATTGTTTCTAAAGGTGCTTTGAAAAGTGTTGCTATACAAATATCTCACTTTGAGTTTTCAGCCTATTAAAAATTGTGAGAGAGTAACATTCCGATTTTGCGTGAAAGTAAATTGAGACTTAGAGAGGTTGAACAGTTTACCCAAGGTCACACAGCTGAGGATGGGCAGAGAGGGGAACAAAGCAGCTGTTTTCCCTAGCATTCCATCTCAGTGCAGATCTCTTGGTAATTTCCCTCCAAAACATGGTTTAGAGGGACAGAAATTGAAAAATTGCTTCCTAGTTTGGGAGGTTTCCTTTTTGATCTAAAAGAAAATAATAGCGTATTTACAGATAAACTGTGAGATTAAGTATATCAGCAAACATTCACGTATAAGCATGCGTAATGTGGCTTACACCATGAGTTGTAGTTAGTTTTCAGAAACATTTTTAATAGTTTTAATATTTCAGAATATGTCCCTAAGGATGAACTTTTTGCAAATACACACTCAAACTTCTCTCTCTTTAAAAAGGGCCACAATTTTGGAATTTGATACTTGAAAGGAAGTGACATATAATTTTTACACAATTTACAGTTTTACTTGGCATTAAAATTATTGCTTGATATTTTAAGCTTTTATGAATGGTGATCCCATTTCATTAGTTTTATGAATGCACATAAAAACAATTTTTTATGAACCCTACTAATTTGAAATTCATGACCATTCAAACATAGACCTTTACCTTTGTTTGGCTAATGGGGAGAACGTGTAGGCAAGCAGAAAATGTAAACTCTAAGTGTTTGATATACTTAAGAAAATATATTTTTCAATCTCTTTAGAACCAGATGCTTGCATTGTATGCACATCTTACTCATTTATTCATTAAGACCAATCCCCGAGGGCTTCTATGAGCCAAGAATTATTGGCTTAAGTATTATGTCTGGTATAGTCTTGAAAGTAATAGTTATAATTCATTTTTCTTAAACCTTATTTGCAGAGCTTTACTGATTCAGCCTGCTAGTCCATATCAGTAATATTTAATAGCAGTGGAAAGAGCACAGAGTTTGGAGCCAGACAGACCTGGCTTGAATTCCAGTGCTGCCACTTTTTAGTTGATTATCCTTGAACAAATGAATTAATCCTTCTGTGTTTTGTCGTCATCCAAACCAGGGCACTTCTGAGAATCAAAGAGAGTGTTGTTAGTAATTACTCTGGAAAAACAAACAGAATCAGGGACTTGCCTTGGCAAACCAGACGTACGGTTACTCTATCAAAATGTGATTCGTCTTCCAAATTTCTGGTCTGTGGCTTATCTAAGTTGGTGTCTTGTTTCAATTTGTCTAGCATTGCTTCAACTCTATGGACTCAACTCTCCTATCTAAGCCTCATGGTGTCATCTTGAATCTGACACATTCACTTGTAAGAATAGTCTTGTTAAGGTTATTAAGTCACATGTTCATGGGTAGAAAAGTCCTAAAATCAAGTTTAAAACTTCTTATGTAATTCAGAACTTTTCCACTCCCTAATAATCAGGTCTGACTCTGGCCCTCGGGAACAGAAGAGGGAAGGGGTATATTCTACTCCATTTCTCTTTATTCTTTTAATCCTTCTTCCTCTCCTCAATGCAGTGCTCTGGCTCCCCAGGGTCCGTGCGGGGAAAGCGGGATTGTAGGAAAAGAGCCCGTTCCACCCGCCCTAGGCTTCCTTGGGCAGCATGCCCACTGTGCACCGTGTGCTTTATCAAAAGTCTGTGCCACTTGTGGCTTGAATTTGCAGGCCTTTGTCTGACAGTGATGTTGAATATATTTTTACTTGTACTTCTCTTCTGTAGATTACCTATTCATGTCCTTGGCCAATGTCTCTTTCTTGACTTTTTGTAATAATATTTTCCTTCACTTTCTTAAAATAAAAAGAATAAGAAAAACCATCTCCATGCCTAAAAATGATGATGATTAACATTTTATAATATTTTCTCTATCTGCTTTTAATAGAAGAAATAAAACACTGCAGATAAAATTGAAATACACTTTATAACTACAGTACCCATGAACTCTAAGTAGTATATTATTCATGTGTGTGTGTTTTAAGTTTATATAAGTGATAAAATACCATACCCATATTCTGTAATTTGCTTCTTTACTCAACAATATGCTTTTTAGAGCTTTCCTTTATATATGTTAAATATACATATTTAAAATTTCTTTTAACTGCTATATAACATTCCACATGTGTACTTGATTATTGAAAAGCCCATAATTGCCAAATAATGTTCTATCACGTTTCTAAGGTTTGACTGTTACAAGCAATGTTGTAAACATCCTTGTACCTGTCTCTCCATGTTTGTGTGCAAACATTTCTGGAAGATGTTTACTGAAAGTGGAATTTCTGAGTGGTAAGATATGTGCATTTTAATTTTACAAGCATTTTGACTGACAAAATGCCATTTGGTTAGTCATACCACTTTATACTCCTGCCAGCGAGGTCTCGTACAACCCATTTCTCCACTTTCTTACCAGCAAGTGATATTGCAGAACATTAAAATTTTTATCGGTCTTATGAATGAATGAGATATAAAGTTATGCTTTAATTTGTAATCATCTGATTTCCTTTCTGCGTCATGTCTTTCAGTTAATACGGAGTGTGAACTTTTTATTTTTTACATCTTTATTGGAGTATAATTGCTTTACAATGGTGTGTTAGTTTCTGCTCCATAACAAAGCGAATCAGCCATACATATACACATGTTCCCATATCTCTTCCCTCTTGCGTCTCCCTCCCTCCCACCCTCCCTATCCCACCCCTCTAGGTGGTCACAAAGCACCGAGCTGATCTCCCTGTGCTATGCGGCTGCTTCCCACTAGCTATCTACCTTACGTTTGGTAATGTATATATGTCCATGCCTCTCTCTCGCTTTGTCACAGCTTACCCTTCCCCCTCCCCATATCCTCAAGTCCATTCTCTAGTAGGTCTGTGTCTTTATTGCTGTGTTACCCCTAGGTTCTTCATGACATTTTTTTCCCTTAAATTCCATATATATGTGTTAGCATACGGTATTTGTCTCTCTCTTTCTGATTTACTTCAGTCTGTATGACAGACACTAGGTCTATCCACCTCATTACAAATAGCTCAATTTCGTTTCTTTTTATGGCTGAGTAATATTCCATTGTATATATGTGCCACATCTTCTTTATCCATTCATCCGATGATGGACACTTAGGTTGTTTCCATCTCCGGGCTATTGTAAATAGAGCTGCAATGAACATTTTGGTACATGACTCTTTTTGAATTATGGTTTTCTCAGGGTATATGCCCAGGAGTGGGATTGCTGGGTCATATGGTAGTTCTATTTGTAGTTTTTTAAGGAACCTCCATACTGTTCTCCATAGTGGCTGTACCAATTCACATTCCCACCAGCAGTGCAAGAGTGTTCCCTTTTCTCCACACCCTCTCCCGCATTTATTGTTTCTAGATTTTTTGATGATGGCTATTCTGACTGGTATGAGATGATATTTCATTGTAGTTTTGATTTGCATTTCTCTAATGATTAATGATGTTGAGCATTCTTTCATGTGTTTGTTGGCAGTCTGTATATCTTCTTTGGAGAAATGTCTATTTAGGTCTTCTGCCCATTTTTGCATTGGGTTGTTTGTTTTTTTGTTATTAAGCTGCATGAGCTGCTTATAAATTTTGGAGATTAATCCTTTGTCATTTGCTTCATTTGCAAATATGTTATCCCAGTCTGAGGGTTGTCTTTTGGACTTGTTTATGGTTTCCTTTGCTGTGCAAAAGCTTTGAAGTTTCATTAGGTCCCATTTGTTTATTTTTGTTTTTATTTCCATTTCTCTAGGAGGTGGGTCAAAAAGGATCTTGCTGTGATTTATGTCACAGAGTGTTCTACCTATGTTTTCCTCTAAGAGTTTGAGCGTTTCTGGCCTTACATTTAGGTCTTTAATCCATTTTGAGCTTATTTTTGTGTGTGGTGTTAGGGAGTGATCTAATCTCATACTTTTACAGGTACCTGTCCAGTGTTCCCAGCACCACTTATTGAAGAGGCTGTCCTTTCTCCACTGTACATTCTGCCTCCTTTATCAAAAATAAGTTGACCATATGTGCGGAGTGTGAACATTTTTTATGCATAACGGCCAGTCTGTTTCTTCATCTGTAAATTCCCCATTTGTATTCTCTGCCCATTTTTCTTTTGGGTTAATAGTTTTTATTTGTGTCTTAATAGAAGTCTGTTTACTAAAGATATTAGCCTTGATTTTGTTCCTGCTTATATTTTACTTTTAAGTGTTCTTGTGGGGTTTTAGACACTTAGAAACATTAACTTTTCGTGCAGTTATAAATTAGCCTTTTCCTTAATAATTTTCCTATTCATTGGATACTTAACTTTATTTGGATGTGTGGATATAGGTTACTATGACTACAAAGCTGTTTTCAGGGGAAGAGGGACTTTTATAAAGGAACACATAGTGAATAACTTTAATATTCTTAAATGGAATAGGAGGCAAAAATGTATGTGAAAGGTAATACTTAATGTGGGAAAAATTATTGCCTGAATTTTTAAGAACATACGTAATTTTGTTTTGATAGGGTGAGATAGCATTTTATAAGCATAGCTTCTTAACCTTCTACGTCTTTCTCAGGCACCAGGACAGTCCCTGTCGAATGAACTCCGAAACCATGCTTCTCGTGGTGATTATTTATTTCTGGACGTCATGTCAAAACCAATAAAATATTTCTTTGAGAACTGTTTGTGACATTGTAGAGTTGAGTAGCATAATCCTTTTAGTGTCCAGATAATCAGCAAAATAAGATTTCTTCAGGAGTAATCTGACCTGAACGCAACATAAAGAGAAGGGAAATTATCACGTAGACAAACAACAAACATAAACATAATCAAGCCTCTTCTAACAAGTGACACTTGAAGTTCCTGGGTCAGCAAAGTGAACCTTCCTGATCTTACACAGAGACATTCTCTGATGGACATTTCCTGTGTGTAAATTCTGTTCTGTCTGTAATTGTCAGAATTGATTATTTAAGAGTTGGCCGGATGCTGTGCTTTTCTGGACCTGGCATGTGCCCGAGTCACTGCCTGCCAGGATATTAGCCTTCAGGCAGCATGTGCTGATATTCTATGTCCTTCCAGGACTGGATACCTGAAAAGAAACCTAAGATTCATATCACAGATTTGTATGGGGTGGTACCTGGTATGGAGAAAACACCAATCGACTACTGGACCCTCTATGGATAAAAGTTAGAAGTAAATTATATACTCTCCAGTGACTGGCCTGGAAAAATAGGGAGACAGAAATTCTAATCCACAGTTACAAATATTAAAGCGGCTCCAAACTCAAGTCATTAAAACTCCTCACATTAGGGGCACTCTGCCTCAGATGGAAACAAGCTCCAAACTCAACGGGAATCTTCATGGCCATGACAGCTTACCTGCCACTAATCATCTTTAGAGCTACACATTCAAATACCTTCTGCTATATTGGAGGCAGCCTCATTATCTTATTTCCACTGGTCCTTAGAATGAAGATTATTTTCCCAGTTTTCCCTGTAGCTGTTGGAATAATGTAATCCCTTTTGCTTCATAGAGAATTCCCTTCTTTCCTTTTTTTAATATTTTATTTATTTATTTATTTTTATCTTTGGCTGTGTTGGGTCTTAGGTGCAGCATGCAGGATATTTGATGTGGCATGCGGGATCTTTTGTTGCAGCATGCAGGCTCTTTGTTGCGGTGCGCAGGCTTCTCTCTAGTTGTGGCCTGGGGGTTCCAGAGTGTGTGGGCTCTGTAGTTTGCGGCTTGTGGGCTCTCTGGTTGCGGCGCGTGGGCTTAATTACCCCCGAGCATATGGGATCTTGGTTCCCTGACCAGGGATCAAACCGGTGCCCCCAGGATTGCAAGGCGGATTCTTTACCACTGGACCACTGGACCACCAGGGAAGTCCCGAGAATTCCCTTCTGTAGCTATTGGCAGAAGCCTTCCTATCCCTAGATGTAGATAGGACGAAGCATTCCTGAAGCACAGACGGTGTCATGTGCTCAGCCGTGAGCTGAGTGTTTTTAATGCAGTCTGTTACTTCATCCTCATCAAAGCCCCACAAGTTTGATGTAATGGCCCACAATTTTTACAGAGCAGGCTACTGAGACAGAAAGAGGCCAGTTATCCAGTTTGTATATGGGAGTCGAAGATTCAAACCCATGCTTTTTTGTTCGTTTGTTTTGTTTTTTTTGTTTGTTTTTGACCGAACTGTGCAGCCTGTGGGATCTTATCTCCCCAACCAGGGATTGAACCCACGCCCTCAGCAGTGAAAACGCAGAGTCCTGACCATTGGACTGCCAGGGAATTCCCTAAAACCCATGTTTATTGGACAATAAAACACTTCTCTTTTTACTGTTCCACTCATTGTACCTGTTTGATGCCATCATTTAAAAAAAAAATAACTGGGTGATCTTGGCCAAGGCATATCATCTTACTTTACTTCATGGGGCATAAAATGAGAGGGAAGAACTAAATAATCATAAACATTCTTTTTATCTCATAAGTCTTCCAATTTCATAAAAGAGGAATAGAAATGGCAATGTCATTTTTTATAACAGTAATCGTTATAAAGAAGTGAACGACTACCAAAATGAAACAAAGCATTCAGAAAATACACTTGGGTATGATTTCCCTCCATATTAAATAAAACTTCCCTATTTTTTTTTATTTTGAGGTAGACAGAGTTACTGGAACATTTATAGTGGGATTTTCACCTCAGGTTTTTAAAAATTTGTAAGTTTATTATTCAGTCAATTTTGTTTTTCCTTCAAAGGTTTGTTTAGTTTTATGATGTATTAGGATCAAAATATCCAACAATAAATTGGCATTTCAAAAGCAACAAAATCTATAAAAATATCCAGAAAGTAACTTAGTGAGAAATATGTGGGCTTTATGACTGGACAGAAAAGAAAACTTGAATAAGTACATGGAAATATTTCCTTGGAAGGAAAGGTTTACTGTAGAAAAGTGATCAATTTTCTTGGAATTAACATAAATTTAATGAAATGTCAGTTAAAAATTCAACATGGTTTTTGGGGAAACTTAATATAAGGGTTTTAATGTTTACTTGATGGAATACAGTCCTAAGAAAAGGTAATTTTAAAAAATTAAAGTAAATGGGGTTATGGAAGGACTCTTGCCAGATTTTCAGTTGCATTATGAATTTTGGTAATTAAAACTATAAGCAAAGTTTTGATGAAAAAGGTAGAGAATCGATATTCTAGCTTAGCCAACGTATCAGCTTAGCCTTCTAAAAATTTAAATGAGGTATCAAGGATTCTGGTCATGGTTTGTTTAGACTGTAAAGGATGGTATTAGACCTCTTAAGACAAAGGGTGAAGGCAGGGTTGTGATTTATTGGCTGCCTTACCCTGACACAAACATTAGATGTAGTTATAATTAGGTAGGAAGTTACATTATTTAAGGTAGAATTCAGCTTTAAGCATACAGCCCAGAGAAGTAGGAAGAGCCCTCTGCTGCAAACTATTCTATCTTATTCCAGGTCACATCTTGTCATCCCGAGAATATGGCCCTCATCCTTTTGATCCAAGATGGTGGCCTCTACATTCTAGGCAGTAAGACGTAAAAAGAGACTAAGAAGAAGAGGGCAAAGCTCATAGGCCAACAGCCCTAAAGGAAGGTTCTGGAAATTTGCCTTCTTCTTACATCACATGGACCAAAACTGTGTCACTTTTTAGTCACATGGGTACACAAGCACCAGGAATTTTGTCTTCTCCTGAGGAACCTGGTACCCAGCTAAAATTCTACTATCGTGGATGGAATGGATTCTCGGAGACAAGTAGCAGACTCCGCCACAAAGGGATGGAGGATTAGAGGGAGGAAATCTGGGCGGGTATTATACTGTGGGATTTGGAAATATCTTTGTGAAATCTTCTCTGACATAAACATAGAAGGGGATATTCCTTGGCTCCTTTGGTGTGAGTGTGATAATGATACAAACTAAAATCTCCTAACATCCTGCCAGCCGGAGTCACAGCCTCCTACAGTGTTCATTTATGTTATGCCAGAACCTAAACAACACAACTTTAGGAAAAAGAGGTTCTTGTTTTAGAAAATGAAAAGAAAAAATAATAATTTATGGACCTATGAAATCATGCTGTACAAAATATTTTAATCTATATTAAGGCTTAAAACTTTGATAATAATGTTTGGAACAGTAACCAGTATAAAGTGAGAAACTCTCAATCTTTTTAAATCATTATGTTTTTAATGCCTGATGGCATTTCACCATAATTCATTTTGGATTCAATTCAATTGGATTACCACGTACATGTAGCTTCCTCATTGTAGGTAAAGCATACCCTAGCTTAACCTGATTTAAGGACCATGAGAATGCCCCATAGCATCAAAACCAAACAAACAACTGCTCAGCTTCTCCAGAACCTGTTTGGCTTAAGCCTCTTGTCCGTCTTCCCAGTATCAACTGTCCTGGTAAACCGTTAATCCCAGTTGCTCACTTGGCTTTGAAGGATTTTTTTTTTTTTTTCCTTTTCCCTTTAATCAGTGCAACCAAAGGAAACCACAAGTAACTTTGACTCTCAGGTATCAAAAGCTGTCTCCCAGGTCAGGTAAAACCACAAGTAACTTTGACTCTCAGGTATCAAAAGCTGTCTCCCAGGTTCATGACAGGTTGAATTGAATGTGTACAACAGGGGATGCAGGTCTGCCGCCCAGATGGCTGACCCACTCTTGTTTTGTTTTTTGATTGAGCCAGTATACAACAATCAGAATATTTCACATAAACATCTAGTGTTCTGGCTTTTCTTTCTTTCTTTTTTTTCTAAAGATTTTTCGATGTGGACCATTTTTTAAAAAGCCTTTATTGAATTTGTTACAATATTGCTTCTGTTTTATGTTTTATTTTTTGGCCGTGAGGCATGTGGGATCTTAGCTCCCTGACCAGGGATCGAACCCACACTCCCTGCACTGGAAGGTGAAGTCTTAATCACTGGACCTCCAGGGAAGTCCCTGGCTTTTCTTAAAATATTGGGAGATGTGACAGTTCCTGACCACCCCCATCCCACAACACATGACAACAGTGAGTAGGAACTGAGCAGTAACTGTCCCCTTTACAACATGCACCCTAGTTCCCCTCAGACTTCACCACTTTGTATTATCTCCTCCATCCTGAGAACAGGTGCGGGTTGCTTTGTAAGCACCCATAGAGTATTGGTTTTCTTACCCTTCTCTTTGACCCTGTCTCTATCAAAATGGAGAAAGTGAGACATAAACTAAGAGGGTCACCTTCTTCAAGAAGAATGTGAGAGAGCACATTGCTTTGTGGAAATTCAAGATTCTTAAATAATAGCATGTCATATTAGGTCTCTTCTGCTCTTACCTTCCTGGCCCTGATAGGTCTGAGATCTCTGGAATACATCTTACTCCTGAAATATTTATGCAATGAAAAATCTGATGTAAAGTTTCATCTCATAAGGGAAACCATCTCTGTAACTTTATCCATCCCATTCTCCATCTTAACATAGCCCTGAATCTAGGTGACTATCTTATACCTCTCGCCGTGCTCATGCTTTGCTTCCAACGCTGAGCCCGTCTGTTTTACATATCTCTACACCATTTCTGCTCAGATCTCATTAACTGTAAAGAAAATTGTTACTTCCCTTAGCTACTGCTGTTTCTTCCTTTTATTGCCCAGATTCTAAAGCAGATAGTGTGTGGTCCCTGACTCAATCTTTGTATCACCCAAGCCATCTGCTACACTACCTCAAGCCAACCTTGACTCACGCATCGTGGTGTCCTTTCCAACATCTTCCCCCATAATTCTCTCATCAAGATGACCAATGGTCTCCTTCTAACCACTTCCAGTTACTTTATATTTTTAAATTAAAAAAAATTTTTTGGCCATGCCACATGGCACGTGGGATCTCACGTTTCCCGACCAGGGATTGAACCTGGGCTGCCTGCACTGGAAGGCGAAGTCTTAACCACTGGACCATCAGGGAAGTCCCCAGTTACTTTACTTTAATTAAACTTTCTGGGCCTTTGGGCAACATTGATTCTTCCATGCTTTCTTGGGATTTGGCTGTCCTTGGATTCTATGACAATATAGGCTGCAGATTTTCCCACCCCCTAACTGTGACTGAATTTCTTGCTTCTTTATTTTTTCTCTATACTACACACACTAAATTTTCTCCTATGAAGAGTTCAGATATTTATGGCTTTGTTATTCCGTATATTTCTCTCTTTTTTAAGGATTTGTTTATCTTATACCTGGAAGTTTGTACCCTTTGACCACCTTCACCCATTTTTTTCAACCCTCACCCCGCCGCTGGCAGCCACCAGTCAGCTTTCTGTATCTGAGTTCATTTGTTTGTTTGTTGTTAACTTTTAGATTCCACATATCAGTAAGATAGCACAGTATTTGTCTTCCTCTGTCTGACTTATTTCACTTAGCATAATGCCCTCAAGGTCCATCCATGTTGTTGCACAAAGCAGGATCTCCTTCTTTTATGGCTAAATAATATTCCATTGCATATTCACTTGTTTCTTATGCCCCCAAGATACACACCTTCACAAAATCTTTTACCCAATTATGTGTACAGCCTTTTATATTTTGAAAAGTACTCTTCACTTACAATTAACCCAGTGACTCGTGCATCATCTTCTCAACAATGCTAATGTTGATATTGTTATTATTATTCCCATGTTTAGAATAAACTCCAGAGAAGTTAATAGGCACCTGCTCATGATTGATTGGGAATTAGTAAAAGTTCCAGTTTACTGGCTGGAGGACCTTGTGCTGGGGTAGGTGGCAGCTGACAAAGGTGACTGGGCATGATGAACTAATAGTAGGAAGTCCATCTAGTGATGGAGACAGAGAATCTTAGCCTAAGTACCAGCTCTGTCACTTAACTAAGTTACATGACTTTATTAGCTGTGTTAACTAATTGCTCTGACCTGTTTTCTTATCTTTAAAATGAAAAATACAATAATAACTAAATTACTTGAAGCTGGTATCTGGAACACAATTCTTGCTTTAGGCATGAAGGCATGTTTGTTGTGCCCACACCACTGGGATTTTCTCCCTTTCTGTACCCCCAGCTCCCCCCATGCAGCCTTGTCCTGAGTGTGGTAGAGCCCTAGCACACTGCCTGATGCTTACAACTCCTGCTGGGAGTGTAGACTCTTCTCGCCTCCCCAGAAGGTGAGTGGTTCACTGCTCAGCTGGAACCGTGATGAAGTTCCCTGTCTCCACCAGTGTCTATCGCTCTACACACTCCTGTAGCTACAGCCCATCACCACAGAGAGCTCCCTTGGAGACTGAAGCTAGTTCCTCATTATACCCGACTTCACTGGCTGTGGTGGTCACTTCAGAATTTCTACACACGAGGGCCCTGAAGTCAGCTTTTTGCTTGGAGGGAGCTTGTATATATAGGGGCCTTTCCTTAAAACTGCACATGGGGACTTCCCTGGTGGCGCAGTGGTTAAGAATCCACCTGCCAATGCAGGGGACATGGGTTCAAGCCCTGGTCCAGGAAGATCCCACATGCCGTGGAGCAACTAAGCCCATGCGCCACAACTACTGAGCCTGCGCTCTAGAGCCCACAAGCCACAATGACTGAGCCCACGTGCCACAACTACTGAAGCCCGCTCTCCTAGAGCCCACAACAAGAGAAGCCACCGCAATGAGAAGCCCACGCACTGCAACCAAGAGTAGCCCCCGCTCGCCGCAACCAGAAAAAGCCCACATGCAGCAACGAAGACCCAACGCAGCCAAAAAAACCCCCAAACAAACAAAAAACTGCATATGCATAGCAAGTATATTGTTTCTACATAAATTTCTTGTGTTTGTTTCTTCTTTGGAAGAAGACCTGCCACCAAGTAACTGCGAAATATTAGCCACTTTCCTCTTTGTCGGGGTAACACTGCAGTTAGGCTGTTACCGCCAATCCTGGCCCTGGTTTATCCGCCTTCTTTCCTTCCCATACATCCCCTTATTGATGGTTCCTGAGTACCTACTCACTCTTCTGAGACGTGACATGTTATCCTAGGAACAATCCTCCTCCCATCCAGAATCCTTCATCTGTCAGCTACACAGGCTCTTTTCTCTTCTTCACTTAATAGGTCAAGCCATTCACGAAATCCAGTAGAGTCGTCCCTTGTAATTCTTTTTGTCCATGGGATCAGTAACGATGACACTTCTTTCTTTTCTGATATTTGTTACCTGTGTCTTTGATCTTTTATTTTATTTTTAAAACTTGTCTTAAAAATTTTTTTTGATGTGGACCTTTTTTTTTTTGCGGTACGCGGGCCTCTCACTGTTGTGGCCTCTCCCGCTGCGGAGCACAGGCTCCGGACGCGCAGGCTCAGCGGCCATGGCTCACGGGCCTAGCCGCTCCGTGGCATGTGGGATCTTCCCAGACTGGGGCACGAACCCGTGTCCCTTGCATCGGCAGGCGGGCTCAACCACTGTGCCACCAGGGAAGCCCGATGTGGACCATTTTTGAAGTCTTTATTGAATTTGTTACAATATTGCTTCTGTTTTATGTTTTGTTTTTTTTGGCCTCGAGGCATGTGGGATCTTAGCTCCCTGATCAGGGATCAAACCCATACCCCCTGCATTGGAAGGCAAAGTCTTAACCACTGGACCACCAGGGAAGTCCCTTGATCTTTTTTTTGTGTGTATTATGCGGGCCTCTCACTGTTGTGGCCTCTCCCGTTGCGGAGCACAGGCTCCAGACGCGCAGGCTCAGCGGCCATGGCTCACGGGCCCAGCCGCTCCGTGGCATGTGGGATCTTCCCGTACTGGGGCACGAACCCGCGTCCCCTGCATCGGCAGGCGGACTGCCAACCACTGCGCCACCAGGGAAGCCCCCTTGATCTTTTATCTTTAGTTGGCATGGCTAGAGATTTATCAATTTTATGGAGTTTTTTTTTTTAATCAGTTTTTGGTTTCATTGATTTTCTTGATTGTTTTCCTGTTTTCAACTTTATTGATTATTGATCTAATTTTTAATACCTCTTTTCTTCTGCTTGTTTTAGGTCTAAGTGATTTTCTGTATCTAATTTCCTGAGATGGAAGCTTAAATGATTGATTTCTGATATAAGCATTTGATGTTATAAGTTGCCCTCTAAGCTCTACTTTTGCTGCATCACATAAGTTTTAATAAGTTGTATTTTCATTTGGTTCAAAATATTGTTAAAAATTTATATTGACTTTTTCTTTGATCCATATGTTATTTAGAAGTGTGTAGTTTAATCTCAAAAACTTTGAGGATTTTCCTAATATTTTTCTGTTAGTGATTTCTGATTTAATTTTCATCATGGTCTAAGAGCATTCTTTGCAGGATTTCTATTCTTTTAAATTTGTTAAGGTGTGTCTTATGGCCCAGAATTTGGTTTATTTTGGTGAATGTTCCATGCAAGCTAGAGAAGAATGTGTACTCTGCTGTTGCTGGGTAGGATAGTCTATAAATGTCACTTAGAATGATTTGATTGATAGTGCTTTCAGGTCAGCTATATCCTTACTGATTTTCTGCCAGCTTGATTTATCAATTAATGATAGGAAGGTGTTGAAGTCTCCAACCATAGGAGTGCTTATCTGTTTTCCCTTGTAGTTTTTGCCTCACATATTTTGGTGCTTTGTGTTAGGTGCATGTGGATTTAGGATTAATTGATCTGGAGAATTAACCCTTTCATCACTATATAATGTCTCTCTTTATCCTTCATAATTCTCCTTGATCTGAAATTTGCTTGTCTGAAATTAATGTAGCTACTCCAGCTTTTTTTTTTTTTTTTTTTTTTTTTTTTTTTTTGCGGTACGCGGGCCTCTCACTGTGTGGCCTCTCCCGTTGCGTAGCACAGGCTCCGGCCGCGCAGGCTCAGCGGCCATGGCTCACGGGCCCAGCCGCTCCGCGGCATGTGGGATCTTCCCGGACCGGGGCACGAACCCGTGTCCCCTGCATCGGCAGGCAGACTCTCAACCACTGCGCCACCAGGGAAGCCTCCAGCTTTCTTTTGATTGGTGTTAACATAGTATATCTTTCTCCATCTTCTTACTTTTAATCTATACATGTGTCTTCATATTTAAAGTGGGTTTCTTGTAAATAATATCTGACTGGGCCTTATTTTTTATCCACTCTGACAATCTCTGTCTTTTTAATAGTGAATTTAGATCATTCACATTTATGGTGATTATCGATATAGTTGGATTGATAATTAGCACGTTTGTAAATGTTTTCTCTTCATTGTATTTGCTCTTTTTTTTTTTCTATTTTACCCCTCTTTTTCTGCCTAGAGAAGGCATTTTGTATGCTTCCATTTTTATCTCCTCTCCTGGCATATAAATTATACTTCTTTAAACTTTTTTTTTAGTGGTTGCCCTAGAATTTCCAAGATATATTTTAAATTAATCTAAATCTACCTTCAAATAACACCATACTGCTTCACATGTATTACAGATAACTTGTAACAGAGTACAGTTGACCCTTGAACAATATGGGGGTTAGGGATACCAGCCCACCGTGCAGTCAGAAATCCATGTATAACTTTACAGTTGACCCTCCTTTTCCACAGTTCCACAACCGTGATTCAGTCAACCACAGATTGTGTATTACTATAGTATGTATTTAGTGAAAAAAATCCACATATAAGTGGATCCATGCAGTTCAGATTAGTCTTGTTCAAGGGTCAACTGTATTCCCAATTCCTCCCTCTGTTCCTCATGACTTGTTATTCATTTCACTTATCCACATGCTATAATAACTGAATATATTATTTCTTTAATACATTACTTAAACAGATAGCTTTAAGTTCAATTAAGAATAAGAAAAATGTTTTCTTTTATTTCATACAGTCCTTCTCTGATGCTCTTCCTTTCTTTTTTTTTTTTTTTTTTAATAAATTTATTTATTTATTTTTGGCTGCGTTGGGTCTCTGTTGCTCCACACAGGCTTTCTTTAGTTGTGACGAATGGGAACTATTCTTTGTTTCAGTGCACGGGCTTCTCATTGCGGTGGCTTCTTTTGTTGCGGAGCACGGGCTCTAGATGTGCAGGCTTCAGTAGTTGTGGCTTACAGGCTCTAGATCTAGCTCAGGCTCAGTAGTCACAGCACATGGGCCTAGTTGCTTCGCGGCACGTGGGATCTTCCTGAACCACGTCTCAAACCTGTGTCCCCTGCACTGGCAGGAGGATTCTTAACCACCAGAGAAGCCCCTCTTCTTTTCTTTCTGTATATCTTAGTTTCTGACCTGTGTCCTTCTGCCTTTACATACCATTCTTATACCATTTCTTGCAAGACAGGCCTTGTGGTGATGAATTTCCTCAATTTTTGTTCATCATAGAAGGACTTGATTTCCCCTTCAACTTTGAAAAATAATTTTGCTGGATTTAGAATTTTTAGGCTGTTGATTTTGTTTATGTTTACTTTTAACACTTTAAATATTTCACTCCAGTCTCTTCTTGGTTGCATGGATTTTGATAAGCTCACTATAATTCTTATCCTTGTGCTGCTATAGAAAAAGTACCCACCCCCAAGTTGCTTCAAGGTTTTCAATTTGTCTTTGGTTTTCTGCAGTTTGAACATGATATGCCTGGGTGTTAATTTTTTGGTGTGTATCTTCCTTGGTATTTTCTGAACTTCTTGAATCTATGATTGTCAATATCTTTGGAAAATATTTTGCCATTATTATTTCAAATATTTTTTTGCTTTGTTCTTTTCCTCCTTCTGGTATTATAATTATGCATATTTACATGTTTTGAAATTGTCCCATAATTCTTGGATGTTCTGTTCTGTTTTTTCATTTTTTGAAATCTGCATTTCGGTGTAGGATGTTCGATTGACATGTCTTCATACTCACTGATTCTTTCCTAGGCTGTGTCCAGTCTATTGAGGAGCCCATCAAAGAGATTCTTCATTCTGGTACAGTGGTTTTGATTTGTAGCATTTCCTTTTGATTCTTAATGTTTCCATCTATGTATTAATTTATTGATATTAATCACAACTATCTTAAATTCTCAGTCTGATAATTCCAAATTCTGTTTCTATACCTTAGTCTGGTTCTGATGTTTGTGTGGTGTCTTCATGCTGTGTTTTTTCTTGATTTTTAGCATGTCAAGTAATTTTTATGTTGAAAGCCAGACTGATAATATGAATGGAGATAATAGGAACAGAAGCAAGTAGGTTTTTAGTGTAAAGTGTTAAGTTAATCTGGCTACATACTGAGCTGTTAATGGTTGCTGTACCCTCAGATGCTAGAGGTTTCAATCTCCTCCTCTAGGTTCTTGTTTTTGTCTCCCCTGTTGACTTTGGGCTTACCTGAGAACTCTTACTTAGATAGACTATGTGTCTTGCCGCTCTTTTAGTTGTGACCCACTGCTGTTATACCAGAGCCCAGTTGGCGTGGTGTTACAATGTGGGTGAAGGAAAGTGTTCTGTGATCCTATGATTAAATTCCATCCTTCTGGTGTGCTTCCGTCCTTAGGCTGTGATCTTTAGTGTCATGGTTTTTTCTAGCTTCCTCCCTCCTCCCTGAGGCTAGAGTGGCAGAAATGCCCACTCCCAGGTGGGATTAGGCTCTGGTAAAGTCTTTCCCTTTGAGATTGAGCCTTTGTTATAGAGACTGCTTGGGTTTATTGGACAATAGTTACTCTTTCC
>NW_006782167.1:2212193-2222223 GCF_000442215.2 Lipotes vexillifer
CCTCTCCCTGCCTGGGACACCGAAGGGGCTCTTTTATGACTCTTCATTCTGGACTGTGACTCTTAGAATGTGTCTCTCCAGATTTGGGGCTTTTCTCTGTGACCTCAGCTCTCTCAAAGAGTCCATAAAAGTCCATGAAAAGGCATCAATTTTCAGCTTATCCAGGTTTTTCTTGTAAGGATGGTAGTGACAACATTCAAGTTCTTTCTATGTCAGTGCTGAAGTTGGAAGCTTTTAATGCTTTGAATCACTTCTGATTCTCATGCGTTCCATATTACTCCCATTTATGCCCTGATTATTCTTTATCCAGGGATTCCTAGGAATCTCCTAACTTCCCATTCTGCCACAAACCTCTTATTTTTCCTGACATCCAAAACATCACTTCCATTATGTCATTGTCCTGCTCATCAGCTGTCAGTGACAACAGATTACTTACTTACACAAATCCAAAGTTTTTATATTGACATTCAAGGCTGTTTGCAGTATTTGTCCATAACTTTCCTTTGGCTACTTTCCAACAAGAAAGCAATGGTTCAGGTTAGGAATACTGTCTCATTATCCTTCTAACCTATGTACATTGATGTCTGGAATATTCGGTAGACTTTATCAAGTAAGTTCTCCATTTAAAAAACAATTCAGATACTTTATTAAGTTCCATATTCTCTGTGAAACATTTTCCTACTACTCTTTGTGCCATACATTTTTACATGGATGGAAAAAATAATGTGCCTAGAAGAGACTGCAGAAGACTTCTGATTCATTGGATAGATGAAGAAACGAATGGGCTGAGTTGAAGGGCTTTTTCAGGGACACACAGCTAGTTAAGGTCAGAACTGAACTTAAAACCCATCTCCCATTTTGTTTCCTCAATTTCAGGTCTCCTGGAGTAGTGATTATCAAATGTCAGGGGGCATACAGTCTCCAGGGAATTAGTCTTTGGTGTTGTTTTTTTTTTTTTTTTTTTTAATGTTTCTGGGACACACCCCTGAGATTCTGACTCATTAGGCTAGAGCTGGGGCTCAGGAAACTGCATTTAGAGCAAAGGATTCTGAAGCTGGTGGTTCAA
This sequence comes from Lipotes vexillifer, assembly GCF_000442215.2. Taxonomy (NCBI): domain Eukaryota; kingdom Metazoa; phylum Chordata; class Mammalia; order Artiodactyla; family Lipotidae; genus Lipotes; species Lipotes vexillifer. The sequence continues at coordinate 2,213,260 of NW_006782167.1, forward strand.
TAATTCACTCTGAAAAACACCGTCATAGAGGACATTCACAGAATATAGAACAGTGGTCAGCATTCAGAGAGTGCCTGGGTAACCGAACCGGTAAAAGCAGAGAGCTAGAGGAAGCAGTGTCCATCTGGCTCTGTTAGGTTTTCCCAGAAATTAAAAAGTTCTGCTGTTGAACTTCTGGACCTTCAACTACAAATAAAAATCTTGATAGCTTTCTTAAACATGCACAGCGTTAGTCATCAGGGAAATGGGAAAATGGCTCAATGTAATTCAGTATTGCCTCAAAATGTATTTATTCATTATTATAGATAAACAAACTTCTACTCTCACCCTCCACTTAGGTAGAGGTGAGATATATACTTACTGAGAAATTCTGGGAAATACTGAAAAATATAAGAATACCCAAGATACTATTTATTGAACTTGCTCTGTGACAGTGCACTATGGCTCTTTATTATGAATTATCTAATTTGATTCTTATAATTACTCCTGACATAGATTTTTACATTTTAATTATGTTTTCAAATTTTCATTTTATAGCTGAAAAAGTGAAACTTAGAGAGGTTAAGTGACTTGCCCAAGGATACACAGCAAGTAAACAGCAAAGTCAGGATTTAAATACTGCAGGTCATATTCTGAAGCCTATGTAGCCTTTTAAACACTAGACTCTATTCTGTGAAAACCCCATCAGTGCCAATTGTGTTGCACAGGCAAACCCTGTTAGTTCTCTGTGCAGTTCCTTTCAGCTGTTTAGGAGGCATATGAATATAATATTGAAACTTCTGCTCTTTGGAGACAAAATGAGCTTGGTTCAATTTCTGGTTTTGACACTAACCTTGTGAATTTGAGTAAGTTTTTAAAAAAATATTTCTCTAGTCTCAGCTCTCCCAGCTGTAAAATAGTGAGAATAATATTTAATACGACTGAGGACAATTTAATAAGATAATGGTTGCGAAGCACTTAGCACTGTGCCTAGCTGATTCTAAGCACTCAGTAAATGTTATTATAAATATACATATGATTTAAATTCTATATATTTAAAATTTGCAGTCATACTGAAAATTATTATGTGCTATGTATTCTGCTTACATTTATGATCTAGTCCAGACAAGTGCCCAAATGTCTGTATTGCCCACACCCGTCTTGAGAAAATCCATCCTATGCGTTGACCCTAATATTTAGACCACTCCTCCACCCCTCACCCCCGCTGATTAGAACTGTGGAAGGCATCTGATGCAAAGAGGGACAATATGGACAAATAGAAAAGACAACTGAGAAATGCTAAAAAACCTGACCAGGATCTGCAATGAAAGAACAAAAGTGTTGTGAGACCAGGACAGCCATGGGGAGTAACTACTAAAGCCAGAAGGGAAGAGGGGAGGCCAAAGAGGATGAAGAGAGAGAGGGAGAGAGAGAGAGAGAGAGGAAGAACATGAGTCCCAAAGCTTTATCTGCTTCCAGCTCAGATTCCATCCATTTCCAGAAAGATCTCAAGGGGATTTTACTTGGAATTTCCAACATAATTCTTAAGTTGGAGCAATAAACACTCAGAAATAACTAAAAATGAGTAATGAAGAAGGGCTTTCCCTGTCAGTTAGAAGGTGTGCATTAAAAGAGTGAGATAGCATATCTGCAGACAGACTGATGGATGGGGCAGCACGTGAAGTCCCGAAACAGATTATGAGCACAGGAACGTTATTACGTAATAAAGGTGGCATTTAATTCTATGGGGAAGGGATGGATTTGCCAATACCTGATACTGAAGTAAATTGGCTCACCAATTTGAAAAATGCAAAGCCAGCTCTTTCTTCACTTCTTTTACCAGCATAAATTCCAGAGGGGTTAATGATTTAGACTTAGAAAAGAAAACCATACAAGCTTAATATGAAAAGACGGGATTATTTACGTAATCTAGGGCAGCTGAAGAGTTTTCTGTGGGCAATATTAATGGTATCGATCATAAAGGAAAATACAGTAGATTTAACTACATACATATAAAACATTTGCATGTAAAAAAGTTTTAACCAATAAAAACTAATTAAAAATTGGAAAAATGTTGCAACATACATAACTAACAAAGGATTCAACCTCTTAATATGTAAAGGATTCATAAATAGCTAAGAAAATATATTGGAAAAATGAGAAGTGGATACTATATATGCAACGTGGTCTACTTTTTGTGATCTACACATGTATATGTGTGTATTTATATGTATAAACATGCTTTTTGTAAAAATAACGTATTTCTGATAAAAAAGAAAATTAACATATTAGACAGTTAAATAAAAATAACTGAAGAGATCTACCCCAAATTGTGAAAGAATCATAGGATCATGGGTGATTTTTATTTGTTTCTTCTTTATCTTTCTGTATCTTCTGAATTTTTCAGCAATAAATGGATTTTGCTTCTGGAATGAGAAAAAAAATGTGTAGAAATTAGGAGGATTATGAACAATGGGATGAATTGCTACCTAATTTTGTTAGTTTTTTCTGGCTTTCTCAAGACGCTTTAATTTGAGGGGGAGCAGAGCCTTCAGTACTCTGACTGAAGGCCCTCGGAGTGGTTCCTTGGCCTCTAGGTTTGGATGTTTCACACAGGGGACGCTATTGTGGGAACTGGGCTTGCTGGCCCAGGCTGCCTCCACAGGGTGTGTTCCTGGGCCCAAACAGAGCACAATGAAGAAAGATGAGAAAACAGCCATAGGCTTATATCCCAATGAAGAGAGAGCATGACTCCAAGAACTTTCCAGGGCGTTTCCAATTTGACATTTCCTTCTTGACCTTTTAGCTTCTCACTTTGCTTCACATACACTGGCCCAGGGCTAGATTTAGCATTATCGTTAGAAAAAGGCTGTTTCCCCAAGAACTCAAACTGCAGATCTCTGAACCCAAGAAGGAAGATTCAGAGATAGCCTTGCATGGGGCTTGTCTGACACAGAGTGACATAAGCTTGGAATGGTTTCTGCCTGGCTGAGGAGAGTGAGCAGGTGGCTTTCCAAGCTTGAACGAGGCTTGTGTATTCAGTGGTCTTTCACCTGTACAAACGCCGTGATATAGCAGACTGTTCATGCAGCCTCATAATCACATCATTTTGCAGTTTCACTTCATTGGTTTCCCTTGACCTGCCTCCAAACATAAAGAAAAAGATGCTGCTTTGGCTTCTGACACGGATGACCACCTTGACACTCGGGGTGATGTGGATTGTTGTAGGGGTCAGCAAGGAGGCTCAGATTGTTATGGCTTTGAACCTGCCTATTGGTCCAGCATCAAGCCCCACCACTCCCTGCCCCTGTGTTCCCATCACACACAATCGCTTGGGTCCTCCGAGCGACTCATCTGCTTTGAAATTCTCCGATCTCTGTCTTGGGACATTGGCCCCACCTCACCTTCTCCCCCTGGTTCATTCCCTAAGCAAACCGTGGCTGACCCTTAGCCCTGTTCAGAGACTCTGCGAGCATCCCTTGAGCTAAGACTTCATGTTCCTCTGGCCTGCTTACTCCTCTGGCTCCCCTATTCCTCACCTGCCACATAAAACACAGGTGGCAACACACAGACCAAGCATCTGCACTTGGGCATCAAAACTCCTGGGTTCAGACCTCCGTTCCCAACCTATGTGATTAGCTCTGTGTTAGGCAGTCGACTCCACTCTGCTCTCTCTTCTCTCTTTTGTTAAATGTGGGTGATGATAATGATGCCTAGCTTATAAGCTTGGAGTGAGGTAGTGCCTGTGGATGACTCAGCCTAGTGTGTGGTTACCTAGAAAACAGTCAGTATAACAGTTGGTCAATATAGTTAGCCAGTATTCTTGTCAGCATACAGCATAGTAAGAACAATTCATATACAAAGAGCTATTCATATTTCTGTCTTGCCAATCTTCCCCCCCACTAGCCAGGTTAGCCTATGTATTCCCCAAATATGAACGCTTCCCTGCCTCAGGGCCTTTGCACTAGCTGTTCCCCCATGCCTGGAGCATATTTCCCTGACTGTTTCCCTGTGTGTCTGATTTCTGCTCTTTCTTCCTATTTTCAGCTCAATTACCATCTCCTCCTGAAGGTTTTTGGCCTTATCCTAGGTGAAGTAGGCAACCTTACCTCCTGTTTAATCTCCTGTCACAGCGCTAGTTTATCTCTCCCTAAGTTACTTATTTACTTCCAGATTGCCTGTTCCTCTCACCAGCCTATAAACCCTCTGAGAGTAGAGGCTCATTTTCTTTTCTCTTGGTACCTTCAGCATCTATGCAGTATCTGGCACAATCCTCAGTAAGTATTTGTTGAATGAATAAGTGAATATATCAATAAATGGGCTAAAGGAACGTGCTTCTCTTACGAAATTTCTCAAATGAAACAGAGAACACGGAAAGGCTTAGCAGGAAATCCAAGTGCTCCTTGACAGTCAGTTGCTAGAAGAGACGTCTGTCTCCATTTTCCCTTATCAAGACCCACAAAACTATGCAGAGTCCTTTGAGCTTCTTAGAGGGGAAAAGCAATGCATCAATACAAAAGATAATCTTGTTTCTTCCTATGAATTCAAAATAATTTTTGAAAAGGAACAGGCCCTCTCAAAGCATTATGCCCACACAATCTTTCCTTTAAGTAGCAAAAAACTCCAAATAGTTTTAAGATCTCTAATGTAATGCAGATGTAGAGGGTAAGAATTTGATGGTCAATTAATTTAGAAAATATCCAGGGCCTTGCAGAGGTTCAACTTATGGACTTTGAAATTTAACTCATGATTACAACGCCCTTCCCCCTACTCCTCTCCCCAGCCCTAGATACAAAAAGAAAGGAACGCTTGTAATATTGCTTATGGAATGTTCTAGAGGGTTAGTTAAGCTGCTCTTCATAAAAACTCTTGGATCAAGTTTTCCTGGCCTTTTCCAGTTGGGACTGTTCCTGAGCATTGAAGTGAAGCAATATTAAACTGGCAGGCTGCTGAGAGCCGATTATTGTGGGGAGTTGAAAGGAAAGAGCTGGCATCTTTGTGCTTCATTAATCTTCGAAGGAAAGAAAGCTCTGGCCACTGGACCAAAGGCCCACATGTCAGAGCTTGATTTCCTGTTCTTCTGGGTTTCGGTTTGAATGTAAAGCAAATGTTTCAGGGAACTCCAGGCGGCTAGAAGGCATGCTCTTCTCTCCTGTGACCAGGACTTGATTTCATGAATTAATATCCAACTCCAAGAAAGCCAAGAGCTGTTGAGGCTAGAGGCAGTATGGTGCTGAGAGCGAGACGTAGGTGCAGTGAGCCATCAATCAGTTAGCAAATGGTTATCGAGCTTCCCTGAAACTCTTTTTTTTCCCTGTAGCTGCAAGCTTTAGGGTTAGTTTTTTTTTTTTAATTAGTATTTATTGGAGTATAGTTGATTTACAATGTTGTGTTAGTTTCAGGTGTACAGCAGTGTGAATCAGTTACATACATATATGCACTTTTTTTTTAATATACATCTTTATTGGAGTATAATTGCTTCAAAATGCTGTGTTAGTTTCTGTTGTACAACAAAGTGAATCAGCCGTATGCATACATATATCCCCATATCCCCTCCCTCTTGTGTCTCCCTCCCTCCCTCCCTATCCCACCCCTCTAGGTCATCACAGAGCACCGAGCTGATCTCCCGGTGCTATGCTGCTGCTTCCCACTAGCTATCTGTTTTATATTTGGTAGTGTATATATGTCAATGCTACTCTCACTTCACCCCAGCTTCCCCTTTTCCCCACCCCCGTGCCCTCAAGTCCATTCTCTATGTCTGTGTCTTTATTCCTGCCCTGACACTAGGTTCATCAGTACCATTTTTTTTTTAGATTCTATATATATGCATTAGCATACAGTATTTGTTTTTCTCTTTCTGACTTACTTCACTCTGTATGACAGACTCTAGGTCCATCCACCTCACCACAAATAACTCAGTTTCGTTTCTTTTTATGGCTGAGTAAGATTCCATTGTATATATGTGCCACATCTTCTTTATCCATTCACCTATCATTGGACATTTAGGTTGCTTCCATGTCCTGGCTATTGTAAACAGTGCTGCAATGACTCTTTTTTAGATTCTTTTCCCATATAGGTCATTACAGAGTATTGAGTAGACTTCCCTGTGCTACACAGTAGGTCCTTATTAGTTATCTATTTTATATATAGTAGTGGGTATATGTTAATCCCAATCTCCCAATTTATCACTTCCCCCCACGATTCCCCTTTGGTAACTGTAAGTTTGATTTTGAGATCTGTGAGTCTGTTTCTGTTTTGTAAATAAGTTCTTTTGTATCATATCATTTTTTAAATTAGCTTCCACATATAAGCGATATCGTATGATTTCATCTTTGTCTGACCTACTTCACTCAGTATGACAATCTCTAGGTCCATCCACGTTGCTGCAAATGGCACTCTTGAACAAAATAACATCCTCTTTTTTCTTTGTATCCAAAGTTCTTCAAACACCCCCCCAACATTACACTTTCCACCCTTTATTGCATCTGAATACAATATTTTCCTCAAGAGAGAATAAACTACATAGCAGCATTTTTTGGTAACTGTTGTATTGAGACATAATTGATCAGTCAGACAATTCATCCATTAAAGTATACAATTTGATGGTTTTGTATTATCCACAGAGTCGTGCAACCATCAACATAATTTTTAAACATTTTTATCACCCTGAAAAGGACCCTCCCATATCCTTTATCTCTGAGTCCATCTAACTCCATGTCACTCTTCTCCAGACCCTAGGCAATCACTGGCCTACTGTCTGTCTCTAGAGTTTCCAAGTCTGGATATTTCATATAAATAGAATTATACAATATGTGGTCTTTTGTGACTGGCTGTAATAGCATTTTATGTATGACATTTATCCTTGTGTCAAGCACAAAAAAATGTTCTCAGTAAATACAGGTATTTGAATGAATGATTGTCCTTCTACTATCAATTCACCGCTGTGCAGTCACTGTGTGGAAGGAATAAGACATGAATACTGACCACAAGTTATGTTCAATCCAGATGATAAGAGAGGATTGATCTAAAATAAGAAAACTACCTAAAACTCTCAATTAAGTGGTACACAGACTGGAAGAGTAAGATGACATATCACAAGGTACTGTTTTAGAGTCAGTTTAGGACAAAATATCTTAAGTAATACAGAGGTAGTTTGGGATTGATCAAAAAGGGTTATTTATACCTTGTATTCTGGTTTAACTTATCCAAACCTTTATCCTGGCCCCTCCACCTATATCTAAATGTCTGTGTATCTATATCATCTATTTCTACTTCGACGTCTCAATTTCTTTCAGTATCATCTGTATCATGTTTTTGGAGAAGCATCTCATGAAACTTTAGATTCTTGCAGGCATTGCCATGGTTTCTTCTCCTGAAAAATGAATATGGAAACCTACAGTTTGATTGATGAATACTAGGTAACCTCAAATGAAATAACCCTTCCACGCTCCCCATTACTCTTTCCTCCTCTTGTTCCCTACCTGGGCGTTGTCCGAATCTTGTCTTCAATTTGCTTGTTGGCAGTGCAGCACTGTAACTTTCTCTGAAGCAGGAGCTCCATTTTCTACAAACCTTTCCCACGTGGTTAGTCCATCCTACTTCAGACTCCATGATGTTTTTTATACCAGCCTTCTCTATTTCGATGAAGCCACACATGACTGAAACCCAAGAGTCATAGTTCCTTCTTCCTAGTTCATGCTGTCGGTCCAATTAATCATCAAAGTCTGTTAATGTTTGCCATGGACGGTGTTTCATGAGTTATTTATTTTTGCTTGTGCCAAGCTCCCTAGTTGCAAAATGTAGATAAGGATTTCCAACCCCACAAGGGAAACTATGAGGAATAAAAAGCACAGACATTAGTTCTTCCCTTTAAAGTAGAGAATGCACATTCTTAATCAAGATCCCGGACTCTGGGGTCTGCCTGAGTGTGGCCCTGTGGCCTTGGAGAAGTAACTTAGCTTCTCTGTGTCTTGTAAAATAGGAACATCTTATATGAGTAATAGCATGGGAGGTGGTCAGGGTTAAATGAGGTGATCCCTGTAAAGTGCTTAGAAAGATGCCTGGAGCAGAGTAAGAACTCAGAAAAGGTGCCTCTTTGTAGATATACATGTTGTGTTTGTTTTGCTTTGGCAGAAGTAGAGGACCCCAAAGTTGCCGTCATGGGCTGTCCTATACCCAGGTAGACTGGCATATAGTCCCACCTGCACTCACCTCATCATGAATTTACCCAAATGTATGTCTGTGCCTTTGTTTTTGCTCTGGCCAGTAAGAGAGAGGTGGGGCTTGGTGCTTATGAACTTTTCCGAGACTATCAGAGCTGTATGCTAATGAAAAGATAAATATTTATAAGGATTCAATGCTTTTCTTGCTTTAGATTTTTTTTAAGGATACAATTTGAAGCTTGCTGTGACATAGTGAGTCCTGACTGATGCTGAATGAGCTTCAACTGGCTACTTTAAACCAACAAACCTACTTCACCTTGAGCCAATTTCTAACAAAAGGACCAACCTCAAACTTCCGCAGCCAAGTTAAAACACAACCATGCACTAAATCATCTCATGGCACTGTAGTTACGTCTCACACGGCGCTCTCATTCTTTTTCCATTTTCCTTTTCATTCTTCAGTCTATAAGAGAAGTATGCCTTTTAGTTCCCCACCCTATTCACCACTGTAGTTCTGAGTGATGTTTGATTCTTTTCGAAAGAAGGTGTCGCAGACTCAGGAGCCATGCCCACAGAGGGCTCCAGAAAGGACATGAGCACGGTTCTTTCAAGTGCTCAGCTTCCCAAGGACCCTACACTTAAGATTCGTGAACTCACTTATGCTCATAATGTCTGGTATGTTTGATAAAAGAAATCAGAATCATTACCTACCTAAATTGGGGGGGGGGAACACCCAATCTCATTATCTTTGAATAAAATCAACCTGGGGCTTCCCTGGTGGCGCAGTGCTTGAGAGTCCGCCTGCCGGTGCAGGAGACGCGGG
>NW_006782167.1:2222487-2232003 GCF_000442215.2 Lipotes vexillifer
ATGCAAATGTGGCTTGGGAAGGAGTGAGAGTTCTTATAAATTTCTCCAAAAAGGGCCAATTCGCTATTGGATCCTCAAATCCTTCCTCCACTGTGAATATCAGTTACAAATGCAGTGAGGAGCCTCATGGTTTTACCATCTTCTCCGAGCACAAACAGCCAACATCATCACACAGAGATTTGCACAGGCACATTGCAATCGACCAGCCTTTGGCTCTCTCGTGACAAAGAGGCGCCATCCTCTGAAGCAACAGCACATTTTCTCCCCAGAGGTCTGGGCAGCAAAGAATGCATGTGAAGACCGCGAGGCTGTAGATATCAGACTTCCCCATTCTGTGTTCCAAATGGCAAGGAGGTGGCCATCATTAAAAAGAGATCATCCCTAATAGCATATTTAGAAAATTCAGCCAGCAGCCTGCTTTCCTTTTTTAGCCCTCTGAAAGAGTAACGTAAACCAGCCCGGCGGCTTTGGAACTACTTTAAAATAATGCCACGTACTCCTCAACAACAGCCCAAGAAAGAGGATAAGTGTTGATTTAAGACAGCTATCCCCTTTTCTCTTTTCTTTTAATATTTCGATAAGTATTTAGTGATTTTCTCTTTCTTTTAATTTTCGATAAGTATTTAGTGGTTGTCTGCTATGTACCAGAAACCGGTGAGCAAGATGGCCATCATACCCACCCTCAGAGAGCTTACAGTCTGGTGGGGGAAACAGAAGGAAAGTGCTACCAAAAGATGCATAAGGGCAAGGGCTATAGGAGCACACAGAGAAGCATTTGATCTAACTGTGAGGGGGTCAAGGACAGCTGGCTAGAGTAAGTGCAGCCTAAATGGTGACTTGAAAGATGGAGAGGAGAGAGCCCAGGAAGAAAGAACAGCCCAGGTACAGGAAAGCTTGCGCATGAATATGAACGTGAGACAGGACGTGGCACATTGGAAACACTGGACTATGGGAAAGGGAAAAGAGGGAGCAGGCTCATTAGGTTATATGAAGGCATGTTAAGGAATCTGGGATCTGTGTGTGTGTGTTGTCAGGGGCTACATGGAAGAGTGAACTTATTAGATTTGTATTTCAGGCAAAGCACTATGACTGCAGAATGGATGGGAGAGTACAGGATTGCAGCAGGGACTTCTGGGAGGCTGGCACCCAAACCTAGACAGGAAGATGTTGTCTGAACGAAATTAGCAGCAGTTTGATGAACAGACGTAGCAGGGTCCACGGTGTCCAACATCACTGCCGGATGTTAACAGCATCCTAGTTGCAAGAAGATTCCTCTGCAGAGGCTGGATCTATACTGTTGACGGGACTGCTGAAATCTAGAACACATGTTACTAGAGATGGGTCACTGTGGATGGTAATGCCCAGTTATCAGTTGAACAGGTCTGCCTTGTGATCCTCTAATGGAAAAAAGTGACAGGTTAGGGTGGCTGAGATTTAGGAGATACCACAGGCATTGAGCTACTTGTTTTTATGCCAATATCACACTTTCCTGAATATTGTAGCTTTAAGAAAAATGTCGAAGTTGAGTAGCACTAGCTCTTTTTTTTTTTTTTTTTTTTTTTTTTTTTTTGTGGTACGCGGGCCTCCCTCACTGTTGTGGCCTCTCCCGTGGTGGAGCGCAGGCTCAGCGGCCATGGCTCACGGGCCCAGCCGCTCCGCGGCATGTGGGATCTTCCCGGACGGGGGCACGAACCTGCGTCCCCTGCATTGGCAGGCAGACCCTCAACCACTGCGCCACTAGGGAAGCCCCTCACTAGCTCTTTTTTTTTTTTCAGAATTGTTTTGGTTGCTTTTTGTGTTTCCTGTGGGTTTTAGAGTGATCCTGTCAAGTAAAAAATACTGCTAGGAGTTTCATTGTGATTCATGGTGGCAAATATAAGGATTCTAGGTATGCAAAGATTAAGAAAATTTGCCTTTCATGTACCATTCTGAGGAAATTATTTGAGGATTTACACCAGCAAAAATAGGGAGAGATCAAAGAGAGGATATTGTGGAATGCACGAAACGCTGATAGACCCCAGTGGTATCCACGAAGCCTAGAAAGCATCTGGTCTGGATGGTGGCAAGAGGTCAGGGGGTGGTGAATGTCCTCAGGAAGAAAGTGGATTCCATGCAGTATTTGACCACATAGTGGAAAGGCCGAAATGTTTTGAAGATATAATGGGGGCAGATTACATTTTTGAGAAGAAGAAAAGAAAAAAGGAAGGCATTTAGACACTCTGGCAAGGTGAGGAGAAAACTATACAGGAAATCTGTGGTCAGAATGTGAAACGAAATTTGAAAATGGCATTTTAATAAAAGCTATTGTTAGAGCATAAGAAAAGGAAATTTACTTAACTTTGATGCAAGAAGAATTCTACTTTATGTGGTGCTGAGATCATCGTACTGATGCAGTAAAGAAAGAAATGTAATGCTTGCGCGTGCCTGGGGTTAGCAGTGAAGAATAACTAACATATGAGTTTTTAACATGTACCATGGGTTAGTTACATAACCCTCACAGCAACCTCAAAAGATGGATATCATATTCCTCTTTTTCCTCTTCTTAGAGGTAAACAACTAAGATGAGAAGAAGTTAAGTGACTTGTCCAAGATCACAAAGTTAGTAAGTGGCGAAGCAAGATTCTTAAACATCATTATATGCTGTCTGTGTTAAAATATATATATATGTAATATTATACATATATTTAAATACATACACATATATAGTATTTCTGGTTTATGATATTTAGAGTCAATTTATGGATAAATCATGGAATGACTTATTCCGTTCTAGAACGGAATGCTAATGCTAGCAATCTCACATGTACAAACACACATATGGCTAGTGGAACTTGATAGGTGGGATGGGGAAGACAAATGACGAGGTAAGGAGGGTAGTATTCTTATCTTGCATAGTGGGTAATAATGAGATGATGTGTAAATTTGATGAACCAGACATAGAGGTATAAGCTTTTGTTTTAAATTAGAAATGCAATCAATAGAAAAAAAAAACATTAATAATTATATCACTACCCAAAGTGGGGAGCATAGGGAAAGGAGAAGATGGGAGTTGTACAAGTATACTAAATCTTCATTTCTCATAATGAACCACCTAAAATGGGTAAGTCAAGCAATTACTGGGTAAATATGTAACTCAGTGATTCTTAACTCTCAGGATGCATCAAAATTACCTATTGGGCATTAAACATAATACCACTGCCTGAGTTCCAACTCAGGCAGTTCCAACTCGGACCAATTAATGCTGGAGAAAGACTAAGTATATGGGGAACTTCAGAAAACTCCCGGCTAACTTTAATGTGAAGTCAGAAATGAGAACCTCTGATTTAAAATAGGAAGATCCACCAGAAGTATCTAAAACGGAAACTGTTAAAAGTGGAGGATGTGGGTTGGGAAAGATTGGAGTGGGAGATTTTGTGCTTTTTAGCATAAACCATTTGTATAATTAGATTTTTTATTAAATGCATAACTAAATTTCATTAAATACCAAAGAAATACATACCAATAATTTTGTAAAATAATATTTAGATGTAGATAATAGATTACAAAGGAACCAGTACAAACAGTATCATCCCAGACTTGCGAGAAATATATCCATTTCACACAAACACGTATGAAAATGTTAACAGTGGTCGTCTCAGAGTTTGTCCTCTCATTTATATTTTCTGAATTTCTGTTGAAAGCGTTCTGAATTTCTCTTGAAAGCGTGGTAGAATCCTATCTTCTTATACTTTCAAAGAAGAAACAAAACATTTATAACATATCTCAGAGAATATGCCAGTGGACCTGCAAGGGTACACATTTCTCAACTTGGGAAATAATTACTTAATGATAGTAAAGTCTCATTCTCTGAAAATATCTTCCTGCTATAAATTATCAGTGTAAAACATTTGTTCACAGTAATTATATAATAGAATATCAACATGAGATGCCTGACCTTGGATCCCAAAAGCTAATGAAGATATAATAAATCCCAAGTATCCTGACTCCTAAATCAAGATCCAGGGATCACCAAACGTTTGCAAAGTAAGTTCTGCCAGCATTAGCCCATCACTCAACCTGAGGGTGCAGAAGAGTTGACATGGAGGAAAACAGGCAAGAAAATTGCTTTGGAGACAATTGTGAAAATGGTGGCAATTATCCTTTTCCCTTTTCTTTCCCCAAGTTGGCAAGGAGGAGGGTGTCTCCCCTGCACCTTAAGGCGAGTAAAAATACTTAAAGACTTGCCTGTGTGTTCTCAGACATTGGAGACACAGAGTCCAGTGTTGTCACAAGCCTGAGAAGATGCAGTTGACAGAAAAGAAGAGAGATGAATGCACTGGGCGGGGTATGCATTTCTACTGATGGCAGAGGCAACAACACAGGTTTTCCTTGGGATTAGGTATGGATACAATGGAAGGGAGACAACCCTAGTGTTGTCTTTTAAAGGATTCGTATCCAAGAGGATGTTTGGGGTGGAGAATTCCAATAAAGAGCTGGGCTACATGAAGCCCCGGCTACCTAAATCTATGAGAAACCACAGCTGGAAGACCCCAGAGGAGGCTCTGTGGAAGACCAACAAATAATGCCACGCTGGGGAACCAGGCTATGGAATCTGCCCCAGCTAGAGGGCACCAAGACACACCCTACCTGTGCCATCCAGGTCCTAGGAAAGAACCTCCCCCTTCTTCCCTCCTCCTGGGTCCAGCACTGCAGGGGCCAAGAGCTGCAGCTCAGAAATGCGAGGAGGGGTGGAGCTGGACCCAGTGAAGAAACCCACTACCCATCCCCGCCTCCGCACCCCACCCTCTGTTCTGGGCTCTGGGCCTGAAGCAGCCCAAGCTGAGGGAGGAGAAATGTTTTAAACATGAATGGAATGCGGGGTTTTAAAATTACTCTGAATGGGAATTATGTGTTTATTAAAAGAGATTGGGTTCTTTATTTTAATGAGAGTGACAGAAAAGAGCCATGTGAGATGAGAGCGAGGGGTAGATTAAGAACTTTTCCACAGAATAAGTTTAATGGAAAGTGGTGTAAAAGAATGCGGTGCATTTCAGCCTACACTCCATTGAGCCCAGTAGGTTCAATTGACAGGATAATTTTCTTGAGTTATTGTTGTTCATTTAAGTTTTTTTAAAAATTAACTTGAGGGTAGTTTTTGTGCACAGAAGAGACCATACAGAAGTTTATTTAGTTTCTAAAATTAATATTAGATACATTATAGTTACAAAGTTAAAACCCTAGTTCTTCCCTATGCTTTTAAATTCTGCTTATAAATGGTATTATTCTCTTAGCAAATTTTAACAGTTGCTTTTAAAGTTATTTTCATTAATGCTTGGTCTCGATTATAAACAACTAATTTAATTCCTTCAAATATTTTAGACCGCATATTTCAATTTGACATGTTTGATTTCCTTAAGTGCTTTAATTGTCTAACTTAACAAACCATTCTTTATAAATCTAATAAGCAAACATAAATATAATGAACTTTGAATCCTCTTAAATGTCCCAGTAGAGGATATATACTTGGAAAGATTTAAAACTAAACTCACAAGAGCACATTAAATATCTAACACATTTTAATTTTCAGTTACTGGGCTGTCACTCTAATTGGCCAGATTTTCCTAAACATGAAAAAAGTCCTAAAATACCAAATATTAAAACCCTGGTATTCCTTTTCCTGCACATTTAAAGGCTGAATTCTAACTCTCCTAGGGGTTATGAGATGCTTACCACTAAGGAAGATATTTACCACTTCAAGTGAATATCTGATGTGAATTTTGACAGGCGATTTCTGATGAGTGTAAGATGCATTCAGGACAACTGTTTCTGCCAGTTTAGGACAGTATTATATTATGCCACATATAACGTGGGTTGCTTTCTCAGCATGTCTGGGGTTGCAAAAAGAAAAACTTCAGCCAGGATGCTGACTGCATTTTGTCAGCAGCTTTGATGTGATGCATTATCTTGTATTGGTGATTGTTTATGTCAGTGACTCTATAACTCAAAGGAGGTTTTCACATGGCACGAGACCTCTCGATTCATATCTCACACATTACCTAATTCTTTTTTCTACTCACAGACATCTGCAACTTGAACCTAGGTTGATTACCTCATTCGATTTTCTATTTCCTTGGATCTTAAGTTATGTAGGTGTATTTTCTGTCTACCACTAAACAACTTTGAACTTGATGGAAGCCTGCATTCTTTCATCATCCTGGACCACCCAACTCTTGCAGGTATTAAAATGATAACCAATTGCATTTTGAATAAAAATGATAGGAAAAAAAAAGAAAACATGAATGCAGACCTCCATTTCGGACTCTGCTGAAACCAATTCTGTTTTTTTCCATTTAACAGTCATAGGAAGTAGGCTGCACAAATATTTCTGTTTTAATAGATGAATACATTCAAATATAAAGAGGCTAGACAACTTATCCCAAAACATGTCGATAATAAGGGGCAGAATTAAGACCCAAACCCAGTTCTGATTGCAAGTGTGCTATGCATTCTACTGTAACTCCCTGCCTCTTCTTAAAAGTTCAGCAAAGGCAGACTAAAAGAATAAACATTGAGAGAAAGTTTTCCAATATTTTTTGAACTTCATTAAAAAAAATAGAAAAACAGCTTTTTAAAAAGGGTGTGTATTATCCTTGTGAAGTCTTTCGGACCAATTTCCATTCCTCAGGATCATGTAAATGATGATAAATGCTGTAGGAGAAAAATGCCTCTCTTACAAGTCTCATTGATTACCTCTTTTAAGGGGACTCAGTTGGTAATTTGTATAGTCGGGAGCACTGGCATTTTTCTTTGTTATATTTCAAACCTTGTAGAAACTTCCTAAAGCAGAGTCACAGAGGCTTCTGCTAGAAATCCATCCCATGCCACAAGTTGGTGTTGAATGCCACTGCCCCCACTAGGATGGAACAAAAACCTGTAAGGCAAAGTGTCCTATCATAGATCTGATTTTCAGATCTCCCTCACCTTTTTTTTTTTCAAAGCAGGGGGAACTGTTTATTCATACTAGATCTTATGTAGGAAGCTGATATTTAAAGAGATAAAACCAGGGAGGCTCTAGTTTAAATACAGATTAGAGATGTGAATTCTTCGCCCCTCTACCCTTCCACGAGGGCCCTTAAACACCTCAGCACCCATAATGGTTCACGGAGAACAGTTTCAATACCATTCTCATGGAAAGCGCATGACAGTCTAAGCGCAGCATTCCTCTAAAAACAAAGTCTACAGAGGACACTTCTTAGAATATTTCTCTCTTGGCCCCAAGGAGGAAGGAACTTGAACACAGTATCTACAGAGGCAGATGTCATTCTGACCACCTCATTACCAGCTAATATTAGAAACAATGACATTACTGTTCCAGCCATACAGAAGCCTCAAGTGATGTTTGCCAGATGCATGCCATCTCCATCATTTTGTCTAAGGCAAATAGATACATATACATTTGTCAGAGAGTAATTAGTAAGTAAGGCTGCTAGAGCCAGTTCTCTGTGAGAGACATTCTGCCCCCCCTGCCCCCCGTTTAATCTCATCCCAAATATGGTCTTTGCAAGTTAGGGGAGTTTATCAAAATCAAGCTTTTCCAGGAAGGGGGGTGAGTCCAGCGATGCCCTATTTCTGCTTTTCCCACCAGATCTTCTTAATGGGCTCCTGGGCATCAGACAGAGAAATAATGAAACAGGAGGAAAATGTGTTCAGGCCAAGCTAGTCAGCTCACATTGGCCTTCTGGATACCCAGCCTCTGCAGTGCTCCAATGCTCCATCCGCGTGTAATTTATATTACAGTTATTGATTGCTTCTGCTACCTCAGAATTATGGAAACAGACTTGGAAGTCATCAAGAAAGAAGGTAGAGGCTATTATTATAGTGCTTATGCTCTCCAATAGCTTGTGGTTTTCCTTTCACATAAACTTGGGAGTCGAAATGGAAGGCCAAGTGGGAATCATAGCCGTAAAAAACACGGGCATCTA
Source organism: Lipotes vexillifer (assembly GCF_000442215.2). Classification (NCBI taxonomy): domain Eukaryota; kingdom Metazoa; phylum Chordata; class Mammalia; order Artiodactyla; family Lipotidae; genus Lipotes; species Lipotes vexillifer. The sequence continues at coordinate 2,230,449 of NW_006782167.1, forward strand.
TTTTATTCCTTCAAACAACTATGAAGAGTTTTGACTATATTATCCACCCACAAGCCCCTCCCCCCACAAATTTCAACCCCAAATCCCCTTAAAGATTAACAAGCTGACAAACTTTGCTAATGTCAGGGAGAGGAAAACAGCTCCCTGCTAGCTGCCGGAAATGGACTCCAGACTTCCTCTTTCTTCAGCTGAGGACACTATGTAACTGTTCAAAAATGCGAAGGTTTCTTAAAGCGTGATGACTATTACAGGACTGAGAGACAGGCTTCTCCTGGACCCAGGTAGCAGCATTCAGCCAATGAATCAGACCCCAATCTGGCCTGATGCTCAAGAAGGAGATGATTTATAATGGGATACAGGGGCAGCCGGCAGATAGAGCTCAGAGGTTGGATAATCCGGACCAGCTGGGTATAGACGGTGACATTTCTCCCTACCCCACCACCCCAATGTCATATGCTCCCTGCGGAACATGGGAGAGCAGGACTTTGAGACGGCAGCTTGCGATATTCAGTGCACAAAGATGCAGGCTTATGAAGAGCTGGTTTCACTATATCTTTCTAAATCCAATGTCAGTCCAGAGGAAATATGCCAGCAGGGTTTAGGTTCAATGGAAATCTGGAAATTGTAAGAAAGTCATAGTAAATATAAAGATTGTTACCTCCTCTGTGTGTGTTACCTTCTCTGTGTGTGTGAGTGTGTGTGTGTGTGTGTGTGTGTGTGTGTGTGTGTGTGTGTTAGGGGGAGAAGTGGCTGACTTCACAGAAAGAGCATCATTTATATTTATCTCAAAAAGTTATTATTTCTACAGCATACAGTATACTTTGGACCAAAACAATTGTATTATTTTTGGTTCTGCAGATACACAATAATGTCTTGTATTTACCTATCATAAATATACAAGGTCTTCACTAGCATAGCAATATAACAAATGGCATGTAATATTATTACTCCAGTAAACAAATACATTTAAATAATATGCAAAGGTTATTCTAAAACATATGAAGCCTCTAGACATAAATTAGAATATGAAAGACAATGTTCACGAAATGGTAAAATACACATATTTTTATAAACGTTTCTAGACCGATTTCCATAGGAAATAAATATTATGAAATTTTATTGGGATCTTCCTTTCAGCACTTTAACTGGAACTAAACTCATAAACTGATTAAAAATGGGTCCAGCAATTGTAGCCTGTCATCTCCACCATGTTTCCTTGTTCTCTACTCTCTGCTACCCTCCCCCTCTCTCCTTTCCTGTTTACTGCAAGTTCCATGGTAGAAAACTTCCCTTCCTAAACTATACTACAATTTCTATCACAGTCCTACTCTATCCTTTGAGAAAATCTCTCTAAACTGGTTTTTCTTGATTTTTATGATGTTATCAGTTAAAATCTAAATTAAACTTTTACAATTAAAATTATAAAGTTCATAAGGAGGGTGGGCAGCTAATTATATAAAGGGACTTATCTAGTAAATTTTTAAAATTTTTTTTTTTTTTTTTTTTTTGCGGTACGCGGGCCTCTCACCGTTGTGGCTTCTCCCGTTGCGGAGCA
>NW_006782167.1:2232042-2246963 GCF_000442215.2 Lipotes vexillifer
TGTGGGATCTTCCCAGACTGGGGCACGAACCCGTGTCCCCTGCATCAGCAGGCGGACTCTCAAGCACTGCGCCACCAGGGAAGCCCACTAGTAAATTTTTTTTTCAGAGAAAATGAGGACTAGGCAGGGCTGAGATCTCTCTTTTATAACATTAAATGCTTGAAGACATTGGAGAAATCTGTAAAGAATTTTGAGAAGAAAATTTAGTAACCTCCAAATTCCTGGACAAAATGTTATTCATGTGTGAAGATAATGGAAAGAATTTCCAGATATGCAAAAACTCAAAGTATTCAACCCACATATCTATTCAGAAAAATGTTACCGAAAGCCCAACCCAAATGTAATCAGAAACTGTAACAATTTTTAAAAACTTAGACTCTATAATGAGGAAGTAGAATAAAAGACTAGAGGTAAAATTTGAAATTGTTTAAATATATAATTAAGTCAATAAATTTAAAAGAAAGTTGCAAAGCACTATGAAAACTTCATAAGTAATTTTGAAAGACTAAAAGACTTAAAAATGAGTAAAACAATAATAACCACCTTGTAAAATCTCATAAACAAAATAGAAAGTGGAAAAAGAGAAGGAATTTTCTTCTCTGAACTGAAGGGAATCAGTAGATATTATTTCTTAAGGTTGATAATTAAAGAGCTAAAGGATGCAATTTTTTTAAAAAAAATCAAAATTAAACTAATTGAATGAAAAACAGGATTTATAATTCCTTAGAGAAAATAAAGAAATTCACATAACCCATATAACAAAAGATAGGGCAAGAAAACCAATGTACAAGCATATAGAAGAAAGAATAAAGCAAGATGGCATGTGGACAATAAATGTAAATTGGTAACTAGTTAAACATAAAAAGACAAAACGCAGCAGCTTGTGGTATAAAATAGAAGTTAACTGTGTTCTGTTTACAAGAACTCACTGAAAGCAAAGGAAGCTAGAAAAGTTCACATTCAAAGGATATAAAAACCTATCAGACAAATACAAGCTAAAAGAAACCAGGTACCACAATATTAATATCACAAAAGATAGTATTCAGAATATTAATAGTTAAAAGATAGTAATTGGAAAGAATTCCAAGCCAAAAAATATTGTTTCAGTTGCGACTCTACACTGGGCTCAGTTCCCAATGAAAATGACCAAATCAGTGTATTAGAGAAAGTTCTATATCATGGCCAGAACTTATAGAGGGATGTCAGGCACCTAACATTTAGAGAAGCACAGCAATAAATGGTGAGAGCAAGGGCAAACAGAGGGAGGTGTGGTGAAGACTCCCCAACAAGGGAGAATGATCAGACAAGGAGGTGTGGAATTCCTGCTACAACTGTGTGTAAATGGTATATTAAAAATAACACCGGGGAAAATGAAACCAATGGAGAATAACTGCTAATCAAAAAGAATTATTTTACACATTACTAAGGTCAGAAGGCAGCAGAACATCTTTAAAGTTCTGAGAAAAATAACCCCCTCAGAATTCTATATTTTTAAAATATCCTTTGAAAATGAGGGTGAAATAAAGACAAATGAAAACTAAGGGAATTTGTTACAAAAGACCTGAACTACAAGATAGACTAAATTATGCTCTTTGGGTTGAAGAGAAATGATACCAGATGCTAAGCTGCATGTAGAGGAAGGTAAAAAGAGCACCAGTAATAGTAAGTATGTGGGAAAATAAAAGACGACTGACTATAATTATGTAGAGGTAAAATATATGTCAGTAGCACAGAAGAAAGGGGAAAATGGAATTATACTGTTGTAAGTTTCTTACAGAGTTTATGGTGGTACAATATTAATTTTAAATAGGCTGTGATGAATTAAGGAAGGACTTTGTAATCCTTAGAGCAAGTACAAAATAACACTAACAACAACAATACAAAAGTATAGCTAAAGAATAAACAAAACGAAATATTAAAAATATTCAATTGACCCCAAATGACAGGATAAAATGAACATAGAAGAATAAGAAAACAACAGATGGAACAAATAGGAAAAAAAAAATTGAATAAGATTCAGATTAAACCCAGTCATACCAATACCTACATTAAACGTAAATGGACAAAGAAGTCCAATTAATAGGTAGAAATTATCAGTTTAGATAACAAGCAAGGCTCAATTCTGTACTGCCTGCAAGAGATGCATTTTAAGTGTTAAAGAACAGATAGGTTAAACCAAAGGATGGAAGAAAAAAGATTATAATATGCAAACTTTAAGCATATGAGAGCTGGAGTGACTATTAATGTCAAAGTGGATTTCAGATAGGGAATATTACCAGAGATGTATAGGGACAGTTCATCATGATAAATAACATAAATCATCAGGTTGACTTTCTAATCCCGGATGCATATAAATCTAGTAACAGTTTTAATGTGGATTATGTCTCAATAAAGATGCTAAAAATACACGAAAAAAAACTATATAATAAAATTAAAAGGAAGATACACAAATATACAATCACAGTTAGAAATTTTAATATTCTTTCCACAGATATTAAATTTCTCAGCAATGGATAAGCTAATTAGACAAAAAATCAGCAAGGATGAAGAAGACTGGAAAAGCTTGTTCTAATTGACAATTTAAAAGTACTACATGCAACAACTGTTGATTGTACTCTTTTCAAATGCATATAGGATGCTTATGAAGATAAACCATATGCTAGGCCATGAAATAAATCTCAATACATTTTAAAAGATTATAATCTTACAAATAACATTTTATGATCCAAGAAGTGGAATTAAATTAGAATTGGTAACAATTAGGTACCCAAGGAAAGTTTCAAAATATTTAGAAATTAAGCACACACACTTTTAAGTAATTCATGTGTCACAGAAGAAATCACAAGAGAAATTAGAAAACATTTCAAAGTAAATTACATTACAAACATGACATATCAGTTTGTGGGATGCAGTTAAAGCAGTGTTTAAAGAGAAATTTATAGATTTAAATTTTTATATTGGAAGAGAATCAAGATCTAAAACCATGAATCTAGTTCTATCATAAAAAACTATGAAAAGGAGAACAAATTACACCCTAAATAAGTTGTAAGAATAAAATAAGACAAAAATCAATAAAATAGAAAAAATACAGAAAATCAACAAACACTTGGTTCTTTGAAAAGATTAAATCATATTAATATAGCCTCTGAGAAGACTAATCGGGAAAAAGTAGAGAAGACACAAATAATATCAGAAATGACAGAGGTGATATTGTTACAGAACCTATGGATATTAAAAAGGATATTATGGGGGAAATTATGAACAACTTTATGCCAGTATAAATGATGACTTAAATGAAATAGACCCATTCTTTTAAAAACACAATTTACCAAAACTGACTCAGGAAGAAATAGAAAATCTGAATAGTTTTAACTCTATTAAAGATATTTAATTAATAATCAAAGACCTCCCCCCCCCCAAAAGAAACTCCATTTGTATCAAACATTTAAGGAAAAAGTAATACCAATCTTACATGAACTCTTAAAAAATAGAGGAGGGAGGAATGCTTCCTAATTCATTTTATGAGGCCAGCATAATGCAAATAAGCCAGACAAAAGTATTATTAGAAGATAAAAATGCTGAACAATACCACTTAATGAACATGAAAAAAAAACTTTAATATTAGCTAATCAAATCAGCAATATATGAAAAGGATAATACCATATGGGTTCACTGTAGGAATGCCTAGCCAGTTTAACACTTGAAAATCAATCAATGCAATTAATCACATTAACAGAATAAAGGGAAAAAGCTATCAGGTCATCTCAGTAGACATAAAATAAATTTGTCAAAACACCCATGTGTGATCCTTTTTAAGTGCAGCAAACTAGAAACAGATGGAAGCTTCTTCAATATGATAAAGAATATTTTTGAAAAACCTATAGCTAATATCATACTCAATGGTGACACTTTGAATGCTTTCTGCCAAAGATCAGGGATAAGGCAAGGATATCCACACTTATCACTTCTACTCAGCATTGTATTGGAGGTTTTAACCAGTGCCATAAGGCAAGAAAAATAAAAGGCATACATATTGAATACAAAGAAGTAAAGTTGTCTTTATTCACAAATGAATTTATTGTCTATGTAGAAAATCCTAAAAACAGGCAACTGCTACAATTGATAAGTAGCAAGGTCACAGGAAACAAAGTCAATATACTAAAATAAATTATATTTCTACTTACCAGCAACAAGAAATTTGGAAAATAAAATTAAAGCATACCATTTATAATTGCCCTAAAATATAAAGTATTTAGAGGTATCTTTAACAAAATACATGCAAAACTTGTACACTTAAAATGAGAAGCAGTGTTAAAAAAAATTGAGAGACATTAAAGAAGACCTAAATAATGGACAATTATGACTTATTCATTGGTTTGGAAATATCAGTATTGTTAAGAAGTTCATTTCCCTCAAAATTATCCATAGATTCATTACAGTGACAATCAGAATCACAGCAGGCTTTTGTGTGTGTGTGTAGAAGTTGGCAGGTGATTCTAAAATTTAATGGAATGAAAAAGACATTTAATAACCCAAACAAATCTGAAACAGAAAAAGAGTTGGAGGACTTAAAAGTTCCTGATTCTGAAATGTATTGTAAAGTGGTAATATTAAAACAGCGTGGTGTTGCTGTAAAAAAGGATAACTAGATCCATGGAACAGAATAGAGTCCAGAAATAGACACTCACACAGTCAATTGTTTATGACAAGGTACCAAATAATTTCAGTGGGGATAAAAGATCTTTTTAGCAAAGAATGCTGGAATAACTGGCTATTCCTGTGGGGGAAAAAATGAACTTTCACATTTGCTTCATACTATACACACAAGTTAGTTTAAAATGGATCATAGACTTAAAACATTAAAGGCAAAACTCTAAAGGTTCTAGCAGAAAATGTAGAATGTCTTTATGACTTTTGGGGGTAAGCAAAGATTTCTTTAAGAAGATGTAGAAAACATTAGCCATAAATAATTTATAATATGAATTCAGCGAAATTAAATCTGCTCATAAAAAGACACCATCAAGGAAAGCCAGAGACTAGGAGAAAATATTCACAATACTTTCATATCACAAAGACATATACAGAATTATTAATTGTTAATAATAAGAGACTCAAACTTAAAAATGGGCAAAAGCCATGAAGAAAACTTCACAAAAGAAGACATATAAGATTATCAGGAAAATACAAATTAAACCTGCAGTGGGATACCGCTTTATATCCACTAGAATAGTTAATATTAAAATGAATGTCAACCACGTATGTTGGTGAAGAAGTGAAGCAACTGAAACTCTGATGCTTACTGGTGGGGGTGTAAAATGGTAAAACTAATTCAGAAAACGTGTTTTAAGTCATAATCTAACCTGTGACCCAGCAATATGGCTCTGAGATACTTACCCAAGAGATGTCAAAACATACGTCCAGAAAAAGACTCTACCAGGTCAAGGAACTCTTCCTGCATCTGCTGTTAGTGTTGGTGGCTGATGGCTCACAGCTGCTCGCTCTCAAGAGAACTGTCCTCAGCTGACAGGTGCCGCCTCATTCAGGAAGTTATACCCTCACCTTCACAGGGGGTCAGCACGACAGATGACTGATACAGCGTACAGAAGGCAGCCCCCCTCGCCTCAAGGGCCATCCAAGACTTGACCTAGGACCTCATCCTTACTCTGCTGCTTCCCTCTCTATAGGTTTCTCCTGGGAGCACTCCTGAAATAAATTATCTCCACCAGGATCCAGGTATCAGGCTCTGCTTCCAGGACCTAACCTGGAGTAAGGGGTCCCAACTCTGAGAAGTTCTTGTACAAGAATGTTTATAGAAGTTTTATTTGTATAAACCCAAAACTGGGAGGGGAAAGACCCACAAACATCCATTACTGCAGACTGGATAAACTGTGGTATATCTTAGAATTGAATTGAGTTCTACGGAGTAGAATAGGGTTGGATTGAATTGAATTGAATTCCACTCACAGAAATGAATACTACTCAGCCATCAAAATGAATGAACTGCTGATACACACAACAGCATGGATGATTCTCAGAGACAAAAACACTGCAACAAATCAGTGTTTCATAGGACATAAGGTTAGTCCACAGCTGGGAAATTTATCAATTTAATGCCCCCAAAAGAAAAGCTCTTGTGATCATCTCGATAGTTTCCATGTATATTCGTGATTAAAAATGCACTGGTAAAATAAGAATAGGTGATACTGAATTCTTCTCTCTTCTTCCTTCCTGATGAATATATATATACATGTATATAATGTATATGTTCCATAATTGTATTTGTGGTCTGGCTAAGTTTTCAACTTTTTCCTTTTTATTGAAGTATAGTTGATTTACAATGTTGTGTTAGTTTCAGGTGTACAGCACAGTGATTCATTTATATATATGTATTCTTTTTCAGATTCTTTTCCCTTATAGGTTACTACAAAATATTTATAGTTCCCTGTGCTGTGTAGTAGGTCCTTGTTGGTTATCTATTTTATATACAGTAGTGTATATATGTTAATCCCAAGCTCCTAATTTATCCCTCTCCCATCCCTTTCCCCTTTGGTAACCATAAGTTTGTTATCTATGTTTCAACTTTTTCTTGAGTAAATTTTTATAATGTATGTTTTTTTTCACACATCTGTTTCATTGAGCTTTAATTTTTTCTTCAGTATGAGTGTTCCACTCATACTCTTTCAGTATATTATCCATTTTATTTGATTTTAATATTTAATATCTTTTCTATATTTATTCCTATGGTTACTTCCTCTTTCTTACTAGTAATTCTATTTCTCTTTTTTTGGTTTTTGATTAGAATAAGCAGAGCTTTACCAATTTTATTTACTTTTTTAAAGAACCAGCCTTAAATTATTGATTTTATTTTCTTTTTAAAAAAATTATTTTTCTGATTTTATATTTATTAATTTCTTTCTCCTGCATTTTGTAGTTTCACTGCCCAATTTCCATCTTATTGACTTGATCATTTAATTGAGTTTTCCTTATTCTTTTTTTGAAATGAAAGCATTTAATGTATAATTTGCCTCTGACTATGGTTTTGACTAAATTCTGAGGTTTTATGTGTAATGTTTTTGCTTAAATGTTTTGTCATTGAATTCTTATTATCCTCTCTGCACAGTATTTATAGGGCAATGTTAGGTTCTTTTTCCCCCCATTTCTAAGTATTTAAGATTTTGTTTCTGTTGTTTTAAGTTTCGTCAATTTCTAGTTTTAGTGCATTGTAACCACATAAGATAGCCTATACATTCCTTCCTTTTAGAAATCTTTGAAGTTTTTTTGTATCGTAGATTATGATCAATTTTTAAATTTCCCCTGGGGCTTTGTAAAGAATATGTATTCTCTGTTGGATAAAAAGTTTGACATATCTAGTAAATCAACCTTATTTCTTTTATTATCCAATTATGCATGTTATGTCTACTTGACCAAATGTGGTGTGTTAAAATCATCAACATTCATATTTCTGTTAATGCTGTCTACACTTACAAGAATTTTTACTTTGTATATTGTGAAGACAGTTCATTTGATGGATAAAGTTTCATGCAATTATATCTTTATTGAGGTTAGTAATTATTATCAAACTGAAATGAATTATTTCCCCTTTAACACATTTTACCCGGTATTTAATGCTAATGGTAATGTTGTCACTTTGTTTTCTTTCTTGCTTAAACTTACCTAATATGTAATATATATAAACAGACATATTATATTACTATTAGCATTAAATATTTTTATATATACACATATACATATATGTACATGTGTGTATAATTTTTTGTGTGACGCTTTGTTTTGGGTATGTGTTTCTTACATTCATCACATAGCTGAAATTCTGAAAGTATGCTTGTGATTTAAAAAATGTTTTGAAATAATTTTAGATTAACAGAAGATTTCAAAGAGGTTACAGAGAGTTCCTGCGCATTCTTCACCCAGCTTCCTGTAATCTTACCATCTTATGTAACCATGGCTGATACAACACTTAACTAAATTAATACTTCATCAGAGTTTCACCAGTTCTTCCACTAATGTTCTTTTCCTGTTTCTGGATCTTATCCAGGATACTTCATTACACTTAGTTGTCATGTTTCCTTGGTCTCCCCAAATCTGTGACCATTTCTCCATCTTTCCTTGTTTTTCATGTCAGCACTTTTGAAGAGTACTCTTCAGGTATTTTGTAGAATATCCCTCAGTTTAGGTTTGTCTCATGTTTTCTGATGATTCCACTGGGGTTGTACATTTTGGGGGGATAGTATTACAGAGAAAGTGTCTACTCATTACATGCTATCAAGAAGTACATGGCATCAACATGACGTAGTTGGTGATATTGTACTTGGTAACTTGCTGAAGATGGTGTCTGCCAAGTTCTGCCCTATAAATCATTATTTTCCCATTCTATTTGCTATTTATCAGACAGAGTCACTAAATCCAGCTTAAATTCAAGGGAGAAGGAAATGAAGTTTCATCTCCTGGAGGGAGGAGTCCTAGATCATTTGCAGACATATGTTAAAGCCACCACAGTAATTAATAAATACAGTGGGAAAACTTGGAGGTTATGCAAATATCTTGTTTTAAAAAATGTCCTTAAAGTTTCACCCACTAATTTTAGCATTCATCAGTGGATCTTGCCTCCAGCAATTATTACTGTGGTATTCTAATGGTGATATTTTAATTCCCTCATTCCTTCTACATTTATTAATTGGAATTCTTCTGTAAGAAATATTTGTTCCCTCTCCTCTAATTGTTCATTTATTCAATTGGCCCTTTATATGAGTATGGACTTGTGGATATTTATTTTATTCTTGGGCCTGTAATCCAACACTTAATGCTATCATTTATTTTGTTATTCCTCTTGTTCCACCTTGGCCATTGGGATCTCTTTGGGGTTAATTCTTATGTCTTTTTGACCTGCCTTTATCTATCTATCTACCTATCGATTATCTATCTATCCTTTCATTTATCTATCTACCTACCTACCTACCTACCTATCTGTCTGTTCATTTATCTATCTATCTATCTATCCATTTATCTATCTATCTATCCATCCATCCATCCATCCATCCATCCATCCATCCCTTTGTCTGTTTTCACTTCACTGCTTTCTGGCACTACATCACCCTCCAGGCTCATCTTGTATTTCCTCTGGTTCAGCCTTAGAATCAGCCCCCCACCCCCGACTTCTGTAATCGTAGGAAGATGCAAATCAAGACTGAAATCAGCTCTTGTTCCAGCAGTTTTGAAGTGGTCCTTTAGGTACAGCCGTTCCTTCTGAAAACCCCAATAAACGCCAGGGAGCTAAATCTGCCACTGTTGACATCATCCAGCTGAATTTACACAGACTGGAGCTGATAACCATGTGGCTAAAATTAGGGTAGTTGTAACTGACATTGCTGATGTCAGATGAGGCAGTAAGTGCCCCTTAATCTGAGGACTTGGTGGAAAGCTGGCTGGTATTTGGTCTCATTACAACAGCTGAGTCAACATCAGTGCAAAACACTGGTTGGAAAGTGGTGGTGAGGCAGGCACTTCTATCCCCAGGTAGACACAATAGAGACAGGGCACTTCAGGGAGTCGGCCAGGATGCCCATGTTCGTATGCGTGAGCCTGTGTGTGACCCCCGGCACTGCCAAGCTCCACCAGCGGCTGAGCCACCCTTACACTCTCCTATAGGTCATCTTTGCCCATCCGCCAGCTCCCAGCATGCTCGTCCTGACCCCAAAACTCAGGATGCACTATGAATTCCGGGTTTGAAAGGGAGAGTGATGCTGGTAGGAGATTTTGACGGAGGCTGCTCGTTATATGCCACAGGGTCTCTCTAGAGTGGGAGTGAGTCGGTAATTTTCATCGTGCACACAATGGAACTTGTGATCCACAGCCTCAAGACACGCAGGTCCTTCTCAGCTCCTCCAGTTTGGGGAGCTCAGGGCACCCAAATCTCAGCTTCCTCAAAGCACACCTGGAAGCTTTTATTGCATTTGTTTACGACCCTGGTATGTGCCCCCACAGGAGACTGTTTTGTTGTCAGAAAGTCTGGATTTGGGTCCTGGAGCTTCCTCTATGAGGTGTGGGCACATTCTTCCATTTCTTCAACTATACAACAGCATTACCCTGGTCCTGCCTCCATAAAGGGGTGCTTGGAGGCTTGCATGGTAAACAGAACGTGCCCATGTGTGGAAAGTGGCATTGCCATCCACCTGTCCACCACTGTGTGACAGGGTGATGCACCAGTTTAGGAAACAGCTTCTGGACTCAGGTCACTAGGATGAGAATCCCAGCCTTGACCCTCAGCAGGTGTGAACTTGGAAGGCTGCTTAATCACTGGTTCTCCGTTCCCTGGGAAAGGGACGCTGCCAGTCCTTGCCCTAAAGCTGTGTTGCAAAGTTAATGCATGTAAAGCATATTTCTCTGTGCCTGGCGTAGAGCAAGCATAAACAGGCCCTATTGGGACTGTTATCCAGCCCTACAGGGTTCCCGCATCTATTGAACCACTTGAACTTTCAGAACGGTCTGGATCTTTCCAGACAAATTGGAAGAAAGCCACAAAACCGCCCTCTGTCCCCCTATGAAATGTGTATCTTCATGGATTCCACCTTATTTTCTGTTCCATGCAGGCATCGCACAGCTTGTTTGTAATCACAGATAGTACTGTTTTAAAACTGAAAGGGGTATTTAAGCTCCTTCAGTCCAAATCCATCCTTTTGTAGAGAAGGAAATTGAGTTAGAAAGTTCAGACAACTTGACATAGAACAAAATTAATGCTGGAGCCAGGCCTTCTCACCCCGAGGCCAGTGTTCCTTCCACTAAACCTTGACATGTCCTTGTAAATTCACAGGATTATAAAATGCCCCTTAATTTAGAAAAGACTGGCCTGAAGATTCTTCTCACAACTTGTGGAAAGTCCCTAAGAGGAACTCTTCTGAGAATTCCCCGAGAGCTTCGGTTCTTATTTCCTCATGAGTTGGTTTCATCCATGAATGGCCTTCCTGCCTTGCATCACACTGACCTTCTTTCAGGCTGCGCTGACTGCTTCAGGTTCATTTCATTTTCAAATTCAGTTTTCTTTCTGACTCCAGTTCCGTTTCCAAGTTCAAAAATGAGGTCCCAGTTCCTGCCTTTTCTCTTGCTGATTCCACACAAAAACAAATTCTTCCCATTTTCTCATGCAGAGCAATTCAACTCTCAAACTCAGTTCTGGGCCACCTCCCTTTGCCACTAAATCTTAGAAATGACAAGTGGTAACTTGTAAGGACTTGGATTAAGCTTGTCGACCAGGAAGTCCTCCTCACTGTGTTGTGCAAAGTGGCTGCTGTGGACCCCTCAGTCACAGATATCTGCTTAGCAGTTCCAGCTGAAGAGTTTCTTTTTTAAAAAATTCTTATTGGAGTATAGTTGATTCAAAATGTTGTGTTCGTTTCTGCTGTACAGCAAACTGAACCAGTTATACATATACATATATCCACTCTTTTAAATATTCTTTTCACATATAGGTCATTACAGAGTATTGAGTAGAGTTCCCTGTGCTATACAGTAGGTCCTTATTAGTTATCTATTTTATATACAGTAGTGTGTATATGTCAACCCCAATCTCCCAAATTATCCCTTCCCCCCCTTCCCCCTTGTTAACCGTAAGTTTGTTTTCTACATCTGTGACTTTTATTTCTGTTTTGTAAATATGTTCATTTGTACCATATTTTTACATTCCACATGTGATATTTGTCTCTTTCTGTCTGACTTACGTGACTCAGTATGACAATCTCTAGGTCCATCCATGTCCCTGGAAATGGCACTATTTCATTCTTTTTTGTGGCTAAGTAGTATTCTGTTGTATATATGTACCACATCTTCTTTATCCATTCATCTGTCGGTGGACATTCAGGTTGCTTCCATGTGCTGGCTATTGTGAATAAGTGCTGCAATGAACATTGGGGTACATGTGTCTTTTCGAATTGTGGTTTTCTCCAGATATATGCCCAGGAGTGGGATTGCTGGGTCATACGGTAGTTCTATTTTTAGTTTTTTAAGGAACCTCCATACTGTTCTCCATAGTGGTTGCACCAATTTACATTCCCGCCAACAGTGTAGGAGGGTTCCCTTTTCTCCACACCCTTTCTAACATTTATTGTTTGTAGATTTTTTTGATGATGGAAGAGTTTCTTAATAGTTCTGGCAGAAAAGCACCAGGGAAGACTCTAATTGTCCTGACTTGGGACAAATGTTTACTCGTAGATTAGAATTTATGGCCAGAGGTGGGGTTTACGCTACCTAGATCTGTGATGGTGGTACTGTGGTGGAAGATAATTCATCCTAGCCATGAGAAAAGTGTTCTTGGCGGGGCAGAGGACTTCTGATACTGGAAGAGGTGGGGCTGGTGTGCTAAACAAACACTAACAGTGTCCACCTCAGGCAACATTAAGGCAAGAAAGGCCCTTGGCCCGAACCATTCTCCACACTGATGCTCAGTTAATCTTCCTGGTTCACTGCTATTCTGAATTTCTCCCATATTTAACATCTTTCAAAGACCTCCCATTGCTTGATTAATAAAGCTGTGTTAGAGATAGTTCAGGGAAAGCACTCAAGGTCATCTATGACCTATCCCTAGTTTACCTTTAATTTTGAATTCCATGTTGACGCCTTCCCTCTTTATAAAGACACCCTTTGGGAAAGAGAGTCTGGTTGCTGTCCCACAAACACCCTTTCTGTGGCCCTGCACCTGGGGCATTATGCACCATTGAAGTGCCTGCCCCCCTTCATCTATAAAATCCCGACCATCTACAAGGCACTTTCTAACCCCCTCTCTTGTGAGACCTCTCATGACCACCTACTTCCCACCATCCAGGATAATAACAGACAGGAAATGGGCAGTGGGAGACCGTGGCTGTGGACAGAGCCTCCTCCTGTCGGCAGGGAAGATGCCTGCTTGGGGGTGCATCATTGTTACATTTAAAAACCATGAGTCACTTTCACTGTCTGCACCCCAGTTACTCTTTAGCAAAATAAGTGTTGGACTGGATGTAAGGTCCCACCTAACTCCAAAATTCGATGGAAGAGCCTATAAAATTGTTTGAACCTGGCAGTTGTATGGCACCTGTGATTGTTATGATGTATAATAAGGAATATATCTTGGTCTTTGTCCTCATTCTTGGCATAGACTTTTGGAATTTCCTAAGTGATAAAAGAGTGATAAAGGTGAGAGGAGTGACTTTTGTTATTCATAGAATAAGACCCTTTCAACCGCACCTGAGTTTATTTTTTTAAATTTTTTTTAACATCGTTATTGGAGTATAATTGCTTTACAATGGTGTGTAAGTTTCTGCTTTATAACAAAGTGAATCAGTTATACATATACATATGTTCCCATATCTCTTCCCTCTTGCGTCTCCCTCCCTCCCACTCTCCCTATCCCACCCCTCTAGGTGGTCACAAAGCACCGAGCTGATCTCCCTGTGCTATGCGGCTGCTTCTCACTAGCTATCTATTTTACATTTGGTAGTGTATATATGTCCATGCCATTCTCTCACTTTGTCCCAGCTTACCCTTCCCCGTCCCCATATCCTCAAGTCCATTCTCTAGTAGGTCTGTGTCTTTATTCCCATCTTACCCCTAGGTTCTTCATGAAATTTTTTTTCCCCTTAGATTCCATATATATGTGTTAGCATACGGTATTTGTCTTTCTCTTTCTGACGCACCTGAGTTTATATTAATGAGGTGACCTTTGGAAAGCCTGTAAGGATGGGGGCTGGTTGCCAGGGAACCCAACCACATGATTAGAGGGTTGGAACCTTCAGCCTCCACCCATCACCCCACCCCCAGATTTCAGGGAGGGAGCAGGGCTGGAGGTTGAGCTAATCACTGATGGCCAATGATTCCATCGGTCATGCCTACCTAATGAAACCTCCATAAAAAGCTAATGTAAGGGATTTGGGGAGCTTCTGGGTTTGGGAACAGGTGGAGGTGCTGGGAGGGTAGTGCACCTGGAGAGGGCGTGGAAGCTCCCGCCCTTCCCCACACACCTCTCCCTGTGCATCCCTCCCATCAGGCTGTTCCAGAGCTGTATTCTTTGATAAGAAACTGGTCATCTAGGAAATGAAACTGCTTTCCTGAGTTCTATGAGCCATCCTCGCAAATGATCAAACTTGAGGAGGGGGTGGTGGGAACCCTTGGTTTATAGCTGGTTGGTCAGAAGTACAGGAGGCCCGGGACTTGTGACTGGTGTCTGAAGTGGAGTCGGTCTGGTGGGACTGAGCTGCAGGGGAGGAAAAATAACGTTCCTTCTACCCTTTGGATTCTTGGCAGAGAACTCCCCTGTAATGGAAGACAGACTAACAGGAGAAAAGCAAGCAGAAGTTTAATAACATGTATGCCTCCTGTATATAGAGGAGATACCCAGGAAAACGAACTCCCCAAAATGGCCCAAGCCATCACCTTAAAGACAAGAGATGTTGGGAGTGGGAAGTCAGTTATGGGAAGTGACCAGATAAAACACAGTAAACAAGGGTAAGGTTACAAATGGAGATTTCCCTTATACATGTAAATTTCCCTCACTGAAAGGGCAAATTTTACTCTGTTTTCAGAGATTGTCCTGTGTTTGCAGCCTCTCAAAAATAATCGTCTCAAAGGAATCCTTACCAAGAGGCCAATTTTGGGGCGGCATATTCTGTTCCCCTTACCCTGTGGGGTCTGATGCTATCTCCACACACATAGTGTCAGATCGAATTGAATTCTAGGACACCAGCAGAATTAGTCAGTGTGGGAGAAACCCACAGGTTTGGTGACCGGTGTGGGGCTTCAAGGACAAGGGACGACCCTGACTGAAAAATTTCAGTGTTCCACCCGCTACCGGATTCTTACTCGCCCTCCTCCTCCTCCTCCCCCTCCCCTCCCCCTCCTCCTTCTCCCCCTTACCTCCTCTCCCCTCCCCCTCCTCC
>NW_006782167.1:2247045-2264229 GCF_000442215.2 Lipotes vexillifer
CCCTCCCCCTCCCCCTCGTTACAAAATTCCTGAGCACACCTGGGCGATGCCCACCTGGGCAATGGGACCTGTCCCAAATAAGGAAAGACATCTGCCCTGTCCCACTCCCACCCTACAGAAGGAAGGTATATGTGCCTTGACCCATTAGTAAATGAAGTTTTCACCTCCGACCATTGCTTTTGTTTTCTGGCTATAAAAACTGATCAATAGCACATGTTTGGCCTTGACTCTCCCAGACTACTAGGAAGTCTGCCGGCCTGCTGTTCTGGCAGCGACCCTTCCCTCTAGTAAGTTCTGTCTTCTTTACGTTCTGCCTTGTGTCTGGAAATTCTTTTCCAACCCGCGTTTGGACCACGACAACCGGAAGTGGTGTGGATAGTAAGAGGGGAAAAAAAAGTTTTCCTGTAGTTGGTGTATAGAAGTTCTCCCTTTCAACGCCAATATATAAAATTACTTTGGAAATCACACCCACTCTGAGAAAGACATGGTGTGCCCCAGGTGACTGCCATTCCTCTTTCAGGTGTGGTTTTGCACTTTGTTTTCAAGATATAAATATGAACCTACCTCTCTCAATGTTCACTGCCCCCTTAAAAAATGAATGGAAGAGGCAGATTGCACATGCCTCTTCTTGAAGAAGGGAAATAAAATTCCTTTTGATACATGTCTGTTCTCTCCAGTGGAATCAGTCAACGTTTAGAACTACATGTGTTCATCCATTTACTTTCCTAGGGGGTGGGCTGGTGACACATTCTGCCTAGAAAACAAGAAACAAAGTATATTGGATAATAGTACCAGTTTAGAAATTTGCATACAAGGTGATTTTTAAGTTACGGTTTATTAAATATTACATACAAATACATTTCCAAGAAACGAACATAATCATCTTCACTTCCAACACTTCATTTTGCAGCCCCATTTACTTGGAATGACCTGAATGAATATACTTATACACAAGGAAGGAAGATGGGATTGTCTCAGTCTGATCATGGGGAAAAAAGTGAGGGAACACACAGGGTAGATTTCGAGCTGAAGTCTGTGTTTTGTGTTTTGTTCTGTACTCAGATGAATGTCATATTTTCTAGTCCCAAAGTATTCCTCCAACTGAAGATGTCATTATACTGTCATCTGCTCTGACAATCATATTAGTAAACATTGGCGCTACATGGGTCGCGCATCTCTCCGGCAAGTGCTGACGAGTTTCTGAATAGTTACAGTATCACCTCGCTGAGGCTGCTTGTTAATCTACATTTACATACAGATGCCCAGTGGTTGATGGAGCTGAAATGCTGCCCTGGGTAGAGCACACAATGGCCCCCAATCAAACTATGTAGCAGAGATAGCAAGCCACTCTCGAGGTTGGAGGTGGAAGGCAGCTCCTTTATTTTACGAATTCACATCTCTGCAGGCTGCTGATAAGGTCTATGCACTCATATTTTTCTAACAAATGATTCTCCTGAGAAAAGCTTAAGAACACCAAACAAATACAACTTATTTTTCATTACGCTGTAGAACATGCTGTGATCTACAAATCAGTCCACCCGATGCATACTGCCTGTGGGGTCTTTGACTAGCAAGGTTACTTAAATTCTCAATCTCAGTTTCCGTTTCTGTAAAATGGGGATTCATCTATTTACCCATCTATTCATTCCCGCCTCCCTAGTTTGGAAGGTTCTAGAAAAGTAAGAAATCTATCATCTGTGTTCTTTCTCCATCCCCAGTTCATTCTCCCTGAAAACCTGACCACATTCCTGCAGATGTGCCACGTTCTCCTGTGCTGCAGATTACCATTAAGGTGACCATCTCTCATTTTCTCATGGATGTCACTAGTACCAGCCCGTTTGCATCCCTGCCACAAAAGGTCACAGTCAGCAGCATTAAGCTTTCTATTATCTTAAGAGTCTGTCCTCCTCAGCCTTGTGATTTTTCCAGGGTCACTAACTGGTGTCCCCTTGTTCATACAGAGTACCTCCTGCCTTCCTCATGCCAACTGTCATTAGAACCCACACTGAAAAACATACAAGCCCTGTGTGAGAGGCCACAAGCATCAGCCACAGGGGAGAGAGGTGCAGCTGTGGAGCTAGGAGCATCCAGTCTAGGGCGGGACGCGCTACTTAAGAAGCAAGACAGAGCCTCCGTCACAGGCAATGGCTGTTGTAAGATATGTCAGGCCAGAGGGATAAGCAAAAATGGATGCCAGGGCGTGGATGCCAAGCATGGGAGTGACAGAGATGCTGATGACTGGAAATGAGTCAGAGCACTTAGGGCTGATGAAAATGATAATGACACTGGATTTACTGAAATCTCACCATGTATCAGGCGCTGTGCTAAGTGCTTGTCATGCATCATCTCGTGTAATCCTCAAAACAGCTCCAAAGGGTATTATTATCACCATTTTAGAGATGAGAAAACTATGGTTCCTAGCTAAGTAACTTGACCACAGGTACACACACACGTACACACACACAGGCAGTAAGTGGCAGAAGCGAGAGTCACACTCGAGCTCTTCGATGCCAGACCTCAGGCCCTTAAACACATCAGTACAGGCTCTCCCAACCGAGATCAAGAGGAGTGGCAGGAAGAAAGGAACAGAATGATGCTTCAACCCTACTTATCTTGGAAACTTTCACTTTGTGTTTTGCAGCTTAACCTTGTCTACCTGAAAAAATTCATTTCTGCTTAAACCTTTTTTCTTTCTAAGGAGTAAAGGAAGAGATATCAGGCTGCTTTGGACTATGAGTTATCAACACCGAACACAAGTACCATAAGCAATAAGGGCTTTATTCTCTTGTATAACATGTCTAGAGACAGGGCGGTCTGGGGAATTTTAATTCCCTAGCACAGCTGTGTCCTGTTTCCACTATGCTAGCTCAGCATATGGGGCAGTTGCCCCTCAGCTCACAAGATGGCTGCAGCACCTCCAGGCATCACACACAAACTAAAGATGTCCACTAAAGAAATGGAGTATTTCTCCCATGCCTCTCTGTCTAGCAGAGAGGAAAACTTTTACCAAAAGCTTCTTTGAAGACTTCTTCTTGGGCTTTATGCCCATGGCCATGCCTAAACCAGTTACTGTCAAAGAGGATGGAATTGCCATGGGTAGCTTAGACTGATGGTGATTCACTCTTGGATCTGGACTCACCTTGTCTACCTACATGGGAAAGCAAAGCCCGAAACAAAACTGGGAAGGAAGAGATGTGGTGCTTGGGAGGGTGCATAGGGAAGAGGGTGCCTGAGGAAGCAAAAAAATAGTGAAGGCCATGCTGGGATGGGAGGAAATTGTTGGATTACCTTGATTCCTTCCTACTTTCCCCAGTAAGGTTAATTATGCAAATAGAGGATAGACATACACCAGCAATAAAGAACCTCAAAGAATCACAGTGGGAATTATACCCACGGCACAAATGGTCTCCACTCTATTCAGTGGATTTATACGGTTGAGAAATCCCTGTGGACCTTTTAAAAACAGGTGGTGTTTTTAACCGTCCCCCAACCAAGGTGACTTTCTTACTCCCAAAGAAGAAGAGTTATGGGGTGTCTTCACTAAACTGCTGCTGGAGAATGTAAAAATAATAATAAAATAATAATGCCACCACCCAATCACATGCTGATCAAAATCACCCACACCTCTGACCACATTTTCATCTTGATGAGAATAGTAAGCAACCAGAGCCTATTTTATTTCTCATTTGCAACACACCACAGGTTAGCTGTTATATGTCATGATGATTCCTTCTCGAACAGCACCTCTTTATATAAGAGGTGCTAGCAAAATTCAGATGAGGATGACTTTTAAACATCTCAGATGTACTGTGTCTCCCAGAATGGTCCCAAGGAGAGCTTTTCCATTTGCATGCGAACTGCATGAGACTATGTATGTGTCCTCCATTTAGTGTCAGGCTAAAAACCAAAGCTAAATGACTCCATGGCCATTTGTTTTAGAAATAGAGGCATTTCTGCCCCTGAGAGGAATCCTTCAAGTCAGCAGACTATGAAGCTGATGTTAATAAGAACAGAGATGTGAACTCCCCTACTGTCTTTCCCTGCACTTAATTCTAACCACGGACTCCTCACTCAGGAAGACTGACCTCTGACATGAATCTCTCAACACCACACCCAACCTCCCACCCTCAAGTCCTTATTGATTTCTGTTCCCTAAAGGAGTCACGTAAGATTCCAGGGAGGCAAGGGCGGCTTCACGTTCAAGATACCTCATTCTTAGTGTTTCGCGTCCTCCCCTCCCCCCAGCCCTGAGATGTAAGATTAGTACGGACATCCAACACGGCAGCATAGCATGGGGGAGAAGAGAGCAGCTGGAAAACTGGCCCTTGGTAATATAGCCTGTAACCTGATTTGGACGTAAATCCTTCTACCTCTAAATTCTTAACTCTTCCTACTATATCAACCTCCTTCCCATATTTCAGGACTAAAAGTTTTGATGAGTGAAAGAGGCCAAAACCAAAAGGATCTGCCAATGAATAAAAGTCCAAAATGTATCCCTCTTTCCTGGCTTCCTCTGACTCTTGCAGAAATACTGTAAAGGTCAGTGGAAACCAAGCTATTAACAACATGAATTGGTAAACTGTTTATAAAAAGTCTAAGTCTATTATGTTCATTGCCATTTTGAGCCTCGCTTTCCCATAGTGCAGTGGTGTAGTGGTTACTTAACTTACAGAATCCCAGATTCCTCACCGCTCTGGAAACACAGTCTTCTTTCTTGACCAGCCTTCGTCCTGGGACCCCAGCAGTTAATGGTAATAGTGAGTTATAAGCTGTTCCTCTTTGGCCAGACACTCAAATAGGCCTTTCCCTGGAAGCAGGATACACTGAAATTAGCAAAATCCTCTATATAGATTCTGTTCCTTTCCACTAATTGTGGAAAGACTAAGGTGAATGAACAGTCACTCACTGTTGAGTATCTGTGATGTGTCAGGCATGTTTCGGGGGCAATTTTACCTGCCCTGTTCTTTAATCTCATAATAAGCAATGTTCATCGATGCCCGTGAGCCCTGAGAAATTAAATGATTTGGTCAAGTTCATTCAGAAAGTGGCAAAGCTGTGTGATGCAAAGCCAGGCTTCTTCCCTTCCTTTCCCATTCACACTAAATTTTTTTTCATCTGCAATGACATATAATAGGGGTTGATCCAATGAAATAAAAATGCATATGTGGAACTACTATGTGTGTGACGCCGTATGGCAGACCAGGAGGCAGGCCTTTTGAGCTGGGATTCAGACAAGAAGGAAAGCAGAGAGGTCATCAAGGCTGCAAGAGGAGAAGGAGCTTGGTCTCTGACACCAGAGAGGGTTAGAGACCAGCAAGAACATCGACCCAGACAGAGCTTCCATTCAGAAACTCTGCCTCTGTGAGCTTGAATCTGTGGATTCCAAGAGAATCCTTTGGGCTTTTGCTCCCTTTTTACAGAGCTCTGAAGAGCACAGGCCAGGATTCCACCAATATCTGGATATTCCACCAGTATCTGTATTCAACAGATATTGATTGACCGGCTTCCACAGGCCAGACCCTGGGTTCCAGCAGAGAGTAAGACACGCATGGTTCTTGCCCTATGCAAATTACATTCTAGAGAGACAGACAGCAGACACATAAGCAATGATTAAATAAGATCACTGATTGTACTGTGAAAGCAGGAATAGGAAATGAGTTAGAGAGAAACAGGGAGAGGGAAGGAGACCTCTCTGACTTGGTGACAGATGAATCCTGACGGACTAAAGGCCACCAGTCCCGCAAACAGAGAAGACATTCAGCACAAGGAACAACAGCCCACAAAACCTTAACAGGTGGAGGCATGTGGAAGGGACAGGAAGAAACTGATGTCCTAGAGTCAGTGGGTGGGCGAGATGTGGTTTGAAGCAAGAGGAAGGCTGGGACCAGAGCTGGAGTGTGTTTTAGGTCATGTGAAGGAGTCTGGATTTTGTTCTAAGTCTAATTAGAAGCAGGAAAATGACATGATCTGATTCACACCTTTAGAAAGACGCCTCTGGCTGTTGGGAAGCAAGCTGGGAGGCAGAGTAAGACATAAAAATCATATTCACTTATAGAAAAAGGAAATCCCTTAGAATAACCTGAGAAGTGTAGTAATCACATTTCTAATCTCACACTATTTTGCCTTTTCGAGAGAACCACTGGTTCTTAAATATCTTTTCTGTCTCATAATAGTAATACTAATTATTTTTACAAAATATAAATATTCTGCTTTTTAGAAACTTAATAATATGATCATGTCTTATTAAATATTTTACCACATAATTTTTGATGGTTGTATAATATTTTAACATATTGACTTTTTTTTTGCAATATAAACTTTCACTATTATAAATAGTCCTTCCAATATATAGTTTTTCCAGTACCACCAGCCAACTCTCAAATTCTCAACAGACACTGACCAGGTGTGCCCCACATTTAAGTCAATTCTGACACTGCCTACCTGGAGAGAGTGTCACATCCCACAGGTTAAGGGCTCAGTCCCACAAGATCACCCCCCTCCACTTCAGATGACAATTACAAGTCCAGGTTGTCACCTGTGCTTCTGACTGACTGGCTCTAGATCAGAGGTTCCCACGACCCCCTCCTTAGGTTTGATGAATTTGCTATAGTGGCTCACAGAACTCAGAGAAACATTTTACTCACTAGGTTACTGGTTTATTACATTAGGATATAACTCAGGAACAGCCAGATGGGAGACATGCACAGGGCATGGAATGTGGGAAAGAGCGTGGAGCTTCCATGTTTTCTGGGTCCATCCCTCTCCCAGCACTTCCAAGTGTTCACCAACCTGGAAGTTCTCTGAACCCTGTCCTTTTGGGGTTTTATGGAGGGCTCATTACACAGGCATGATTGATCAAGTCCTTGGCCATTGGTGATTGAACTCGACCTCCAGCCCCTTCTCCCTGAGGTCAGGGGGTGGGACTGAAAGTTCCAACCCTTTAATCACCTGCTTGGTTCCCCTGGCAACCACCCTTCATCCTTAGCTTACCCAGGGACTTCCCAAAAGTCCCGCAGTAACAACAAAAGACACCTTGCTCACTCTCCTCTCTTAGGATATTCCAAGGGTTTTAGGACCAAATATGCATCTCTTACTATAAATTTCAGTATCACAGTACTGCAGTGAGCAGTCTTCAAGACAAAACTTGGTGAATATATTTAATATTTTCCAAGGAAAAATTCTCAGAGATGGAATTTCTGGTTTACAGATAAAATTTTTCAAATGTTTGCTCTGCTTTGCTAAATTATACTCTGCGAGTTCTTATTTACTCACACTTTTGCTAACTCTTGCCAACGCAGAAAATTATCAAATTTTAAAAAATAAAATCTTTCCCAACTTTCATAGGTATAATATCCTAATTTTTAATGAAAACATAAATTTTAAAAGGCTGTTAATTAAAAAAACTCCTTGTACTACCTAATTCGTATTTTTTTAATTGAGGTGTTTTGCCTTATTTTTTCAGGCATATTTTGCATTAAAAAAATAATAAGAGGTACAAAACTAAATTCAGGTCAAATCAGAACCTCTTTGAGTACCAGAACTTGCTGAAACTGGCACCAAGACCTGACCTTAACCTTAGACTGGATACGGTCCTCGAGACAGCATCCTTGTGAATGGATCTGTTTATGCTATAAAGCTTCCACTTCATATGTGTTTATTTTAGGGGAAAAATTAAGGGGGGAAAATAGGAAATAAAGAGCCAAAACCCCCCAAAACCCAGTTGTCCCAGATTTTACTTAATCTCCTCATTTTTTTTCTATCAAACTTGTGTTTCTATTCTTAAAACGAAAGCCAGTCCAGTGCAGCATTGCCTGACCACTTACAATATCCCAGGACCATTGCTGTCCCTGGGGAATTCAAAGATAATTCAAAATCATCCACGCCCTCAAGAATGTCTGAATTTCACACAGGAGACAAATAAGTGAGCAAAGTTGCAATTTTTGTGATAGAGCAGAATTAGAAAGTTGCAGGTAGTACAGAAGAGTCACAAAAAGACGATGGAAAGCAGCCCTCCCCACAGAGAACATGATGGGGAGGCAAGTGTTACAGAGTGGGTACAGCTCTGAGCTGACATTAGGAGGAGAGGCATGAAACAGCCTGGAGTGAGGACGACTGGAGAGAAGAGCCAGAGCTGAGGCCACAATGATGGGAGGAGCAGGGCCACGAAGAGCCAGGGCCATACATTGTGCCCGGGGCCAGTACCGGCCCCTGCCTCTTCTGGTCTAGCCTGCCAGCTAGGAAGGGTTTCCACATTTTTTTTTCTTCACATCTTTATTGGAGTATAAATGCTTTACAATGCTGTGTTAGTTTCTACTGTACAACAAAGTGAATCAGCTATATGCATACCTATATCCACATATCCCCTCCCTCTTGAGTCTCCCTCCCACCCTCCCTATCCCACCCCTCTAGGTGGTCACAGACCTCGGAGCTGATCTCCCTGTGCTATGAGGCTGCTTCCCACCAGCTATCTGTTTTACATCTGGTAGTGTATATATGTCCATGCTACTCTCTCACTTCGTCCCAGCTTCCCCTTTCCCCCCACGTCCTCAAGTCCATTCTCTACGTCTGCGTCTTTATTCCTGCCCTGCCACTAGGTTCATCAGTACCCCTTTTTAAAATTCCATATATATGTGTTAGCATACGGTATTTGTTTTTCTCTTTCTGACTTACTTCACTCTGTATGACAGAGTCTAGGTCCATCCACCTCACTTAAAATAACTCATTTCCATTCCTTTTTATGGCTGAATAATATTCCGTGGTATATATGTATCACATCTTCTTTATCCATTCATCTGTGTTGATGGACATTTAGGTTGCTTCCCTGTCCTGGCTATTGTAAACAGTGCTGCAATGAACATTATAGTACATGTCTCTTTTTGAATTATGGTTTTCTCAGGATACATGCCCAGTAGTGGGATTTCTGGGTCATATGGTAGTTCTATTTTTAGTTTTTTAAGGAACCTCCATACTGTTCTCCATAGTGGCTGTTATCAATTTACATTCCCACCAACAGTGCAGGAAGTTTCCCTTTTCTCTGCACCCTCTCCAGCATTTATTGTTTGTAGATTAGATTTGTTGATGATGGCCATTCTGACTGGTGTGAGGTGATACCTCATTGTGGTTTTGATTTGCATTTCTCTAATGATTAGTGATGGTGAGCATCTTTTCATGTATTTTTTGGCCATCTGTATGTCTTCTTTGGAGAAATGTCTGTTTAGGTCTTCTACCCATTTTTGGATTGGGTTGTTTGTGATATTGAGCTGCATGAGCTGCTTGTATATTTTGGAGATTAATCCTTTGTCAGTTGCTTCACGTGCAAATATTTTCTCCCATTCTGAGGGTTTCTTTTTTCATCTTGTTTATGGTTTCCTTTGCTGTGCAAAAGCTTTTAAGTTTCATTTGTTTTTATTTCCCTTACTCTAGGAGGTGGGTCAAAAAGGATCTTGCTGTGATTTATGTCATAGAGTTTTCCTCTAAGAGTTTTATAGTGTCTGGCCTTACATTTAGGTCTTTAATCCATTTTGAGTTTATTTTTGTGTATGGTGTTAGGGAGTGTTCTAATTTCATTCTTTTACATGTAGCTGGCCAGTTTTCCCAGCACCACTTATTGAAGAGGCTGTCTTATCTCCATTGTATATTCTTGCCTCCTTTGTCAAAGATAAGGTGACCATATGTGCATGGGTTTATCTCTGGGCTTTCTATCCTATTCCATTGATCTATCTTTCTGTTTTTGTGCCAGTACCATACTGTCTTGATTACTGTAGCTTTGTAGTATAGTCTGAAGTCAGGCAGCCTGATTCCTCCAGCTCCATTTTTTGTTCTCAAGATTGCTTTGGCTATTCGGGGTCTTTTGTGTTTCCATACAAATTGTGAAATTTTTTGTTCTAGTTCTGTGAAAAATGCCAGTGGTTGTACATAGCAAAAAATAAAATGAAATAAAATATACAAATGATGGGAGCCCAAAATTCCAGATGCCCAAGTCCTGTCTCTGAAGATTCTCATTCGATGGGTTCTGGATTTCTTCTATATTTAAGAACCTACAGGTGATTCTGATACGATTCACAGACACAATGTAAAGCTTCTGCTTTACAGGAAAGAATACCAGATTATTTTGTTATTTTATAGTTATACTAACAGGTTATACTATTGATGGATAAGTCTGATGTCAAAATGCACTCCCCACTAGGGATAAAAAATGAACTAGTAGTCTCTACTGCTACTTGGTGGCAGCATGCATGTATTGCAAGGGCAATTATTGTAGGAATCCAAATTAGTGGAACATTTTAGAATTGGAAGGTTACATGCAGATCATCTAGTCAAGCTTCCAACTATTATAGTTGTGAAAACTAAGGCCCATATAAATGAAATGATTTATCTCCAAAGAGCATTAGTGAAAGTATGAAATAAAAAATATCTCTGAACTTTTAATTTAGTGCTGTTTTTATTAATCTCAAGTATTAGCTTAAACTTCAGTGTGACAGATTTGGGATTGAATTCTTGCTCACATTTACTGATTGCGTGCCTTTTAGTAAGTTACTAAGGCACTTTAAAAAAAAAATAGACTTATTTACTTATTTTTGGCTGCGTGGGCTCTTTGTTGCTGTGCGCGGGCTTTCTCTAGTTGCGGAGAGCGGGGGCTACTCTTTGTTGCAGTACGCGGGCCTCTCATTGTGGTGGCTTCTCGTTGTTGCTGAGCACGGGGTCTAGGTGCATGGGCTTCAGTAGTTGTGGTTCACGGGCTCTAGCACGCAGGTTCAGTAGTTGTGGCTCATGGTCTTAGTTGCTCCGTGGCTTGTGGGGTCTTCCCAGACCAGGGCTCAAACGCATGTCCCCTGCACTGGCAGGTGGATCCTTAACCACTGCGCCACCAGGGAAGCCCTACTAATACACTTTTAACTTCGCTTTTCACGTATGTAAAATGGTGAGCCTTGACTGATATAGAATATGAGATAACCTAGCACTGTTCTTAACACATACATGTAGTTAAAATTTTTTGGCTCTCATCCCTCTAAAACAGCCTCTATCCTCTTAATAATGAATGTGTCTTTCAGCTAACAGAGCACCCCAGAGCTGACCACATTCTGGCAAGAGATATAGGATTCTTTTTCTTACTAGGGGTTCTTTATACCTTAGATATTTGAACTGCACTTAAACATGAACATCTCTTGCTTTTTGTTTTTTGGTTTTTTTTCAATTTAAATGAGATTTATTTGGAAATAAAAGGATAATACATTGGAATATTAAGTTACTACATCTAGAAAGAACTTTTTTTTCTAACATCTTTATTGGAGTATAATTGCTTTACAATGGTGTGTTAGTTTCTGCTTCACAACAAAATGAATCAGTTATATATATACACATATGTTCCCATATCTCTTCCCACTTGCGTCTCCCTCCCTCCCACCCTCCCTATCCCACCCCTCCAAGAGGTCACAAAGCACCGAGCTGATCTCCCTGTGCTATGCGGCTGCTTCCCACTAGCTATCTGCCTTACGTTTGGTAGTGTATATATGTCCATGCCTCTCTCTCGCTTTGTCACAGTTTACCCTTCCCCCTCCCCATATCCTCAAGTCCATTCTCTAGTAAGTGTGTGTCTTTATTCCTGTTTCACCCCTAGGTTCTTCATGACATTTTTTTTTCTTAAATTCCATATATATGTGTTAGCATACGGTATTTGTCTCTTTTTCTGACTTACTTCACTCTGTATGACAGACTCTAGGTCTGTCCACCTCATTACAAAGTGCAAGAGTGTTCCCTTTTCTCCACACCCTCTCCAGCATTTATTGTTTCTAGATTTTTTGATGATGGCCATTCTGACTGGTGTGAGATGATATCTCATTGTAGTTTTGATTTGCATTTCTCTAATGATTAATGATGTTGAGCATTCTTTCATGTGTTTGTTGGCAGTCTGTATATCTTCTTTGGAGAAATGTCTATTTAGGTCTTCTGCCCATTTTTGGATTGGGTTGTTTATTTTTTTGTTATTGAGCTGCATGAGCTGCCTGTAAATTTTAGAGATTAATCCTTTGTCAGTTGATTCATTTGCAAATATTTTCTCCCATTCTGAGGGCTGTCTTTTGGTCTTGTTTATGGTTTCCTTTGCTGTGCAAAAGCTTTGAAGTTTCATTAGGTCCCATTTGTTTATTTTTGTTTTTATCTCCATTACTCTAGGAGATGGGTCAAGAAGGATCTTGCTGTGATTTATGTCATAGAGTGTTCTGCCTATGTTTTCCTCTAAGAGTTTGATAGTTTCTGGCCTTACATTTAGGTCTTTAATCCATTTTGAGCTTATTTTTGTGTATGGTGTTAGGGAGTGATCTAATCTCATACTTTTACATGTACCTGTCCAGTTTTCCCAGCACCACTTATTGAAGGGGCTGTCCTTTCTCCACTGTATATTCCTGCCACCTTTATCAAAGATAAGGTGACCATATGTGCATGGGTTTATCTCTGGGCTTTCTATCCTATTCCATTGATCTATCTTTCTGTTTTTGTGCCAGTACCATACTGTCTTGATTACTGTAGCTTTGTAGTATAGTCTGAAGTCAGGCAGCCTGATTCCTCCAGCTCCATTTTTTGTTCTCAAGATTGCTTTGGCTATTCGGGGTCTTTTGTGTTTCCATACAAATTGTGAAATTTTTTGTTCTAGTTCTGTGAAAAATGCCAGTGGTAGTTTGATAGGGATTGCATTGAATCTATAGATTGCTTTGGGGAGTAGAGTCATTTTCACAATGTTGATTCTTCCAATCCAAGAACATGGTATATCTCTCCATCTGTTTGTATCATCTTTAATTTCTTTCATCAGTGTCTTATAATTTTCTGCATACAGGTCTTTTGTCTCCTTAGGTAGGTTTATTCCTAGATATTTTATTCTTTTTGTTGCAATGGTAAATGGGAGTGTTTTCTTGATTTCACTTTCAGATTTTTCATCGTTAGTATATAGGAATGCCAGAGATTTCTGTGCATTAATTTTGTATCCTGCTACTTTACCAAATTCATTGATTAGCTCTAGTAGTTTTCTGGTAGCATCTTTAGGATTCTCTATGTATAGTATCATGTCATCTGCAAACAGTGACAGCTTTACTTCTTCTTTTCCGATTTGGATTCCTTTTATTTCCTTTTCTTCTCTGATTGCTGTGGCTAAAACTTCCAAAACTATGTTGAATAAGAGTGGTGAGAGTGGGCAACCTTGTCTTGTTCCTGACCTTAGTGGAAATGCTTTCAGTTTTTCGCCATTGAGGATGATGTTGGCTGTGGGCTTGTCATATACGGCCTTTATTATATTGAGGAAAGTTCCCTCTACACCTACTTTCTGCAGGGTTTTTATCATAAATGGGTGTTGAATTTTGTCAAAAGCTTTCTCTGCATCTATTGAGATGATCATATGGTTTTTCTCCTTCAATTTGTTAATATGGTTAATCACATTGATAGATTTGCGTATATTGAAGAATCCTTGCATTCCTGGAATAAACCCCACTTGATCATGGTGTATGATCCTTTTAATGTGCTGTTGGATTCTGTTTGCTAGTATTTTGTTGAGGATTTTTGCATCTATGTTCATCAGTGATATTGGCCTGTAGTTTTCTTTCTTTGTGACATCCTTGTCTGGTTTTGGTATCAAGGTGATGGTGGCCTCGTAGAATGAGTTTGGGAGTGTTCCTCCCTCTGCTATATTTTGGAAGAGTTTGAGAAGAATAGGTGTTAGCTCTTCTCTAAATGTTTGATAGAATTCGCCTGTGAAGCCATCTGGTCCTGGGCTTTTGTTTGTTGGAAGATTTTTAATCACAGTTTCAATTTCAGTGTTTGTGATTGGTCTGTTCATATTTTCTATTTCTTCCTGATTCAGTCTTGGCAGTTTGTGCATTTCTAAGAATTTGTCCATTTCTTCCAGGTTGTCCATTTTATTGGCATAGAGTTGCTTGTAGTAATCGCTCATGAGCTTTTTTACTTCTGCAGTGTCAGTTGTTCCTTCTCCTTTTTCACTTCTGATTCTATTGATTTGAGTCTTCTCCCTTATTTTCTTGATGAGTCTGGCTCATGGTTTATCAATTTTGTTAATCTTCTCAAAGAACCAGCTTTTAGTTTTATTGATCTTTGCTATTGTTTCCTTCATTTCTTTTTCATTTATTTCTGATCTGATTTTTATGATTACTTTCCTTCTGCTAACTTTGGGGTTTTTTTGTTCTTCTTTCTCTAATTGCTTTAGGTGCAAGGTTAGGTTGTTTATTCGAGATGTTTCCTGTTTCTTAAGGTAGGATTGTATTGCTATAAACTTCCCTCTTAGAACTGCTTTTGCTGCATTCCATAGATTTTGGGTCGTCGTGTCTCCATTGTCATTTGTTTCTAGGTATTTTTTGATTTCCTCTTTGATTTCTTCAGTGATCACTTCGTTATTAAGTAGTGTATTGTTTAGCCTCCATGTGTTTGTATTTTTTACAGATCTTTTCCTGTAATTGATATCTAGTCTCATAGCGTTGTGGTCGGAAAAGATACTTGATACAATTTCAATTTTCTTAAATTTACCAAGGCTTGATTTGTGACCCAAGATATGATCTATCCTGGAGAATGTTCCATGAGCACTAGAGAAAAATGTGTAATCTGTTGATTTTGGATGGAATGTCCTATAAATATGGATTAAGTCCATCTTGTTTAATGTATCATTTAAAGCTTGGATTTCCTTATTTATTTTCATTTTGGATGATCTGTCCATTGGTGAAAGTGGAGTCTTAAAGTCCCCTACTATCAATGTGTTACTGTCGATTTCCCCTTTTATGGCTGCTAGTTTTTGCCTTATGTATTGAGGTGCTCCTATGTTGGGTGCATAAATATTTACAATTGTTATATCTTCTTCTTGGATCGATCCCTTGATCATTATGTAGTGTCCTTCTTTGTCTCTTCTAATAGTCTTTATTTTCAAGTCTATTTTGTCTGATACGAGAATTGCTACTCCAGCTTTCTTTTGGTTTCCATTTGCATGAAATATCTTTTTCCATCCCCTTACTTTCAGTCTGTATGTGTCTCTAGGTCTGAAGTGGGTCTCTTGTAGACAGCATATATATGGGTCTTGTTTTTGTATCCATTCAGCCAATCTGTGTCTTTTGGTGGGAGCATTTAGTCCATTTACATTTAAGGTAATTATCGATATGTATGTTCCTATTCCCATTTTCTAAATTGTTTTGGGTTCGTTATTATAGGACTTTTCCTTCTCTTGTGTTTTTGTCTAGAGAAGTTCCTTTAGCATTTGTTGTAAAGCTGGTTTGGTGGTGCTGAACTCTCTCAGCTTTTGCTTGTCTGTAAAGGTTTTAATTTCTCCATCAAATCTGAATGAGATCCTTGCTGGGTAGAGTAATCTTGGTTGCAGGTTTTTCTCCTTCATCACTTTCAGTATGTCCTGCCACTCCCTTCTGGCTTGTAGAGTTTCTGCTGAGAGATCAGCTGTTAACCTTATGGGGATTCCCTTGTGTGTTATTTGTTGTTTTTCCCTTGCTGCTTTTAATATGCTTTCTTTGTATTTAGTTTTTGACAGTTTGATTAATATGTGTCTTGGCGTATTTCTCCTTGAATTTATCCTGTATGGGACTCTCTGTGCTTCCTGGACTTGATTAACGATTTCCTTTCCCATATTAGGGAAGTTTTCAACTATAATCTCTTCAAATATTTTCTCAGTCCCTTTCTTTTTCTCTTCTTCTTCTGGAACCCCTATAATTCGAATGTTGGTGCGTTTAATGTTGTCCCAGAGGTCTCTGAGACTGTCCTCAGTTCTTTTCATTCTTTTTTCTTTATTCTGCTCTGCAGTAGTGATTTCCACTATTTTATCTTCTAGGTCACTTATCTGTTCTTCTGCCTCAGTTATTCTGCTATTGATCCCATCTAGCGTATTTTTCATTTCATTTATTGTGTTGTACATCATTGTTTGTTTCATCTTTAGTTCTTCTAGGTCCTTGTTATATGTTTCTTGCATTTTGTCTATTCTATTTCCAAGATTTTGGATCATCTTTATTATCATTATTCTGAATTCTTTCTCAGGTAGACTGCCTATTTCCTCTTCATTTGTTAGGTCTGATGGGTTTTTATCTTGCTCCTTCATCTGCTGTGTGTTTTTCTGTCTTCTCATTTTGCTTATGTTACTGTTTGGGGTCTCCTTTTTGCAGACTGCGGGTTCGTAGTTCCTGTTGTTTTTGATGTCTGTCCTCAGTGGCTAAGGTTGGTTCAGTGGGTTGTGTAGGCTTCCTGGTGGAGGGGACTAGTGCCTGTGTTCTGGTGGATGAGGCTGGACCTTGTCTTTCTGGTGGGCAGGTCCACGTCTGGTGGTGTGTTTTGGGGTGTCTGTCGACTTAATATGATTTTGGGCAGCCTCTTTGCTAATGGGTGGGGTTGTGTTCCTGTCTTGCTAGTTGTTTGGCATAGGATGTCCAGCACTGTAACTTGCTGGTCGTTGAGTGAAGCTGGGTGCTGATGTTGAGATGTAGATCTCTGGGAGATTTTCGCCATTTGATATTATGTGCAGCTGGGAGGTCTCTTGTGGACCAGTGTCCTGAAGTTGGCTCTCCCACCTCAGAGGCACAGCACTAACTCCTGGCTGCAGCACCAAGAGCCCTTCATCCACACGGCTCAGAAGAAAAGGGAGAAAAAGTAGAAAGAAAGAATTAGTAGAAGTAGAAAGAAAGAAAGGAGGGAGGGAGGGAGGAAGGAAGGAAGGAGGGAAGGAAGGAAAAAAGAAAGAAAGACGATAAAGTAAAATAAAATAAAGTAAGATGAAATATAATAAAGTTATTAAAATAAAAAAGTAATTATTAAGAGAAAAAAAACCCCAAAAAACAATAAAACGGATGGCTAGAACCCTGGAACAAATGGTGGAAGCAGAGCTCTAGAGACAAAATCTCACACAGAAGCATACACATACACACTCACAAAAAGAGGAAAAGGGGAAAAAAATCATAAATCTTGCTCTCAAAGTCCACCTCCTCAATTTCGGATGATTTGTTGTCTAATGGAGGGAAGGAAGGAAAGAAAGAATGAAGATAAAATAAAAAAAATAAAGTTATTAAAATAAAAAGTAATTATTAAGAAAAAAGTTAAAAAAAAAAAAGACGGATGGATAGAACCCTGGGACAAATGGTTTAAGCAAAGCTATACAGACAAAATCTCACACAGAAGCATACACATACACACTCACAAAAAAAG
>NW_006782168.1:0-286 GCF_000442215.2 Lipotes vexillifer
AAGAGACTGAGAAAATATTTGAAGAGATAATAGTTGAAAACTTCCCTAATATGGGAAAGGAAAGATTTAATCAAGTCCAGGAAGTGCAGAGTCCCATACAAGATACACCCAAGGAGAAACATGCCAAAACATATATTACTCAAACAATCAAAAATTAAATGCAAAGAAAAATATTAAAAGCAGCAAGGGAAAAACAACAAATAACATACAAGTTTATCCCCAAAAGGTTAACGGCTGATCTTTCAGCAGAAACTCTGCAAGCCAGAAGGGAGTGGCAGGACATATT
>NW_006782169.1:0-1743 GCF_000442215.2 Lipotes vexillifer
GCTGGGCCTGAGCGTCCGGAACCTGTGCTCCGCAACGGGAGAGGCCACAACAGTGAGAGGCCCGCATAACGCAAAAACAAAAAAACAAAACAAAAAACAAAACGCACGAGGCCATATTCCAGTAAAACTTTACGCGTGTTGAAATTTGAATCACATGTATGGTTTTTGCGTGTAACAAAATGTTATTCTTCTTTTGATGTTTTTTCTCAGCTATTTCAAAAATGTAAAATCATTCTTAGTTCATAAGCCACACAAGCACAGGTGGCAGGCTGGATCTGGCCTGAGAGCTATCAAAGCATAGGAGAAAATCCGACGACCTTGACAAAGATTTTCTTGTTGGAACACAAAAAGCGGTAACCACAAAATTAAAAACTGGATAACTTAGACATCATTAAAATGAAAAGTTTCTGCCCATCACAAGACAGTGGTAAGAAAATGCTCATCAAAAGACATCATTAAGATAGGCACAGACTGGATAAAATACTGACAGCAAATATATCTGACAAACGATTTGTATCCAGAACATGCAGAGAACTCCTACAAATTAACAATAAAGGGACAACAACCCAATTTTAAAAATGAACTAAAGACTTAATCAGGCCCCTTACAAAAGATCTAAGAATGGTCAATACATATATCAAAGGTTCTCAACATCTTAGTCACCAAGGAAATGCAAAGTATAACCACAGTAGATACAAGAGCTAAAATAAAAAAGATTAACAGTAGCAAATGTTGGCAAAGATGTGGAGAAAATGGAATTCTCAAATGCTGCTGATGGAAATGTGAAATGGTACAATCCCTTTGGAAAACTGTTTATTATAAAGTTAAACATGTACCTACCATATGACTCGGCAGTTCCTCTTTGGTGTTTATCCAAGAGAAGTGAAAACATATGTTCGTATAATGACTCATATGAGAATGTGTGTAGCAACCTTATCATAATAGTCCCAAACTGAAAACAGCCAAAATGTTCATCAGTAGAAGAATAAATAGGGGTATATTTAGGCAATGGAATGCTACTCAGCAATAAAAAAGAACAAAATACAGGCATCCCTTGTTTTATTGCACTTCACACTATTGTAATTTGCAGATGCTGCGTTTTTTACACATTGAAGGTTTGTGGCAACCCTGCATCGAGCAAGTTTGTGGGCGCCACATTTCCAACAGCATTTGCTCAGCTCATGTCTCTCTGTCACATTTTGGTAATTCTCACAATATTTCAAACTTTTTCATTATTATTATATTGTTATGATGATCTGTGATCAGTGATCTTTGATGTTACTATTGCAAAAAGATTATGGCTCACTAAAGGCACAGATGATGGTTAGAATTTTTTAGGAAGAAAGTATTGTTAATTAAGGTATGTATATTGTTTTTTAAACATCGTGCTATTGCATTATGTAGACTTTATAGACTCGAGTAAAGTGTAAATGTAACTTTTATGTGCCCTGGGAAACTGAAAAATTCATGTGACTCACTTCGTTGCAATATCTGCTTTATCATGGTGGCCTGGAACCAAACTCGCACTGATTCTGAGGTATGCCTGTTCTGATACATGCTACGAAATGGATGGTTATTATTTTTTATTAAAGACTAATTTTTTAGAGGAGTTTTAGGTTTACAGTAAAAATAAGAGGAAGGTATAGAGATTTCCTATATACTCTCTACACCTGTGTATGCATAGCTCCCCCATTATCAACATCACTCACCAGAATGGTACTTTTTTTTTTTTTTTTTTTTTTA
>NW_006782170.1:0-312 GCF_000442215.2 Lipotes vexillifer
TAGTGTCTTGTAGAGCAAACCTGAAAGTGCTGAAATGAGAGGAAAGAAATGGCTATTATATAAGAAAAAATATATATGTGTCACCCCTTTAACCATCTCTCAAACAATATTTAAATCCCTCACAAATGTAAACACCATCTTCTACTTGCTGCATTTTACTCATTAAGTACCATCCACGTGATTTTCATGAAATGTATCATCCATAATTTTACTTAATATGGTTTTCGTAAACAAATTCACTGTTTTTTCCCCACATGAAGGAAAGGGGAGAGCTTTCAAGGAATGTAACAAGGAATGGTTAGAAAATCAGGA
>NW_006782171.1:0-868 GCF_000442215.2 Lipotes vexillifer
GTCACTAGCCACTGCAGTCACTGACCTTCAACACACCCTGAAAGGAGTTCAGGGCGGAGATCAGGAATGAGGCACTCTGTGCTCTGGGAAAAATGGACAGAACAGGCCTTCAGATAGATATTTTCAGGAGAAGATTTTATGAGCCCAAATTCTTGTATCTTTTCATATTTAGAAAAGCACTAAAATCATCAAGGGAGACATCTGCTTC
Organism: Lipotes vexillifer; assembly: GCF_000442215.2. Taxonomy (NCBI): domain Eukaryota; kingdom Metazoa; phylum Chordata; class Mammalia; order Artiodactyla; family Lipotidae; genus Lipotes; species Lipotes vexillifer. The sequence goes on from NW_006782171.1 coordinate 209, forward strand.
TCATGACCAGCAGTAACCTTCTGCAAAAATGTGTGCTGGACTGCACCTATCCCCCACTTCACTAAAATCATATATATACTGACCTCTCTGGAGCAGTTCCTCAGAGCTATCTGAGAGGCTCTCTCCTGGGCTATAGTCCTCATTATGCCCTAAATAAAACTTAATTCACAACTCTCATGTTGTGCATGTTTTTTTCAGTCAACACCATTATATGTATTTCCCACCTTTTGTTTTCCTCCCCATAGGTACCAATAAAACAGCTGTTTATAATGAGCTCTCTAAAAATTTACCAATTGAAGTTTCTCAAATTTGAAGGATCCATCATCTAGCCATTAATGAGATGTATCTTAATAGTGCCTCAAACCAGTAAGATGCAAGAGGCTTCCCCCTAAGAGAGTGCAAAAGATGGTGCCTAAACAAGATCCAGAAAGTTTACTCCCCAAAACTTTTAAGAAAGTAAGACTTCATTGTACAGGCTGACTCAACAAAGGTTAAGAAGATGGCAAAAAGCCCCTGAGAGGTGGTACAGTCACACAAAAGACTGCTCAGAATCCCAGTCTATTCGATAGGTTGCCAAATGTATACCATAATATGTGCACCTTTTGGATGGCAGAGACCAAGTTCTCAAAACACACACACACACACACACACACACACACA
>NW_006782172.1:0-2125 GCF_000442215.2 Lipotes vexillifer
GAGAGGCCACAACAGTGAGAGGCCCGCGTACCGCAAAAAAAAACAAAAACAAAAACAAAAAAAGTTTTGTATAATCTGTAGAGTGCTGTGCACATGTCAGCTGTATTTATGTCCCGTATTGCCTTGACTAGGATGCCTACCCGCTTTGCCCCTTCCTCAGGGCCCTCAGGCGCAACCCGTTAAATCTAAATGCCGCCTGTTTGCCCCCAGAGCAGCTCTTCTTGGGATATGGCGCCACCTGTTGCCCAAGCTGAAAACATGGGAGCTGGTCGAAATTCTCCCTTCTCATTCACCTCCCGCGTTTACTCACCCTCGAAGCCCTGTCACTTCTTTGCTGCCATCCTCACCATGCTTCCTGCTTCTCCCCTGCACAGCCACTGCTTGGTTCTGCGCTCCTTCACCCCTGCCTGGACCGGCCCTGCTGCCTGGAACTCACCCACGCCAGCTGCACACCTCGTGCTCTTCCTTCAACGCAACCACGTCGCTCCTCCCGCTCGCCCCTCCCTTCTACCCTTCAGACCCTTTATTGGTTTTCATTCTCCTCGGTTAATTCCAAACATCTGTCCCGGAAACAAGGCCCTCCAGCACCAGGCGATCACTGTCTTTCTCACCTCTCTTCCCTAACACCCTTGCTTCCTGCTGGTTTTGCCAAACAATGAGCAGTCTTTCAAAAGACTGCATTTTTTTCTTCCAATTTTAAAAAATTATGGTAAAATACACCAGCATAAAAGAGTGTTTAAACAACTCCTCTCCCTCCATTTGGAAGCTAGCTGACTCCTATTTGTGTTTCAAAACCAAGTGCAGGCATCATTTTCTATAAAACTTTTCTATCACTTACCTCTGGTCTGACTTCTGTGGTACCTTTCTTGTGTTTCCTTAGAAAACTCTGTGCGTACTTCTCTACAAACATAGCATTATGCTGTCACTTTTGGTCTATTTGTCTTCCATGATTAAATCATAAGGCCCTTAAGACCAGGGACAGTATCTTCTTTCTGGATTCCCAGTCCTTAACCTATACTTGGTATATAACAGGGATTAAACAAATTCTGAAGAGCAATAACAAAAAATGAACTATCTCCTCTCTATTCACATTTTGTTGACCTTATAACAGGGCAGGAAATGACTCACTGGAATTCCAGAAATCCAGGCTCTTCCACATGCTCCCACTAACCCTGCTTCCAACAGGGCAACTGTTGGTTTAGTGACACGTTGATTCAGATTGCCCTCTAGCTGATGGAAAATGTGCATGGCATGGACTCTGAATCCGTTCTGTGTACCAGTATTGCCTAATTTGTCAATAGCCTGTACCTGTGCAATCCTTACTGGGAGTAAAGAGGTTCTTTCTGAGTTTGAAAAAACTAATGTAATGTGTGTTTACTGATACGACATCATGTGAGGTATGAGGGTATCAGGGTATTAGGTTAACTGGAAAAGAGGAGCCTGAATCCAAGTGATCTGGTCATCTGCGATGAAGGGACCAACATACCTCAGACTTTGAGCAACCTGTTAACTGGACCAGTAACAGTCTATGGGTCCAAATGTAGCAGGGGGAAACTATATTTCATTGATTCTAAGGTGCTCTTGATTTCACATTTTAATGTTTCTGAAACAGAAATGTATCTTAAAACAGATGGCATCTTAGATTCAGAGAAATACAACATTATAAGAAGTATAAGAGAAATCCAACATCACTATTATATCAGAGAAATATAATAACCAATATTAATTGATTTAATTGTAACTGAGCATGGAATATCACACATTAAAACAGGAAACAGAGTAGAAAAAAAGCAATGAATGGCTAAAAGCTTGAACTTGCATTGACAGTGGGAGAATTTTCAGTGACTTGATAATAAAACCCAGCATTTATGAGCCCCTCCTAATTGCCAGGGAAAATACATACATTATCATTAATCCTCACCCTCCTAACCTGGAAGGTAGGTGGTGTGAATTCCATATTTTAGATGAAGATCTGAGAAAGTCTGGACCTGCCCAATGTCACACAGCTAGAATACATCGGATATGATCAGATTTTAAAACCTATTACCAAAAAATTGTATAAATGATCTTATTTGCAAAGCAGAAATAGAGACACAGACATAGAGAACAAACGTATGGATACCAA
>NW_006782173.1:0-223 GCF_000442215.2 Lipotes vexillifer
GCCAAGTGGCAATGGTAACTCAGAGGGTCACTCACATCATGATAAAGGCAGAGAAGCATTACATTTGTCTATAAAGAGCTTCTCAGGACAACCCAAGTCTTTGACCTCCAGCTGACATGGATCTGACTCCTAGGAAACAATGTGATACATCAGAGCCACGTGAAACAGCCAGACTACAGTCAATGGCTACAGCAAAAGGACATAAGTTCAAGGAATACTTGGG
>NW_006782174.1:0-216 GCF_000442215.2 Lipotes vexillifer
TACCTTCAGCTCTCCTTGTCCCCATCCTTCCTCCATCTTACCCGGAGAACCTCAAATCAAAGATCATTGCTGATGTTCTCCCGGGCAGCCAAGTGCTGCTGGGAACACCTCCCAGTCCTGGGTAGCTTGGCCCTGCTTAGCATTCCTGGTCCCTAACCTCATCTGAGCCTTTAGCACCGTGCAGTTAGACCCTGATCACGATCCTTTCCTGTTCCT
>NW_006782176.1:0-840 GCF_000442215.2 Lipotes vexillifer
GCCGCTGAGCCTGCGCGTCCGGAGCCTGTGCTCCACAATGGGAGAGGCCACAACAGAGAGAGGTCCGCGTACCACAAAAATAAATAAATAAATAAATAAAATAAGTGAAGAAATATACTGGTTCAATAAAAGTGATATAATCTGTTGATACTATGAATGCCACCTCTATGCAACAAGAAGAAAAAGAAACTCCTTTGAAGCCTTAAGTGCCTGTATCTAGCTAAGCTAAATCAGAGAGCAGTGTACAAATAATTCATACATACGCATGGGTGATATGATACAACGGGCCTCAAAAGCTTTGCCAACTATCAAATATAGCCATTGCTGGTTTTCCTTGTGCCCCAAATTCCTGACATTATTAATTATTCTTTTAATTGAAGGCATTTTTTCCCTAGAAACACTTGTTTAAAATGTAAATGCATTAACTAAGAAGTAACATATATAAACCTATTGATGCCTGTTTCTTTAACAGACCTAAAGTCAAGTCTTGGCTCCACCACTCTGTGAGCCTAAGCAAATTACTTGACCTCATTTCAACAGCCATGATTTTTGTCTTTGATAAATATGTTATACCAAAGTAACTATTCAAGAGAGAAGAAAATAATAGACAAAATAAAGTAGAACCAGGTGTTTTCATGGGTGCCTGTCGACAAATGCTTTGTTAACTTCCAAATTTCCACTTTTGTCATAATCTGCCTAATATGAGCACCATTATTCACAATCCTTGTTTCCTCTGGATTTTTTTCCCTTCAGAAAATCAACTGCTAAAGCTATTACTTTTTTTTTTTTTCTCGGTACGCGGGCCTCTCACTGTTGTGGCCTCTCCCATTGCGGAGCACA
>NW_006782177.1:0-231 GCF_000442215.2 Lipotes vexillifer
ATATTTGTTTTTCTCTTTCTGACTTACTTCACTCTGTATGACAGTCTCTAGGTCCATCCATGTGTCTACAAATGACCCAATTTTGTTCCTTTTTATGGCTGAGTAATATTCTGCTGTATATATGTACCACATCTTCTTTATCCATTCGTCTGTCAATGGACATTTAGATTGCTTCCATGACCTGGCTATTATAAATAGTGCTGCAATGAACACTGGGGTGCATGTGTCTTT
>NW_006782178.1:0-1699 GCF_000442215.2 Lipotes vexillifer
GCGCAGTGGTTGAGAGTCCGCCTGCCGATGCAAGGGACACGGGTTCATGCCCCGGTCCGGGAAAATCCCACATGCCGCGGAGTGGCTAGGCCTGTGAGCCATGGCCGCTGAGCCTGCACGTTTCTGCGACGGGAGAGCCCACAACAGTGAGAGGCCCGCGTACAGTAAAAAAAAAAAAAAATGGTAATAGTGGTCATGCCTCTCTCTGGCTTCACTCATAGGCAAAGCTCATCTAAGACTTCTGGGAGAGAACAGCTGGGAGAAAGTTTGCTATAGAAACCTGGATAGAGAGAAGAGATGATGGGATTTCTCTCACATGTAGACAGGAAGCAGGAAGCCTTCAAGCTCTCCACTGCCCCCCAGAAATCTATCGGTGCCCCAGTCTCTGATATGAACAGCTGACACCTCCAACACTTTACATAAAGTACTAGACAAACACAATTTTGAGACAAACCCTCAGATGACTGGCTTTGAAGCCCCTCCCATATATGCGTATTGGGACTGCCATTGTTACATATTGTAAGCCAAATCCACAACCCTCCGCCATTGGCCTGAGACTTCTTATGAATACAGGGCATTCTATACTACCCCTGCCCTCAAAGGAAGAGCTGTAATGAGGCAAGCCAGTGCCCAACTCCCAGCTTCCAGCTAAGAAATTCATTCCCAGAGGAAAGAATTCACACAGAGTAAAACATTTTTTCCAGTAGAAACCATTGAGACCTCTCTGGCTCTCTTCACAGAACTCAGAAGAATGTAAGCTAACGAGGCTTTCATTCTGGGACCCCAGACCTGCTAAATAAACAAGTCACCTCAATTGGAAAAGGAAGCACAGAAGAGCTGAGAAATGAGAAAATACCCTACAGAAAAGCTACCATCATTATTCTTTGTTTCTGACCTTTTGATGCATGGTGCCTCCCATTGTCTCTGGTTTGTTTGAATGCTGTAACATGAAATAACCATATGGCACTGGGTGAGCTTGACATTTCAAAAACGAAGATATTTTAGACTTCTAAATAAGTTGCCCTACTGGTTGTAAACCACAGACTACGGTGTGTGATGGCCATCTTCCCTCTCTCTTATTATTTGAAGTGTCAATTTTTGCTTCCCGTCCATGGGCCTCAAGAAAGGTAGGAATATGTGGTAAGTGGATATATCTGGGAAACACTAAGAATAAATGCTAGTTGAAAAATAGATGACTTTTATCATGAATTCCTATCTCTGAGGCTCTGCAAGAATATGAAATTCAATGAAACTTTGTTATCCTATAAATAAATCAGCTCTTTACATTTCCAAACAAATTTACCAATAAAAATGGACAGTTTTATGAACATTTTTAATGGTTTTCTTATACCTTCTATCTTTGGGTTTCGTTGTAAATGTTAAAGTTCAGTCAATACATTGAAATATGGACAAGGAAATGAAATGGTATCTGGGATTTGCTTTAAAACGCTGCAGAAAAGGAAAATGTGGATAACTAAAACAAGATTGACAAATTATAGATAATTGTTAAAGTTGGAATGATGGGTCCATGGGAGTTCATCATACTGTTGTATTTGTTTGAAATTTCCAAATTAAAAAAAAATGCCAATGACATGGAAATTTTCCAGTGATAAAGAACTGATATAAAAACACTCCTTAGAGGGCTTCCCTGGTGGTGCAGTGGTTGAGAGTCTGCCTGCCAATGCAGGGGACACGGGTT
>NW_006782179.1:0-3770 GCF_000442215.2 Lipotes vexillifer
ACGTGGGATCTTCCCGGACCGGGGCACGAACCCGCGTCCTCTGCATCGGCAGGCGGACTCTCAGTCACTGCGCCACCAGGGAAGCCCAAAATTTTATATATTTAAAGTGTACAACATGATTTGATATACATATACATTGAAAAAGATTACCATAATCAAGTTAATTAACATATTCATTAGAGATTTGGTTTATTAAATTAGGGAGTAGTGTACCCTAGGCAATCATTAATAATCATAATGTAGTAGAATATTTATTACTATGAGACAATATCAATGATGAATTGTTGAATAAAAAGGAGATACAAACATATGTACAATATGATCCTAGTTGTGCTATTATATAGAAAAGTAGTTAGGAAGATATAAATCAAACAGTTAATAATAAATGGGGAGATTATAGATGTTTCTTCACTGGAGCTTTTCTATATATTCTGAGTTTATCACATGTGCATTTATTTTGTAATTAGAAAAAATATATTGTTTAAAATGCAAATGAAGAGAAAAGTGGAGCAGGTCAAATCTAAAGAATGAGAAACTTAAATAAGAATTCATGGAGCATCTTACGTGTTTCTCCAACCAGAAGTTCTTTTTTGCCCTTTAAGGGAGAGGTATTTGTGGCACCATCTGAGAATGATCAGAGTTAGGGGAATGCTCAAAGAATAAAGGTTAGGTGCCAATTAAGTATGAATTCTTGGGCTTTGGCCTTCTCTGAAAGGTGCTAACATAGTCTTGATCACAAATCATCTTGAAACAGGTAGATCAGAGAAATGTGGCTAAGTAGGACTCATTAAAACTGAGTGTAGAAACAATGCCATGTGAGAAAATTTAAAATTAGCAAATGATGAGGTGAACAGGCCAGACACTAACTGCAGGCAGTGTCTTTGGAGCCCTATATCGAGTGCACAGGACAAAAATCTCTGGAATTAACTGAGCCCCCATAGCAACTGTTGCCATGGGCTCTCCTGACCTAAACCGGACAGCCCCCCACTCCATGTTAGGTAAAATATTCACCATGTATCAACCATGTAGCATCCTGACCAATCACCTAATGCCACCCTGCCAGCTGGAATCTTCTTTGTCTTGAGGCTATAAAAGTTGGCTACTAGCCCACAAAGGGGGTCTGCTCTCCCTGGTCTACCAGGAAGTCGGCCCGCTGTATTTGCAGCGCCCCTCACTAACTCTGTTCCTTGTTCTCAATAAACTCACTCTCATCTAAAATACTTTGTGTCTGGAAATTCTTCTTCCGACCCACACACGGATCACAATAGTGTCTGCTAATTTACTTTTCATTTGTAGCTGTTAGCTGTGGGCTCTGTGACCGGTTTGCTAGAGAAGTAAGTTGATGAGCTTGCCATTCTCCTTGGAAGCTCAGGGAGGACGAGGGTAGAGGAAAAGGAAGGCTATTGACTTGAAGAAAGTCTGAATAAAACCAGCAAACAGAGACAGCCAGAGGTACACATCGGGAGTCAGAGTAAGAACTAGTCAGTGTGATAAGAGAGAAGGAGATGATAGCCAGAGAAAGGAAGGGAGCACTCAGTTCAAATAGGGGCCATAAGCCCATGCCCAGCTGGTTCACAGGCGGAACTAGACTGAGGGCAGCCATGAGAGAGGCTTTCATTTCATCTTATGCAGAAGCACATTATCCAGCACTTGAACTGAGAATGAACTGGGCTGCTAATTATGCTTTGCTAAGAACCCAACATCCTGAAATTAAACAGAAAACACAATCAAGCACATAACCCACTGGCATCAAAATAAAGTTAAATAAAGGGAAATATAAGCTGAAAAATGGGACTTGCCAGCAATGAGAAGGGCCTCAAAAGAAAATAATTTATTTAATGAAAGTTCTAAGGACATAAACATACTAAAAGCACCCAGATGACACCTTGCTTGTGTTGGCTTTAGGTTGTGAATTGAAGAAGATCACGAAAGCTTGCGACACACTGTTCAATAGTTTGAGAGCTGAAATGAGAACTGTGTTCTATTTTTGATCAGGGACAAGGGAAACGTGTGCCAATCTCTGTGTGAGGGTGAAGAACATACTGAGACAGCCAGAAAAGACATGTGAGTAATGCCACTTACATTTAAAAATCGTTTTCTATGTCTAAGTACACATACTGCGGCAACTCATGGTTTCCTGATAGAAGCAGTCCAGTCATACCCTCTCCACATCAGATTGTTTTCTCTGTGGCACTTGCCTTGGAACTGTGGAGAGCCAGGGATGGTAGCTAACTATAGCCTTAGACTTATTGCTTCTGAGTCACAAATGAGTAGAATTTTGAATCACCTCTTGCTTACATACTTTTTTTCACTTTACTCCTCCTTCCCACCCAGAGAGTACTTGTCTCGATTGCAAGGAGGCACCTCCATCCTCTGCTGAGTCAGATGCAAAAATCCAGATACTTCTCATCTTTGTAACAAGCAGTACTAGGTGGACTTTAAGGTGAATAATGGACGAGTCCAGCAAATCACAACCCACAGCAATCACAGCTACCATATAAAACAGAGAGGAGTTGGTGTCTCCACCCAACTCCAGTTCTGAAATCTCCCTTGTGTGGTCTCTTTCACTAACCACATTTCTTTAAACTTAATCAGAGCTAACCCTTCTCTAATTAGACTTGGACAAGCTACTTGAGCACTGGAAACAAGATCCAGAAAAAATCCATTTGTGAACAGCTGATTATGATCTGTGGTGACTGGAGACACACGTGTGTGCACACACTTTAGAGAACCTGGGTTATACATGCTACTTGCTTATTCTCTATTGAATTGATGAAAAAACATTCCTGAGGGGAAAGAAGGGGAGCTTTTTGGGTTTCCCCCCTGTTACTAACTGCTCTGACAAGCTCTTTGGGTAACTGCTGGTTGGTTACCACGTCCTGTGAATTTCTCCCACAGGGTTACTCAGTGAGGTACAAATTCTGCCTTCCCACTGCAGTGATGTTGCTCATAATGATCCAGTCACCACGATCTTCCCTTTATCAAGTCCTTCCATTTTCAGAGTTTTACTGGATGATCAGTGACCAGGAGTTATAACTGCCTAGATAAAGAAGTCATAGCAGACTTTTATCATATCGAGAATGAAAAGCCAGTCTTCACCTACCATTGCCACAAAGAGAAACATATGTATATGCTCAAAAGGAAAGACAGCTTGATGGTTGCACTTAATCACTTTCCATAATTCCAAGTTATAAGCCCTTCTTTTGACTTCTCTTAGGTGTTTGTATTTCACTTAGGACACTCACCTCACTTTCACTTTTGTATCATAACTCTTAAGGTTCTTATAATTCACACCTTTCTAGATAGGCTCGTAATGCAATGCTAATAGTCTGCTGAACTGACTTGATTTAGTTTGGTTTGGAACCTAGTAGCCTGCTAGAAGTGGTTAGTTTTCATGAAAAGACATTAATTCTTTGACTAAAAAAGAGTATATACTATGAAAACATTAAAATTAAAAATGTATAACTACAAAAGGAAAACACCCATTATACTACCACTTAGAGAGATGACATCTTTTTGAAGTTTACTTTCTTTTTTTCTAAAACACTGAAATAAAACCATTTATTTTTTTCCCAAATAAGTAAGAAATAATATCAAGATCACTTATGAAATAATCCTTGTTCTTCCAACCGATTTGAACTGCCATCATATTGAAATGGTTGAAATGCCACTTTACTTATATTGAAAAAGTTGTCAAAAGTAGCAGTCTCGGGCTTCCCTGGTGGCGCAGTGGTTGAGAGTCTGCCTGCCGATGCAGGGGACATGGGTTC
>NW_006782180.1:0-46645 GCF_000442215.2 Lipotes vexillifer
GGAACACATGAATAGACAGCGAATCATCCCAAATTGAGGAGGTGGACTTCTAGAGCAAGATCTGATTTTTTCCCCTTTCCTCTTTTTGTGAATGTGTATGTGTATGCTTCTGTGTGAGATCTTGTCTGTATAGGTTTGCTTCCACCATTTGTCCTAGCGTTCTATCCGTCCATTGTTTTTTTTTTAATTTTTTTCTTAATAATTAATTTTAATTTAAATAACTCTATTATACTTTACCTTCTTTCTATCTTTCTTTCCTTCCTTCCCTCCTTTTGACAACGAATCATCCCAAATTGAGGAAGTGGACTTTGAGAGCAAGTTTTATGATTTTTTTCCCCTTTACCTCTTTTTGTGAGGGTGTATGTGTATGCTTCTGTGTAAGATTTTGTTTGTATAGCTTTGCTTCCACCATTTGTCCTAAGGTTCTATCCGTCCCTTTTTTTTTCTCTAATTATTTTTTAATTCAATAACTTTATTATACTTTATTTTATTTTACTGTATCTTCTTTCTTTCTGTCTTTTTTCCTTCCTTCCCTCCTTCCTTCCTTCCTTCCTCCCTTTCTTTCCTTCTTGCCTTCTTTCCTTTTCTTCTTTCTTTCTTTCTTCCTTCCCTCCTCTTCCTTCCTTCCTTCCTTCCCTCCCTTTCTTTCTTTTTCTTTCTTTCTCTTTCTTTCTTTCTTTCTTTCTTTCTTTCTTTCTTTCTTTCTTTCTTTATTCCTACCTCTACTAATTCTCTCTACTTTCTCTCCCTTTTAATCTGAACCGTGTGGATGAAAGGCTCTTGCTGCTCCAGCCAGGAGTCAGGACTCTGCCTCTGAGGTGGACAGCCAACTTCAGGACACTGGTCATCAAGAGACCTCCCAGCTCCACATAATATCAAATGGCGAAAATCTCCCAGAGACCTCCATCTAAACACCAGCACCCAGCTTCACTCAACGACCAGCAAGCTACAGTGCTGGACAACCTATGCCAACCATATAGCAAGACAGGAACACAACCCCACCCACTAGCAGAGAGGCTGCCTAAAATCATAATAAGTCCACAGACACCCCAAAACACACCACCAGACGTGGACCTGCCCACTAGAGAGACAAGATCTAGCCTCATACACCACAACACAGGCACTAGTCCCCTCCACCAGGAAGCCTACACAACCCACTGAACCAACCTTAGCCACTGGAGACAGACATCAAAAACAACGGGAACTACGAACTTGCAGCCTGCAAAAAGGTGAACCCAATCACAGTAAGATAAGCAAAATGAGAAGACAGAAAAACACACAGCAGATGAAGGAGCAGGATAAAAACCCACCAGACCTAACAAATGAAGAGGAAATAGGCAGTCTACCTGAAAAAGAGTTCAGAATAATGATAGTAAAGATGATCCAAAATCTTGGAAATAGAATGGACAAAATGCAAGAAGCAGTTAACAAGGACCTAGAAGAAATAAAGATGAAACAGACAATGATGAACAACACAATAAATGAAATGAAAAATACTCTAGATGGGATCAATAGCAGAATAAATGAGGCAGAAGAACGGATAAGTGACCTGGAAGATAAAATAGTGGAAATAACTACTGCAGAGCAGAATAAAGAAAAAAGAATGAAAAGAACTGAGGACAGTCTCAGAGACCTCTGGGACAACATTAAACGCACCAACATTCGAATTATAGGGGTTCCAGAAGAAGAAGAGAAAAAGAAAGGGACTGAGAAAATATTTGAAGAGATTATAGTTGAAAACTTCCCTAATATGGGAAAGGAAATCGTTAATCAAGTCCAGGAAGCACAGAGAGTCCCATACAGGATAAATTCAAGGAGAAATACGCCAAGACACATATTAATCAAACTGTCAAAAACTAAATACAAAGAAAGCATATTAAAAGCAGCAAGGGAAAAACAACAAATAACACACAAGGGAATCCCCATAAGGTTAACAGCTGATCTCTCAGCAGAAACTCTACAAGCCAGAAGGGAGTGGCAGGACATACTGAAAGTGATGAAGGAGAAAAACCTGCAACCAAGATTACTCTACCCAGCAAGGATCTCATTCAGATTTGATGGAGAAATTAAAACCTTTACAGACAAGCAAAAGCTGAGAGAGTTCAGCACCACCAAACCAGCTTTACAACAAATGCTAAAGGAACTTCTCTAGACAAAAACACAAGAGAAGGAAAAGTCCTATAATAACGAACCCAAAACAATTTAGAAAATGGGAATAGGAACATACATATCGATAATTACCTTAAATGTAAATGGACTAAATGCTCCCACCAAAAGACACAGATTGGCTGAATGGATACAAAAACAAGACCCATATATATGCTGTCTACAAGAGACCCACTTCAGACCTAGAGACACATACAGACTGAAAGTAAGGGGATGGAAAAAGATATTCCATGCAAATGGAAACCAAAAGAAAGCTGGAGTAGCAATTCTCATATCAGACAAAATAGACTTTAAAATAAGGACTATCAGAAGAGACAAAACAAAGAAGGACACTACATAATGATCAAAGGATCAATCCAAGAAGAAGATATAAAAATTGTAAATATTTATGCACCCAACATAGGAGCACCTCAAGGCAAAAACTAACAGCCATAAAAGGGGAAATCGACAGTAACAGTAACACATAGTAGGGGACTTCAACACCCCACTTTCACCAATGGACAGATCATCCAAAATGAAAATAAATAAGGAAACACAAGCTTTAAATGATACATTAAACAAGATGGACTTAATTGATATTTATAGGACACTCCATCCAAAAACAACAGAATACACATTTTTCTCAAGTGCTCATGGAACATTCTCCAGGATAGATCATATCTTGGGTCACAAATCAAGCCTTGGTAAATTTAAGAAAATTGAAATTGTATCAAGTATCTTTTCCGACCACAACGCCATGAGACTAGATATCAATTACAGGAAAAGATCTGTAAAAAATACAAACACATGGAGGCTAAACAATACACTACTTAATAACGAAGTGATCACTGAAGAAATCAAAGAGGAAATTAAAAAATACCTAGAAACAAATGACAATGGATACACAAAGACCCAAAACCTATGGGATGCAGCAAAAGCAGTTCTAAGAGGGAAGTTTATAGCAATACAAGCCCACCTTAAGAAGCAGGAAACATCTCGAATAAACAACCTAACCTTGCACCTCAAGCAATCAGAGAAAGAAGAACCAAAAAAACCCAAAAGTAGCAGAAGGAAAGAAATCATAAAAATCAGATCAGAAATAAATGAAAAAGAAATGAAGGAAACAATAGCAAAGATCAATAAAACTAAAAGCTGGTTCTTTGAGAAGGTAAACAAAATTGATAACAAATTAGCCAGACTCATCAAGAAAAAAGGGAGAAGACTCAAATCAACAGAATTAGAAATGAAAAAGGAGAAGTAACAACTGACACTGCAGAAATAAAAAGATCATGAGAGATTACTACAAGCAACTCTATGCCAATAAAATGGACAATCTGGACGAAATGGACAAATTCTTAGAAATGCACAAACTACCAAGACTGAATCAGGAAGAAACAGAAAATATGAACAGACCAATCACAAACACTGAAATTGAAACTCTGATTAAAAATCTTCCAACAAACAAAAGCCCAGGACCACATGGCTTCACAGGCGAATTCTATCAAACATTTAGAGAAGAGATAACACCTATCCTTCTCAAACTCTTCCAAAATATAGCAGAGGAAGGAACACTCCCAAATTCCTTCTATGAGGCCACCATCACCTTGATATCAAAACCAGACAAGGATGTCACAAAGAAAGAAAACTACAGGCCAATATCACTGATGAACATAGATGTAAAAATCCTCAACAAAATGCTAGCAAACAGAATCCAACAGCACATTAAAAAGATCATACACTAAGATCAAGTGGGGTTTATTCCAGGAATGCAAGGATTCTTCAATATATGCAAATCTATCAATGTGATAAACCATATTAACAAATTGAAGGAGAAAAACCATATGATCATCTCAATAGATGCAGAGAAAGCTTTTGACAAAATTCAACATCCATTTATGATTAAAAACTCTCCAGAAAGTGGGCACAGAGGGAACCCACCTCAACCTAATAAAGGTTATATATGACAAACCTACAGCTAACATCATACTCAACAGTGAAAAGCTGAAAGTGTGGCCTTTAAGATGAGGACAAGGAAAGGCTCTCTACTCTCACCCCTTTCATTTAACATCATTGTGGAAGTCCTAGCCACAGCAATTAGAAAAGGGAAAAAAATAAAAGGAAACCAAATTGGAAAGGAAGAAATAAAACTGTCACTGTTTGCACATGGCATGATACTATACATGGAAAATTCTAAAGATGCTACCAGAAAACTACTAGAGCTCATCAATGAATTTGGTAGAGTTGCAGAATAAAAAATTAATACATAGAAATCTCTTGCACTTCTGTATGCTAACAATGAAAGATCAGAAAAAGAAATTAAGGAAACACTCCCATTTACCATCGCATTAAAAAACAAAATAGGAATAAAACTACGTAAGGTGGGCTTCCCTGGTGGTGCCGTGGTTGAGAGTCTGCCTGCCGATGTAGGGGACATGGGTTCGTGCCCTGGTCCGGAGGATCCCACATGCCATGGAGCACCTGGGCCCGTGAGCCATGGCTGCTGAGCCTGCGTGTCCGGAGCCTGTGCTTCACAACAGGAGAGGCCACAACAGTGAGAGGCCCATGTACCGCCAAAAACAAAACAAAACAAAACAAAAAAACTACGTAAGGAGACAAAAATGCATGTACTCCAAAAAGTGTAAGTTGCTGATGAAAGAAATTGAAGATGACACCAACAGACCTAAAGGTATACAAGGTTCTTGAATTGGAAGAATCAATATGGTCAAAACGACTATACTACTGAAGGCAATCTACAGATTCAATGCAATCCCTACCAAATTACCAATGGTATTTTCACAGACTAGAACAAAAAAAATTTAAATTTGTATGCAAACACAAAAAACCTCGAATAGCCAAAGCAATCCTGAGAAAGAAAAACAGAGCTGGAGGAATCAGGCTTCCTGACTTCAGACTAGACTGTAAAGCCACAGTAATCAGAACAGTATGGTTCTGACACAAAAACAGACTTATAGATCAATGGAACAGGATAGAAATCTCAGAAATAAACTCACAAACCTATAGGCAGTTAATCTATGACAAAGGAGGCAACAATACACAATGGAGAAAAGACAGTCTCTTCAATCATTTGTGCTGGGAAAACTGGACAGCCACATGTAAAAGAATGAAATTAGAACATTCTCTAACACCACACAAAAATAAATTCAATATGCATTAAAGACCTAAATGTTAAGACCAGATACTATAAAACTCCTAGGAGAAAGCATAGGCAGGACACTCTGACATAAATAGCAGCAATATCTTTTTCAATCCATTTCCTAGGTTAATGGAAATAAAAACAAAAATAAACACATGGGACCTAATTAAACATAAGAATTTTGCACAGCAAAAGAAACCGTAAACATAATGAAAACACAACCTACTGAACCAGAGAAAATATTTGCAAACAATAAGACTGACAAGGGATTAATCTCCAAAATATACAAACAGCTCATGCAGCTAATCAAAAAAGCAAATGACCCTATCAAAAAATGGGAAGATCTAAATAGACATTTCTCCAAAGAAGGCATACAGATGGCGAAAAGCACATGAAAAGATGCTAAGCATCACAAATTATCAGAGAAACTCAAATCAAAACTTCAGTGAGGTATCACCTCACACTGGTCAGAGTGGCCATCACCCAAAAGTCTACAAATAATAAATGCTTGAGAGGGTGTGGAGAAGATGGAACTCTCCAACACTGTTGGTGTTAATGTAAATTGGTGCAGCACTATGGAGAACAGTATGGAGTTTCCCTTAAAAACTAAAGACAGAGCTACCATACAAACCTGCAGTCCCACTCTTGGGCATATATTCAGAGAAAACCATAATTCAAAAACATACATGCACGTCAATGTTCATTGCAGCACTATTTACAATATCTAAAACATGGAAGCAATGTAAACGTCTATCGACAGATGAGTGGATAAAGATGTGATATATATGTATGTATACACACACACAATGGGATATTACCAGCCATAAAATAGAGTGAAATAATGTCATCTGCAGCAACATGGCTGGACCTAGAGATTTTCATACTAAGTGAAGTAAGCCAGACAGAGAAAGATAAATATCACATGATATCGCTTATATATAGAATTCAAAACAGAAAGAGACTCACAGACCTAGAAAATAAAATTATGGTTACCAAAGGGAAAAGGGAGGTGGGGAGAGGGATAAATTAGGAGGTTGGGATTAACACATACACACTACTATATATAAATAGATAACCAACAAGGACTTACTGTATAGCATAGGGAACTATACTCAATATTTTGTAATAACCTATAAGAGAATCTGAAGAGAATATGAATTTATATAAATTAATGTGCTGTACACCTGAAACTATCATGATATTTTAAATCAACTACACTCTATTAAAAATTTAAAAACAACCAAAAATGTATGTACCTAAGAACAGAGCCCCAAAATAACATGAAGCAAAAACTCTCAAAATTGAAGGAAGAAATAGAAAATACAACACTAATAGTTAGAGACAGCAACACCCCATTTTCAATAATTGATATGAGTCGCATGAAGGATAATTTCATTTTTTTTAAATAAATGTTTATTTTATTTATTTCTTTTTGGCTGTGTTGTGTCTTCCTTGTTGTGCGCAGGCTTTCTCTAGTTGCCACAAGCGGGGGCTACTCTTCGTTGTGGTCCACGGGTTTCTCACTGTGGTGTCTTCTCTTGTTGCAGAGCATGGGCTCTAGGCGCGTGGGCTTCAGTAGTTGTGGCTTGCAGGCTCTAGAGCGCAGGCTCAGTAGTTATGATGCACGGGCTTAGTTGCACCACGGCATGTGGGACCTTCCTGGACCAGGGCTTGAACCCGTGTCCCCTGCATTGGCAGGTGGATTCACTGTGCCACCAGCAAAACCCATAATTTCACTTCTTAATTGAAGGCACCTAGATCCATGTACTTCTCCCACCCCAGAAACCAAGCATTTTTGACACATCCTCTTCTTTACCTTTAATATCAACTTGTTACCAAATCTCAACATATATCATAAATACATTGACTTCTTCTTTCCATTACCTGTACCACCACCTTAGTCAAAGCCACTACCATCTCTTCTTAGACAAGTCTATTAGACTTGCATACTAATCTCTCATTTCTCTCTTTACCCCTTTTAGTTCACTTTTCACATAACTACAAGTGTCTTATTTTTTGTAATGTTTGTTAAATCGTCACTGCCCTTAAAGCAATATTTATAAGTTTCATTGTATTTAAAATAAAATCCAGATTCTTGTCCATAACCTACAAAGCTCTGTATTATCTGGACCTGCCTGATTCTTTAATTTTGCATTCCTGAAATCTCCATTCTCTTGCCACATAGCTCTTTTCTGTTTATCAAGCTCGCCAAACTTTTTTTGAATTTTGCTTTCAAGGCTGCTATTTCTTCTTGAATCTTCCAGGTCTCAGCTTAAATATGTTCTTCCTCATAAAGCACTTCCTTGATCCCTCAATCCAAACCACATTTCCTTATCACTTTCTTTCATTGGGCACAATATGTTTTTCTTCATAGGGCTCATCATTTTTGATTACATATATATTCATGGTATTACTTAAAAGATTCTTTGAAAACTGAAACAAATCTTTATCAGTATTTATCTGATTTTTTTACTAATTTAACCCTAGGAAAAATATATACAGCAAACTTTAATTTGATATTCAAAATAATTACAAAAGGTGAAATGTTCCCTGTTACTTCTTCAGACTATACTTATCTTCTGCAAGTGATTTCTCACTTGGACTGTGAGGCGAGAGGGAAAGATTTATAAGCCTTTTTATTTTAAGTAGCTTCAAAAATATGTTTTGTGGCTAAATTCTGGATTGATGTCTTTTTCCGTATGATCAAAAATCCTTTTTATCTCTGGTTACCCCATTTCACTCACTGTCAACACGCATAAGCCTTGGTATTCTAAAATTTTATGAAGGTCATTCAAATATGCTTTAATCAGGCTTTCAACACAGACTCTTACATGGTCTTCATTAATAATAATGTCCAATGATGTCATGGTTTATGGTTATTTCAGACAAACTTTGAGGCATGGTAAGGAATATGGGGTTAAGAAATAGTGAGTGGGTGCACTTCTTAGAATTAAAATGTATAAGTGTAAAATTGTTTAACATTTTTTGATAGTGTGTTTCCTTTGCTCAAAATGTTGATAATATTGATATTAAGAACATTGTTTTTCAGTTTTCAGAAAAGGAGATTATAACTTTTTCATGTATTTTATTTCAGTAAAATTTTAACAGTCTCCTAAATTCCTGCCATTTGGAGATTATGGTAACCTCCCTGGAAAATCCTTTTCTACTAAAAGTGATTGATCAAATTGAAAAATTTTGGCTAAGAGGACGTATATTCCTTTGGTACCCACTCCTTCAACATTTGATGCCATTTTTGTAACAAATGTTTTAACTGACAAACCACATGACACTGTGCCCAGAAGGTATTTGTGAGAAATTAATCATGTGCCTCAAAGTTATTTTAGGAAAGGTAGATTCTGATTAATTTTCACTGTCAGTGTATAAAAGGATGTACATTTTTTATTTTAAAACTATATACCAGGCTTCCCTCGTGGTGCAGTGGTTGAGAGTCCACCTGCCGATGCAGGGGACATGGGTTCGTGCCCCGGTCAGGGAAGATCCCACATGCCGTGGAGCGGCTAGGCCCGTGAGCCATGGCCGCTGAGCCTGCGCGTCTGGAGTCTGTGCTCCACAACGCGAGAGGCCACAACAGTGAGAGACCCACGTACAGCAAAAAAATATATATATATATACCATTTATATTGTGTAAGATTTTAGTTTACATCATATAATTTACCACCATAACACAGTCAGTGGTCTCTGTCTGCCTTGGACAGAAAATGCCTATCTATATACACATATAAATATACATGTACATACATGTCTTATGAATTAACAAGGTATTTTGGTGAAAAATGAGTAGGTGACTTGAAGCTCAATAATCAGAAAGCTATCTTTTAATGATTCTGTTCCTCTGTTCTATTATTCCTGAGTCCTGTGTTTCAACAGCCTCCTTACTAATAAAAACCAGTTGTTGGGACAAAGTTTAACTCCTAAGTGTACTATTTTTCCAAGAAAAACATTAAAATTGGTCTCAAATGTGTGCTCACTCATAATGTAAGGATTTCAAGTTAATCTCATAAAATAAGATAAAGACCATAAAACTGCTCCCGGACATAGCATAGACTTTAAATTTTTCAAATTCTAATTAACTGCAGGAAAATGACTCATTCCACTGCCTAGTGGTAAATGTAGACATAAAAAACATCCAGATGCCCACTTCACTAGGAAGCAAAGAAACAATTTAAAAAAAATTCGTGGAGGAAGAAAAGTCCCTAAAAACCAGCTTTAAAATTGTAAAGTGTCTTTAATGAAGTGCAATACATTACTCTGAAGAAGGTGTCTGAGGCACAGTTACTTTGCTACTTTGTGTTACGCTGAGACTCCATGAGGGCTGATCATGAGCCATGAGCCACTACACTTCCCAAAATGCCTGTAATAGCTGGTACTTTTACATCATTATTTTGAAGAGTTTGAAGCATTGTTGTTGCCCCTTTGAACATTCCTTTGCTCAATTTAAAAAAAAAAAAAAAACAGAGAACATATATATTTGGCACATATATATAATGTTGAAACATGATGCAAGCAACTGGCAATTAACCTATCAGAGATTGAGAGCAGATTGGAAGGAAATCCTCTAAAGTGCAAGATTCTTTTTGACAGGGGCAACTCTAGAATTTTATGTAAAGGGATCTATGGGGCAATCATCTAATTTAAATAGGAGGATAGAGGGACTGTCTAGAAGTGACAAAAAAGCACTATTTTTAATTGGGTTGCATATTTATTTGGGATGGCTTGAATCTAATTTGCTTAGCAAACACTACTTTTAACTTGGATAGTATCTTTGATTACTTAGTAGAAAAAAAAGACACAATGAAGGACTCTGATGTTTTCACTATATGTAAAGAATCAAGAAAGCCAGAGTAGTCCCTGGGCAATTAAAGCAGACCAAAAATTATATGCCTTACTTGTTAAATCAGAATAAGTATACAGAAATAGTACTAGAAGAACTTGCATGTGATTGATAACTTGTATCTTAAAGATATTCTTAAATTTAGCTCCCGCCATCCATAACTATACTTATAGTATCACCTATATGTCATACGTAAAGGCACTACATAGAAATCACTTATATACCATTAATCATATACTTAGCTGTGGTCATTATGCTAGTCCTACTGCATTAATATATTTTCATGGTCAACAATTATCTTGATTAATCGTTATTCAGGACCTGCTATCTGCTTGCCTCATCCTCTATCTTACACATTACATGTTTGTTGAGTTGAACAGGAAAACTAAAAAAGGCTCTGTTGCTTCAAGGGAGATGACTAGTCTAGGATAGTCTAAAAGGCATTCTGAAAATATTCAAGCTACACCTTGAACAGAGTATCATTCAGATTTTTCCCATTTGGAATATAGGCCAAGTTCACACCTGGTGACCCTTAAAATGCTCTTCTCTGTTTCTTAGACCTCTTCCACATTTCCTTCCTCCATTCTTCTATATGTTACTTGCCTAACAGCACAGCCAGACAGGACCTCTTGATGAGTTCTCCAGATAGCTCACAGTGTTCTACCTTTGTACCTGTGTTCTAGGAATTTCTTCAATCCAGAATGCTCTTTATTATTCCTGTGGTTCCTACTATATTATTCATATTGTCCCTCTTGAAATTCTACTTCCAAAGACCTCTCAAATGCCTATTCTTCTGAAGCTTTTTTTGCTTTCTCCTCAATTATATATAATTGGTACATCACATCACTTCCCAATTTGTGCCTGTCAATATGACACTATGATATATTTCTACACTGCATTATAGTTTTTTTATCCTTGGCATTTATTTACTTATCCATTTATTTATATCCTCTTTATTAAATTGTAATCTTTTGAGGACAAAGGAGAGATACTATTCAATTTTGTGCCTCTTTTAGCCACTGTTGCTCCATAAATATTTATTGAATTGAAAGCCTATTTGCTAAAGTAGTAGTTCTCTGGGTTTCATATACATAGACAATCATAGATGGTAGTACTCAAGCAACAAATACCATGGTAGAGTGTAAAGCAGCATGACCACCACCTGAAAACTTGTTAGAAATATACAATCTCAGGACCTACCCCACACCCACTGAATCAAAAATATGCATTAAAAAGAAAATCCCAGGTGATTTATATGCACCTTAAATTTTGAGAAATATTGTATAAATTTCACATATTTTAGAATGAAAAAGTTTGTGTGTATCTAGACTTCACAATATACTAGATAGGACTCATTAGACAAGAAGGCTCAGTGGTTTCAGTCTGGGGTGACTGATAGAAAGTAGGGAATCCAGGAGGCACACAGTAATCAGGAAAGGGAAATTCATTTATGCAAAGATATCAGCATTACAATGATGCAAAAATAAAGAATCATTTGATATCAGATGCTATATTCTAACTCAAGTTCAGAATCACTATGTCCTTTAACTGCAATGAAAAAAAGATTGATATCAGGATATTCTACTCAAAATTGTACATAGCATTCATGGAAGTCTATAAGAAAATGTCTATAATTAAGAACAATTTTTCATAGAAAGAGAAGAATGAATTGCAGGGAATCATACTGTCAAGTGAAAGAAGAATGAAAAGACTAACACAATAATAGAATGAGAATTTATATTGGTCTGAGTAAAGGAAGTATCAGTAGGAGTGGAATGAAGAAATGGATTTGAAATACTTTGAAGAATGAACATCAGTGGAATATGGAGATGGGTTAGATGTAAGAGGAAGAGGGTTGTGAGGAATTTGAAAATGACTGAGCTATGGAGTTTGGAGAGCATTAACTGAGAGAACAAATACAAAAGGAAAAACAGGGGGAGGGAGAAGTGCAGGGCAACAGGGACACAACCTGAGAAATGATGCAGGGCATGGATTTCAGCTCCCCAACACCCACTGCCCACCAATACCTGGTGCCCTTCTGCACAACATTTGGCCATCATTCGAGAAAGAGAAGATGCTGAGGGTCACTTCAATGTTCTAGTGAATATCCATTTGATGACCAACAAAAGGAGATAACAGCATTAAGTATTTGAAAGCCATGTGCATCAAATGTTAATAGGAAAGACAACTTAATTAGTATTTCTTCAACCTCTCCCTAAAAAAGTTATCATTAACTACTCATACCTGTGCATGCAGAAGTGTTGAGATCATCTCAAATTCTGTATCCTTGCTACTGTTATTGTTAAACCCACTGTAACAAAATGAAACTAAAGTACGCAGGATGAGAACTTTCTCTTTATTCTTTCTATTTACCTATTTGGAGGAGGTGTGGTTGGTAAGGAAAAAAGTCCATGCTCAGGGTCTATTGGAACCCAACAGAATGAATATATAAATGAATTTCTGGCAAGGAAAGAATTTTTATTGAGGAGAATATTATTTTAGATGCTTATATACATATAAGGTTGTCAAGAATCAAAAGAAAAATAGCATATTGTAAATTAATCTTTTTCTACCAATTTACTCAACATATTCATAATTTTTGTATTTTATATTATAATTTAGTTGGTGTTGCCTTGAAGGTTTTAGACATAAGATTAAAAAAAATAATCTAGGTAGCTCATTTACCTCTAAAAAGCAATCTTTTCTGTCGAGTCATTTGTAAAATGAACTTCATGGTCCATTTAAATTTGGTAGGGATAGATGGGTTGGGTTAATTGGAGGGTGAAGTAACAATTTTCAAGAACCATACTGTCAAATATGTAAATAATTTCACACATGTTCTTGACTATCTCATAGAAGCAATTTGAACAAGGCTTTGGGAAAAATGTATTTTAGGAGCTACAGCACTCTAACTTTCCACTATAGTTTATCACTGTGAAAATCATTTCTATAATTGTGCAGTCTTGCTTGCATTACTTGTTAATTACCTTTAATTATACTTTCAGCCAATTACTCAAAATCTGACCTTTTCTAACAAAAGGCAAGAAGAATGTGAGTGAGGCACAGGAACTGTACTGTATGAAATAAACAAATTCGTGGTAGTAATTTTTTATTTTTTGCTTACCTACTCAACACTTGGGCAACTCCTTACTAGTTATATCTTCTATCAATTTTTATGAAATCTATTACCTTTACCACAGAATTCCCTAAAAAACTAGAATATAAAAATGTTTTTAACCTTTACAGAGTAAGTAGCTTAAATGGACTTTTGATTATCTGGAATGAATTTACTTGATAGCTGTCATGGAATCACATCTTTATGTATTACCATGTATTTGAGAAAAATATATCCTATAAATAAAACTTTGAGTTCTATTATCTGTAGGGAAGTATATCTTTCATTTAATTTTAATCTGCTAGTGCTATTCCTTTTCAGAAAAAAAAGTTTTTACCAGCTTAAATTACTTTCTAAGGTATGTAAATTTAGTACAAGCCATTAAATAAGACATGGGGAGTTGACAATGCCAGTGCCTTGTCCTTGTCTTTTTCTATAGGTGAACCACCAAATCCTATAGCTGCTTGCACCTGAAATTTATCCTCACCAAGACTGGAGAACAATTAAAAATTCTGTGACTTTGTAAATTGTTGGGGATATTTTAAAAACACATCATCTTTAAATGATGCATTTGGGAAAATTGAAAGGCATTTAATACTTATTTAAAGTAACATTTATTTTAACTGGTGACAAATATCCGTAAAGGATAATTTTAAATTACCAATAAACTCTACAATATATGTCCTTTCAGAGTTTTACCTGACTCTTTTTACACAGCTGTGGTTAAACTCTATTATCAGTTTTATTTCACGGTTTTACATCAAAAATTATACCCAGGAGTTTTCAATATTATTTTTAAGTCCTTCATAAAATGATTTTTAATGGTTTCCTATCAGTCCATGTTATGTGTATTTTTTTTTAACTATTGACATTAGTAACTTAATCATAAGTGATTCTGAGGTTAAGAGTTACATTTACATCTTTAGAGTCCACAAGTTCTACTTCACTATAATATTTCCTGATAAAGTCAGCTTGCTTCTAGGCAGGAGGCATAAAATCTCCTGATGACATATGGTTGAATACTTAATTTGCTTTCAATGCTGTGAAAATCATACTTATAAATAAAATTTTGTCTGCATTTTAGATAATTTGAGTACTTGTTTAGTACCTTAATAGATTTGTTACTTTGTTTATATAGGAAATCAACAGCATTATGTAGAATGTGGTACTTTTAATAAAATTAGCATATTGGCTTTTCTTAGAAGGCCTGGAAGAATATGGAAAAGAATGGGAAAACCTTTCCCAAATTATCCTTGATTTTACTCCAGGCTTTTCAGAACTCTGCCTTTGATGTTCTCTCCTCCCAGCTAAATTTCAAGACAATTGAGATTAGAGACCGTATCTCAAAATTTTAAGATTGCACAATTTCTAGCAAAGTATTCTCTATATTAAGATTTTAATTACTAATGGTGATGAATATGATAACAATGATAATAAAAACAAAGGGGAAGGAATAGTAAACTTAAAAATGTGAGCAGTCAACACATTAATTTTGGATGCACATTTAAGAAGCTCTCTTCAAAGGTCTCCATTCCCTCTGTACTTGTTGATGCATCCAGCATGTACAGCACTGAGCTCTTAAACAACTCTTTAGTACACACTCCCATGTCTGCTTCGTTGGCTGAGTTGTATGTTGAATACAAGTCAGTTATGTTTGAATACAAAATGTTTATTTCAATTGGGCTTGGAACAGAATTTACATAATTTAATTAAATATTTCATAACCGAGTGGAATATGAATGCCAAGAGAAAGACAATTCTTGTTTCTGTGAAACTTGAATACTTTAGAAATACTAGATAAAAGCCAAGGACTGGAAGAAAATGTTGTAGATTTAGATCTATACAAGATAACCATAAAAGGCTAGAGCGACAAAAAAAGTTTTAATCCAGAAGAACTCTTGATTACTTCAAACGTGTTTTAAAGTTCTTGATCTAATTCAAAGACAATGAAATCAGAAATTATAGATAATTCAAATGTGTTGCGATTCATTCAAGAAAGATGTTGAGGCCTTCCAATCAGCCTATCCATTTTATAAACAAAGTTTTTTTCCACACATATATTTCAAAATTAATTTTTTTAATGCTTGGGGTATAAATTTATCTTTTAATGATTTCATATTTTTAAACTGCTTTTTTAAAAAAAATAAACTAAGAGGAATTAGACTGTCTAAATTTTAGATTTAAAGCAGGGTTTAAATTGATGTCTCAATTCTGACACTAACTAGCAGAAGAAATTTGAGCTAACACTATTCTTCTCTAAGCTGAATTCTTCTTACCAATAAGACATAAGAATTGGGGTAGATTACCTCTACGGTCACTGCCAGCTCCAAGGCTGTGGGGGGGAAAGCTATGATGACACAGGCATTAAAATCATTAGGGAAATGAGGAATTAGTAGGTTTAGTTAAGTATTAGATACCCCCTCCACTATCCATTTTTTTCTTTGTGCTTTTTATTAGTGAACAATATCTACTCCACCAAGTTTTAGCAGGGAACATGGCTGCCCAGGCAGAGACTATGTTTCCCAGGGTCCCTTGCAACTAGATGTGGCTAAGTTCTTATTAATGGATGTGAGTAGAAGTGATACATGCAATTTATGAGGAAAGGGAAGTATATCTTTAAAACAGCTGGGCACAGATTTTCTCCAGGACTGGAAAGTACATGTGCTGCACTGACCATGAGCCAGCACTGACCATAGAGGCCACAGAAATGCACCAGAAGGTGGTGAAGCACCAATATGGAAGAAACTTTGTTCTTTGGATAACTTCATGTGCCAGAGAGTCCCTTTCAGACTACCGAATTACCTCAAGAGTGTTACACAAATATTAAACCTATAACTTTTTGGAGCCATAGTATTTTGTATAGTAGCTTAGCCCATAACTATGTATTCATCTCAGGTTCTTTCTTTTATCAGAAGAAGCAATTACTAGGTATTTTATAGGAGGATTAATTTGTATTTATGAGCTGCATTTTAAGCTTTGACCAATATAACAAAAATAGTGTAATTTAAATATTTTTCTGTATAGCTCTGCCCAAATGTATTTTAACCTTCCTGAGGTCAGACTCTTACTCCTGGAAGTTCCACTACCAACTAGTAATGACAACAATATACATACTCATGGTGTATAAGAAGCATTTTGATACAAGGATAGAATATGCACTTGGAGAAATTCAAACCTCAGCTCTTGTGCTTATTAACCAAATGACTTTGGACCTAATTTTTACATATAAAGTGTTTACTGCATGTTAGCTACTTAATAAATGCTACTTCCAAGAGTACTCTATAAAATTTACAGACAATTGCAAAACAAGGTGAACAATGTTTTGTAATTCATCACAACTTGATTTTACCCATGTGTGTTTGTTTGGATTTTTTTTTTGTTAATTGAGATCCATCATAAGCTATTTTGGAAGAATCTTAATGGTGTAACAGAATTTTACCCTTTTATGTTGTCTGTATACTTTTGCCTTAAGTAGGTAAAGTCAACTTAAAGAGACAATTTGGATAAATAATCACAGATACATCAGATCTATTTCTCAATATATTTTGTTTCCTTAATACTCTTCAAAATAAATTTTAAAATTTTCCATAGTTTCATGTTATATTTCACTTCTAAAAACTCAAGATCAGTTTCATATTACATTACAAAGCTATAGTAATCAAAACAATATGGTACTGGCAAAAAACATGGATACTTAAACCAATGGAATAGAAAGCCCAGAAATAAATCCATGAATATATGGCCAATTAATCTTTGAAAAAGGTGCCAAGAATACACAATGGGAAAAGAATAGCCTCATCAATAAATGGTATTGGGAAAACTGGATATTTACATATAAAAGAATGAAATTGGATCCTTATTTTACACATTACAAAATATCAACTCAAAATGGATTAAAGACTTAAATGTAACAACTGAAACTGTAAACTGTTTTCTTCTCCTAGAAGAAAATATAGGAAAAAAAGATCCTTAACATTAGTCTTGGCAATGATTTTTTTGGATTTGACACCAAAAGAACTGGCAACAAAAGCAAAAATGAACAACTGAATCTACAAAAGCTAAAAGTTTCTGCACGGCAAAGGAAACAATCAACAAAATGAAAAGGGAACATATGCAATGGGAGAAAATATTTGCAAACTATATATCAGCTAAAGAGTTAATATTCAGGAGAACACATACAACTCAATAGCAAAAACAAGCAACAAATAACCTGATTTAAAAATGATCAAAGTAGTTGAATACACATTTTTCCAAAGATGATATACAGATGGCCAATGTGTAGATAAAAATATGTTCAACATCACTAATCACCAGGGAAAAGCAAATCAAAACTACCATATTACCTCACTCCTGTTAGGATGGCTCATTATCAAAAAGACAAAAGATAACAAGTGTTGGCAAGGATATGGAGAAGAGGGAACAGTTGTACACTGTTGGGGGGACTGCAATTTAGTACAGCCATTATGAAAAACAGTATGGAGGAGTCCTCCTAAAATTAAAAGTAGAACTACCATATGACCCAGAAATCTCACCTCTGGGTATATATCTAAAGGAAATCAGAATCTTAAAAAGATACCTGCAACCCCATCTTCAATGCAGCATTATTCACAGTAATACACAGAAACAAGGGATGAATGAATAAAGAAATTTTGATACACACCATATACACACACAAAGAAATATTATTCAGCCTTAAAACAGAAAGAAAGTCTGCCATTTGTAACAACATGGCTGAACCTTAAGGACATTATGCTAAATAAAACTAGCCAGATACAGAATGACAAATACTGCATGATCTCACTTATTTGTGGAATCTAAAAAAAAAAAAAAGTGGGATGGGTGGGTGAAAAATGGAGCTGTTGGTCAGAGGGAACAAACTTTCTTATAAGATGAATAAGTTCTGGAGACAATGTACTACATGGTGACTGTGGTTAATAATGATGTATTGTATACTTGAAATTTGCTAAGAGAGTAAATCTCAAGTGCTTTTATCACACACCACACAAAAATGATATTATGTGAGGTGATGTATATGTTAATTAGCTTGATTGTGGTAATCATTTTACAAAGTATATGTGTATCAAAACATCACATTATACAACCTAAACATATACAACTTTTACTTGTCAATCATACCTCCAAAAAGTTGAGGGGTAAAAAAAGACAGTTCTATACCACAATCATATTGTTTACCTGATATGTGTTTCATACTTTTAAAACATGTGGATTAATATATAGGAACAAAAATTGTTTCCATTTTTTATGCTAGTTGATAATGTTATCCTTTGATGAATTAAAATTTAATATATGATGCTATTTAAATACATATTTAAAATGAATTTTGAGCATCTTCTTTGGAATTTATTATCATAAATGAATATAAACTTATATTGAATAATTTCCAACTTTAGTAATACCACTCCTTTATTTACCATTCTATTAAGAATGTATTAGGAAACAAATATTCATATTCACTGCTAGTGGGAATGCACATTATCACCATATTCTTGTAAAGAAATTTATCAATAAGAAGCAAGATTTTACTCTAGAATCTAGTAATTCTTTACTCTTGGAAACCCATCCCAAAGAAATAATGACAGATGTAAACAAAGATTCAAGCTAATAAACTGTTTATAGCATCATTATTTAAATAAAAAAATTGAAAACAATCTAAATATTCCAAAGTGATAGATCAATTAAATAAATTCTACACATAAGTGAAATAATTGAAATTACATTTTATGAAGACGTTTTAATTATTTTGATAAAGTACTTATGATATAATGTTAAGTGAGAATTTTAAACATTCTTATAAAATTAAATGTATCTTAATTATTCAATTTAATAACTAAGTGAAAATATAATGAAGGCTTTTTACTTTTTTATGCTTCTCTGTATTTCCTGTAATTTTTATATTCAGAATTATTACATTTCTGATTTAAAGAAAAAATATATTTCTAGAGATATGACTCTGATCTCTATTTTGATCTTAAATTTCACTGTCTGTACAACTCAGCACAGTTACTCTTAGAAAAAGATCTTCAGTGTGCTAGAAAAGATTATACATGATGCCCTAAAAGATGGCTACCATATTTATGTCATTGTTTTATTATTCTTTTTCTTAAAGCAGTGTTTTCATAGTGGAATTTGTCTTCTCTCTTATCCTCTTCTGATTAAGGAACCTCCTCCTTTCACCTTTCATTTTATTTTATTTTTTAACATCTTTATTGGAGTATAATTGCTTTACAGTGGTGTGTTAGTTTCTGCTTTATAACAAAGTGAGTCAGTTATACATATACATATGTTCCCATATCTCTTCCCTCTTGTGTCTCCCTCCCTCCCACTCTCCCTATCCCACCCCTCCAGGTGGTCACAAAGCACTGAGCTGATCTCCCTGTGCTATGCGGCTGCTTCCCACTAGCTATCTATTTTACGATTGGTAGTATATATATGTCCATGCCACTCTCTCACTTTGTCACAGCTTACCCTTCCCCCTCCCCATTTTCTCAAGTCACCTTTCATTTTAAATGGCTGGTAGCCTCCAGGTTTTTCCCACACTTTCTCTTTGCACAAGACTCTGTGCTCTATTGCTCATGTTAAAGTAGAAAAAAAAAAAACATCTGGGTTTTGAAAAAAGCAAATATTGTAAGAACAAAGGCATGAAAGATGGATTTTATTTTAGTATGGACTATTGTTTAATCATATGACTTTCTTTTGTCACATAAACACACATGGCAAACAAAACATGCTGAAACACACATAGCAAACAAAACATGCTTTTTTCCTCTCTCTCCCTCAAGCATGTCTTCATATAATGGCAAAATTAAAAAAGAAAAACTTCATCTAAAATTTGCTTCTCTAAACATGCTATAAAGGATAAAATGAGAAGCAGAACACTAATTAACCAGAATAGTGTCTTTCCAATAAAACTTTTGGTGATGATGGAAATGTTCTATATCCATCATCCAATACCATGGCCACTAGCCACATGTGGCTATTTAGCACTTGAAATGGGGCTGGTGTGACTGAAGAACCGAATTTTTATTTTATATGGTTTTAATTAATTTAAATTTAACTAGTCACATGTGTTTTCTGGCTACCCTATTGAACAATGCAGGCCTATTTAAACTTAGCCTGAATTCAGGATAATCACTATTAGGCTGTAATTTCCTATTATCTGTTATTTAAAAGAATTTTATAATAATAAAGAATTTATAATAATATTTTTTCAGGAAAGTCAAGGGATCACAGCTATATTGTCAACTTCAGTCATACTCAGAAAATCCAACACTTAATTTTTTAAATATAAGAAAATGAAGTCATATTATAATACTTCCATATAGTACCAAAATACTTGGCATGAAATGTGAAAGTTTAAAATTCTATGTTTGGAAAAACGCCCAAGAATAGTAAAAGGAAAAGAAGAATCTTTTATGCCCAAGTGAAATCTGAGGAATTAAATGGAATTGAATTTAATTTTTCTAAAGTAAAAACACAGCTAGTGAACAAATTCCATTTATATAAGTACAGTACATTGGGTATAATGGGACATTTATAGATATTTTAAATAATTCTATATTACTTTATAAAAGTTATAAATCATTTCTCTACATAAATGTTTTGAATATACAGAAAAGTAGAAAAACCCTATATTCCAAATTACCAAAGACATCTGTTATCATCACTGTGATTCCTTTATTATTTCATCTGTTTGCTATGATATTTTCCTATAGAGTTGGACAATATTAATAAAGACTCTTGATAAACATTTTAAATGATTGTGTAGTATTCCACTGAATGGCTGTGCAGCATTTGCTTGACCAATTCTCATTTAGGACATTTAGATTATTTCCAATGTTTTACGTTAAAATAAGGCTAGGATAAACATTCACCAAATTTAAAAATTTTGTTCATTATTATCAACAATAAAATGGTTTTTGCTCTCAGAGAAATTAATCATGACCATATTCTGAGAGAACTTTCCCTAGAATATGCTATAATAACAATTTCTAGACAGGAGGGATAAAAGGAGGGACCATCACAAAATTCATTCAGGTAGCTAGAATTTAGACTTTCCTTATTGCCAAATACCACAATAAAGTCCCTGTTAGCTTTTCTCTTTAAATGTAGGTGAAATTATGTCACACAAAGAAATGTCTGCATTTTCTCTTTTTGCTCACAGACAGTAGCAATTTTCCTCTTTCATCCTATTAAAAAAACAAACCTGCATACACATAGGCAAGTGCTGTTCTGAGATCCTTGATGATAAATGTTTCTTGTCAACCGGGAAAGTATACAAAGGAATCCTCCATGCCTTTTTGGTCTTGCATCAGCTGAGGAAACCTATCCATGTTGTCCTATAGGTTCACCAGCATCTAACACCCAAATCTCCACCTCTTTTAGGCTTTAAACCTGTACTTCATATCAAGTCACAGATGATTTGGAGACGTTAAAGTTATTTACGACTTAGAAAGCCAGTGGATTTAGTTTCTCAAACTTAGGATTTCTGATTAGTGAAAATAAAGATAAATGGGTCCATTATTGGTCATTTCCCCAAAGGATTTGGTAGGTTTCCTGCTAAGGTAAAGCATATGGTTCAACAACAAAATAATAATAATTAATACAAAATGCTTTAATGATGAGTCAGACAAACCTTTGGAAGGAAAACCTTTGTGCCACATTGATTAGGTGTAGACAGACTAAGATAAAGAAACAAAAGGCTGCTTTACATTTCACACATTTTATCCCTCAATGTTTATCAGATATTGAGCAAATCTGATTAAATTAATACCAAGAGAGCTACATATTCTTTGTTCATACCGTTCTTTCAATGAATAATATACAGAATTTTTACACAACTACAATTTTTTGATCCTTTAGGAGGTGTTGAAATTCAATTTAAAGGCTAAAACAAAAGCTTAAATGGTGTGCTTTCTGTTTTGTGAATCGCAGACACTGCTTTACTGATACGACACCCAAGATTCTAAGCTGACATCAAAGCAAAAAAAAAAAAAAAAAAAAGATCATCTGAAATGACAGCAGCAGCTGCAGCATCCGCCTCTAAATTAGGCTGTGTTTCAAAGTCTGGACTCAACTGCTAAGCAGTATAAAGACCCAGGAGGAAGGCTGCCCAGAAAAGAGTGAGGCTTCCGACCTAACACATCAAAGTAACACATGCTAGGAAGAGCAATAAACGCATGTGTCCCACATTCACGTGCTGCCTAATTGCATTGGGCTCATGAAACCAAGACAAACCTTCAGCTGATTCCTGGTTTAAGAGAGGATTTGAGATCTTTTCTATGCGGAAAGCTGACACAAATTGGTTGCAGATTAGAGTCTGACTCCGTAACGAAGCATCCCATAATTTCAAAAGATGGTCATTTCAGTGTCATATGGCATCTTCAAAACACTGACTTCTTAATGAAGTAACATATAAACTAACCATTAGGTATAGATAAAAGTTAAAAAATAAGCTTCATAAATGAAGCAAGCCTTAATTTGTACATCCAGGGATAGATGCTTTGAGGAAAGGCTTTTTCGTTTGTTTTGCATATAAACTACCAATTTTGAGGGCATTTATCTTCTAAAGCATAAGCTATTTAACGAGAACTTAGAATACTAATATCTGTTAAGAGAGGAGAAAAATAGTTAGATGTTTTAGATGTAATTTTTAGCAGAAATGCCTACTGCCATAAGGTCTGCATTAAGGGATCATTACTATATATAGACGATGTAATATATTTAGTAGCACAATTTGCAATTAGATATATAGCAACACACATAAGCTTAATACGTTAGAGCTCTGAATTCTTTTATTCTGTGTTCATAAGCTTTATGCTCTTTATTTTGCAGCACAATGCCCTATTATTCTGCAAAATACTTTTCTGTATGTGTGAATTGCCAAAGTTAACTTACACAATTACCTGAGGAGACTTTAATTATAATTAGTGGAAGGCTGATAATTAATCCTATTATGTGAAATATTCATGAGTTATCACTGAACATATGCACTAAAAAAGAAACCTCAGAAATATACAGGGTGATTATAAACATGAAAATGGGGGGAAAAATGTAGTATGAAAATTGTAAAATTTTTGGCTATAAGTTTTGACTAAATAAATATGATTGCAAGGCTTTGAGAGTCAGAAAACCTTAGGATTAATCTCTTTAGTGCTCAAGTGATAAAAATCATAAAAGAAATTCTGCAAGAATATATTGTATCATATATTAAGAGCCTATCTCCAGAATTATGATGAAGGCCCAATTCCATTGACATTAATCAACTTTGAATTTATGTCTAGGATATATAAATAGATTGAGTCACATTATCTCACTTCATGGAAAATAGAAGCATTAAGTACTTTTCAGAAGGGTGAATCATGTAATGGATCATTTTTCATTATGATGGAATAAAAAAATCATTGCAACCAATTCATGCAGTGGTCTCTATTATCAGTATCTGGTGCTTAGGAGAAAGGAAAAAAAAAATTCTTTACCTTTGTGACAATTCAGGTTGTTGGGCCTCTCCTCTCTGGACGTTCCTGCATTCCTTAATATCACAAGATTGTCCCATTACATCATATATGAAGTGACATCAATGAATGCCCTTGGTCAGGGTGTAAAACTGGCAGTATGACCAAATCACAAAGGGACCATAGCTCATGTCCTGAAAGGTTGGAATGGATTTGTCCCCTTGAGCTATCTCCCTGATCTACATCTACCCCAAGGCACTTGAGACTAGCCAAGGTGGTTTCCTTGAGATCTACCAAGAACAATGTCAGACAGAACCCAACCTAATAAGAACTTTGGATTTCCCTGGATGAGTAACATGTCCCCTATTTGGTATATGCCAATCCCAATTCTGAACTGTATTTTTCTTTTTGAGAGGTACTGACTTTCTCGAAATCTTAACTGACCAATAAATATAACCATCTAAACAACCATATACTATTACAAGCTATTTGATGTTATTTCCATAGCCATAAGTAGTCAGGATTGTGGCATCAGAGGGAAGACAGTGGCAAATAGATATATGTGTATTGGTCTGTATATGTCGAGTCCAAGTTGGAGAAGGGCCCACAGACTTGAATTTTCATGGATGTACAAGTCAGTGGTACAATCCCTTTGCTAGTGACACCTGCATTTTATCCTTTCTAGTAGCAGTTCTGTGCTCAAGGCTAATGGTGACTCTAATTGCACCTATAAAGTCTCAGTGTGTATAAATAACTTCACCCTTGTCACAGTTTCGTCCAACTAGATGGAGATCTTTGAGGTGAGACTAAAAACATCTTCAAAATAAGTATGTGACTAGCAGTTGTATACAGTTTACAAAATTTGTTTCACATACATTATCTTGTTAATTCTCACCAGCAACCCATAGACATTTTATCATGCCCAATTACAGGTGAGGAAACTTGAGGTCAGAAAGAGAGAGAGAAATATGCCTCAAACCGCACAGCTAGTAAAGTGGTACAGCCAGGACTCTCCCAAGACCTCCTGCGTCTAAGTCCTTTGCAGTTTCTGCATCACGCACAACCATCTTCTATCCATTCAGTGTCTCAGAGAGCCTATCATCAGAGGGTTAAATGGGAAAGCAATGACTTTTCCAATGCTTCATCCTTAAAGTTATCCTGAAAATCATTTTTAAGAAGTCCTTGGTTTAGGCTTCTTTGAGATCTTCCATTAATTTATGCTTTAACTGGTTCATGATGGCATCTTGCTATATCAATTCTTAATCATTTCAAACATGTCTCATGTTTGCTTGGCTTAACATAAAATGAGACAAGACACACTGGAAAGTTAATAAGGTATAAAACCTTAAGTCTGGCTACTTAGATTCTTTTCATTTCTGTTCTATGACAATATCAAGACATTGTTGATCTTTCTTTTTATATGGCATGGAAAATACTCTGATTCAATGTATTCTTAAGTCAGGCAATGTCTTTGATCAGATACCATTATTTATTACTGGGATTTTTTTGTAGTATTAATCCCCAGAAAGTGAAATCACATCAACTTTAGATTGGGTGACTCTATAACCTGGTTTATCCAGGACAATTGCACAAGAAGAAAAAAAGCCCAAGTTCCTTCATCAATACCTCATATATTTCCCCCCTATGAATTTACATAATAAGCATTTACAGCATACCTCCTATAGATACACATATACTCATGTATGTGGGTATGACTTCTTGAAACAGTCTATAAACAAATAGAAATTTTGCTAAGTGCTATGAAGCAAAGTAAAGGGTATAGTGAAAGATTGTAAAAATCAGACTAGGCCTCCCTAAGGAAATGCATTAAAAATTAGTTGGAGTTAGCCAAGTGAAAAGTTGGCAGAAGTCCCTTCCATAGTGAGGAATCAGAATCAGTTTGTGTGAATTCCTGTTCAAAGAGGATCTTTGTTCAAGATTCAAAAACAATAATTAAGTACCTATTATATGCCAAGCTCCATTCTAGGTATTGGGGCAATAAAAAAGTTTCTCTCTTGAAGCTCACACTCCAGTAGGGGAAACGATAAACAAAAGAAAGAAGAGGGGGAAAGAGGGGGAGCGGGAGAGATTATGATTTTAGGATAGGGACAAAGATTTTTTTTTTTTTTTTTACAAAGAAACAATACTGTAACATGTCATAGAGAGTAACTGAGGTTAGGAGAAGGATGACTTTAGATTTTCTGGCAGAAAAAGAGGTGATATTTGAACGGTGTTTTGACTGACAAGGGTGGGCCAGCCAAGTCAAGATCTGAGGGGAGAAGATTCCAGGCAGAGAAAAGAGCAAATTAATCACCCTAAGGTGAAAATGAGCTTGCTGTATTTAGGCAACAGATAAGCAAAAACCAGTATGGCGGAAATACAGTGAGTGGGGAGAAGAATTACATTAGAAGCGGCTTAAGAAAGTAAGGCTTATAGGCATAATGTAGGGTTTAGCTGTTATAACTGGGGGACTCAAGGACCCTCGTAAGGAAGAGCAAGAGAACCTGGAGAGGTGGATAAATCATGAGGATCATTGTAGACTGGATTAAACAGTTTGAATTTTAGTCAGGGCCGTGAGAAATCACTGAAGGGTTTCAAGAAAGTTAGTGACATTCTCAGCTCTGTGTCTTATCTGGTGGAGGATGTCGATGAAAAAATGGTGGCCTACCATACATATATCAGTAAACAAAGGATGCTGCAACCATCAAGCCAAGATGGTTAGCCCCAAGAGAACTCAGGACGGAAACTTAATGCTCCTCGTCAAACCATCAGACACTGCAGCCACCCCCAGTGGTGCACCCTGAGATCAGGATGAGAAAGCACAGGATTCTGGCCCCAGGGCGCAGAGTTGCATATCAAAAGAATGATTTCAATGAGCCTGGACTCTTGCATCCTCTCATACATAGAAAAGCACTAAATTCCTTAACTTGAGATGTCTGGTTTTCTTGAATTAACAGTAACCTTTTGACATTCTGACTCCCTGGTCTTTGTTGCAAAAACTTCTATAGTTCCCGGCTCCTCCCTTACCTCTTTGGAGCCGTCCCTCAGAGCTATCTGAGATGCCGTCTCCCAGGCTTAAGTCCTCAGCTTTGTCGACAAAATAAAACATAATTCTCAACTTTTGGATTGTGCATTTTTTTCAGTCAACAAGGGCTTTTGTGGAGAACAAGAATGGAAGAAGGGTGAGCAGTCAGAAGACTATTTCAGGAACTCTAGAGAAAGT
Organism: Lipotes vexillifer; assembly: GCF_000442215.2. Classification (NCBI taxonomy): domain Eukaryota; kingdom Metazoa; phylum Chordata; class Mammalia; order Artiodactyla; family Lipotidae; genus Lipotes; species Lipotes vexillifer. Next base: position 26,962 of record NW_006782180.1, read on the forward strand.
GAGTGCTGTAAGCCAAATTATAATGGAGGTGGAGAAAAGTGAACCAATTGAAGATCCTATGGTGCTTAGGAAAGCCAGTTGTATTTGACCTAAAGATACTAAAATGCATTCTTTCAAAGAGTATTATGTTAAGTACACCACACACACAGAAAGCAGTTTTAAATAGTGCACTAAAAATAAATGTGTATACTTCCTTTCTCTTAACATTAATATTTTCTCTGAGGAATATGCTAACCTGGTTTGTGTCTTTATTAAAACTTTCTGCCTAAGAAGACTTTATCATCATCTTACAGACCTCTGAATGCAGAACTTACATTGAAGAGCTCATATGAATCTCTAACTACATCACCTTAATTAAATTGAGATTTCTTTGTTTTCCCCTGCTGTTTTAATGAGAATATATTCTGCTTTCTGATACACAATAAAAATTGTGTGAATACAAATCCATTATGAACCCTCTGGTTTCAAAAGGAAACATACACTTTGATATTATTAATTGTTTTCAAAAATAAAGCTCCTATGAAAGAGCATGAAACACAGCTATTTACATTCTTAATTTCAAATCAAAATGCTGTTTTCATTACTTTGAAAAAGAATAGCAATTGATCCTTTCAGTATGTAACTGAGGTACCTACTGCATGTCAAAATATTCTTTTTCCCCCTTCTACTAATTGGTAACTAAAGTACCAAATTAAAATAAAGAGAAATTTGCCAATTTTCTTATAGAATTCTTACAGGTTAACACTTTAGTATTGATACTTGCGAGCATTTCTTCTGTTTTGCCCTTTCTTACTAAGAGTATGCACCAAAAACCAAAGACACATTCCCTCAGTAGAGATAAGACTCACATCTCAGGATATTTTCATGATGGTAGTGGCTATCATGCCCCATGTGCTAAATACAGAAGGGTCAACATGGTTAGAAGCCATTTGGGGAGTAGTGGTAGAAAGTCAAGAGCAGGTCTAGAATTGGGCACACTTTCATGTTTTTTGTCAGGTTCTAGGTCCCGAAGCCAAACTTCTGGAACTTCAGGAACTCCCCAGAGGTTTAGGTCACAAGGAGACAAATTTAGGGATGTGATTCACTTCTTCCTTGGTCATTCAATTATTGCTCACATACTATTTGGCATGCATGCTTCTTCTTGATGGACCTTTTGACATGAAAAGGATATAGTCCCTACCGTCTAAAGATATTACACACTAGAGAAAGCTTTGGGAAAGTAAAAAATAATCAAAATTCAAGGGATGAGTGTAGTAATATGAGGTAGTACCCAGTTTAGTAGCTTAGGAAGCATGCAGTCCAGGCAGGGGAAAGTATCAAAAATTGGGAAGAGGGGACCATATTCAGAGAAGATGTCCTAAAGAAAGTCCTGTCTATACATAGAAAAAAAGCTCACAGTTACTAAAGGGGAAAGGGGGTGGGAGAGGGATAAATTAGGAGTTTGGTATTAGCAGATACAACTATTATATATAAAATAGATAAACAACAAGGTCCTACTGTATAGCACAGAGAACTATATACAATATACTGTAATAAACCACAATGGAAAAGAATATGAAAAAGCATATATACAGATATGTAACTGAATCACTTTGCGGTATACCAGAAGTTACTACAACATTGTAAATCAACTATACTTCAGTAAAAGTTTTAAAAATACTGTCTATAGAATACATGTGAGTTAGACAACTGGTGAAGAACACAAAGAGAACAACCCAGGTTGGGCGTAGTGGACACTGTTCATTACAAACCAACATTCTTCCCATTCTTATTCCTTCTTAAAAGAACTCTAGTTTTGCTGATACATCCACCCCTCCCATAAACAACCATATTCTTCAGAAGAAATAAACTTTATCCCCAGATTCATGAATGGTTCTGATTGTTCTAAGGTAGAGTTTCTGAACCATGACACTCTTGATATTTGGTCCTTGATAATTTTTTGTTCCCCCTCACCTGTGACAGCCAAGATTATCTACAGACATTGCTAAATGTCTGCTGGGGAAGAAAATTACTCCCTATGGAGAACCATAGGTCTAAGGATAATTCCAATGGTTCTGTAATAAGCACAAGATCAAATTCTGACTCTCTTTTGTTATTCACACAATTTTTTTTTTTTTAACATCTTTATTGGGGTATAATTGCTTTACAATGGTGTGTTAGTTTCTGCTTTATAACAGAATGAGTCAGTTATACATATATATATGTTCCCATATCTCTTCCCTCTTTGTCTCCCTCCCTCCCACCCTCCCTATCCCACCCCTCCAGACAGCCACAAAGAACCGAGCCGGTTTCCCTGTGCCATGCGGCTGCTTCCCACTGGCTATCTACCTTACGTTTGTTAGTATATATATGTCCATGTCTCTCTCTCGCCCTAACACACCTCACCCTTCCCCCTCCCCATATCCTCAAGTCTGTTCTCCAGTAGGTCTCTGTCTTTATTCCTGTTTTACCCCTAGGTTCTTCATAACATTTTTTTTTCTTAAATTCCATATATATGTGTTAGCATACGGTATTTGTCCTTCTCTTTCTGACTTACTTCACTCCGTATGACAGACTCTAGATCTATCCACCTCATTACAAATAGCTCAATTTCGTTTCTTTTTATGGCTGAGTAATATTCCATTGTATAGATGTGCCACATCTTCTTTATCCATTCATCCGACGGCGGGCACTTAGGTTGTTTCCATCTCCGGGCTATTGTAAATAGAGCTGCAATGAACATTTTGGTACATGACTCTTTCTGAACTCTGGTTTCCTCAGGGTATATACCTAGTAGTGGGATTGCTGGGTCATATGGTAGTTCTATTTGTAGTTTTTTGGGCCACACAATTTTTGGGCCAGAACTTTGTCCTGGAACTGCTGCAGCCATCTTGTTTCCAGCCTGAACAAAAAGAGTAATGACCTAAGATAATAGAGTAATGACCTAAGATAATAGAGGCGAGGTAGAGAAACCCTGAGTCTTTGATGACATTTTCAAATGAATTCTTTGTTGTAGGGAGTTGTCCTGAATGTCCTGTTATATGAAATAGTATATTTATTGTCTAGGACAGTTTGTATTGAAGTTCCTACAAATTACACCCCAAAGATCTTTGATACTGAGAGAAAGCCCCACATGCACCATCCTGAGCAGGATGCACCTGGGGAACTGCAGGTTTCCAGAATGGCTACCACAAAAATTGAGGTCGTAAGAGGAAGAAAGATGGAGTATGTGACAGTAATTAGAGATGACAGTACTGCGTTCAATGATAAGTAGTGATTGAGAGATGCTGAAGGTTTAAGCAGCGTCAGAATTGGGTCTTTGAACGTAGGTTGGAGAATGGATGAGGAGAGCAAGACCAAAGCCAGAGCTTAGAGTGAGGAGGAAGCTGCAGTTAGTACAGGTGGAAGTGGACGGTGGTACTTTAACCTCCACTTTCCAAAAATAGTTTGCTCTTTAGTTTTTCTTCCAAGCATTTGAAACCAAGAGATCAAGATTCCACTTTCTAGTCATTCTGTGACCTTCCTCGCAAAGTCTGGCTTCTCCTTTGAGGGAAATATCTTATCCACAGTTACCTGACACAACTCAGGTTGTAGACATAACCAACAAAGGTAGTTCTACTTTTATACTTTCAAGTTAAACAGTGTTCTACATTCAGAAATCTAACTTTAATCTTTAGACCCCTATCAACACAATAGCCTAATCACACAATAAATATACCACCAAGGCTTTCACAAAGCTAGAGTGACATACATGGACTTCTCATGAACAGTGACTGAAGGTAGTGAATGAACTCTCAGAAACGAACAGGGTACAAACACTAGGTTTTGTTCTAGATACTGGAGCATGCTGAGATCTACCCACTATCTAATGATGTCCCACCTGTATTTATGGAGTCGTATGCAACATCTCTGAATGGTTCACATCAGAACTTCTTGTCATGAAGTTAAATTAGGAGTATATGTAAGTTTCCATTTTAAGGGTTTTATTATACAACTTTTGATAGTAAATTGTTAAAGATAAAATCAACCATACTAGATTAGACCATTTGAAATATAAAGCTTTATAATTCTCTTTATTGTTTAGCCTACTTATCTCTGACACTGTTTTACATGGCATATCTGTGCAGGCACTTTGCCCTGCTGAAATTTGCTATCTTAGTTTCTCTCTCTTGTAACACTGATAATACTAAAATTCTACACACACAAAAAAATCTTAATGGTTCGGGAACCAATATCACTGTAGCAAAAAAATATATATATTTGGAAATGTTAAATACATAGCCTTTTTTCTGTTTTGAATAAAGAATGAAACAGACCCAATTTACCATGTTAAAGGGGAAGTACTACACAAAAATCTATGATCAATGTCTCTTTAACATTTAAGTAGGTTTTGTTTCTAAAACTGCATCTACTGTTTTCAGCCCTTTCCTAATGGCCTAATTGACTTGTAAATTTTATTTTATATGTTTAAAAATTAAACTGTCGCATTAACTAGTTATTTATTCATTTTTATTGTCTGCTGAAATAGGTAACTGATATGTTCATGCCCAGACCCCATGGGAATGGCTAGAAAGAATGTCCATAAAGCTTTGGAGGTGGTTATATCAGAGAGGGATACTCACATCAGAAGCAGTTATAAGGAGTGGATGATGCTCACATACACATGCATGTTTATAAGGACTTTAATCTTTCACCAATGAGCAGGTGATGGGTATGAGTAATGCCTCTAAATCCCTATGTAGCACAATGGAAAAACGAATTATCATTTTATCATAGTGTCCCAGAAAGCAAAGGACTTCTTAGATCATCTGTTACATCCCTTAGTAAAATTAGGATTAGTTCCAAGAGAATGTCTTCCAGGGCTTCTTCAAAGTTTAGGTTTCTTAGGCAGTGAACATTTCTCCATTTTCCATAATGCTACTGACTTTGGTTAAGTAGCATTTCTAAAAATCATGTTACATTCTCATTTGATCATTTTTATCTTATTAGTTCTAGGTATTCACAAGTTAAACCCATGTCCTTTAACTCCTTTTATAAGAACTAAAGCTATATTTTTAACTAGGAGCTCTTAAGCACAATAGTTAATATAAATAATTAAAACAAATTATTTATACAAATCCCAAACATAGTTATAAAATGTCTCTTTACCTCCATTTTAAATCTTACCAGCCAAACAATGGCATAGTTTTTATCATTTTGCTTGAGCAAATAATCATTTTGATGTCAAAACACTAAAATATGTAACTGTAAATTAAGAGCCCACTTATCCCCCCCAAAATGTCCACCTATTTGAGAAGCAATTCTGTCTCTGGTAATTTATCCTAAGGAATTAATACAAAGGACGAAGGAAGGAAGGAAGGAAGGAAGAGAGGGAGGGAGGGAGGAAGGAAGAAGGAAGAAGAAAGGTACATATGAAAGAGATTTCCTTATGGGGAAATTAGAAACAACCTAAATGCCTAATGTGGGAATAGTTAACTAAGCTAGTCTTCCACTTAATAAAACTTTATGCAAATTCTGTCTGCTTTATTCAGTACTAATAGCAAACCCTAGTACTGATATATAGTAGGCACTCAAAATATATCTGTTGAATGAATAAATGATGCAGCCATTAACATTAAAATTTGGAACACTATGAAATCAAATAGAAAAAAATGCTTCTGATGCAAAGTTTAACAGAAAAGTAAATACAGAAATATATTTATGATTTGTCTGCTATGAAAAATATATGTGGCAGATGGAAAAGAATTGATGCACAGTAATCAAGATTATTTTTGTTTGCAAATTTTCTGTCATGTTTTTCTTCTATACATAAAACCTAAACCAGATATGTACATGGGCAACCATGCCTAGTGCCTTTGGCCCTACACTGATAGCTCAGCCTGAGGGCCATCTCTTTCTTTTCTCCATTCCAAGTACAAAGTTTGAGTGCCCACTGCTCCACTCACCTGCCACTTTTTCTATACTTTTCCTTCCCCCACCCTCTTCTATCTCCCTGACATCCATCTAGCCTGCCTCTCCCAGCATTTTCAATAACAAGAGAAAGACATTTTGATTATGCCAGGCAGAGGGCCTCTACCTGTAACTGGCATGCAACACTTGCTTTGGCTGCGGTTACCAAAGAAAAGTATAATTTTACATCTATCCTCCTGATGTAGCACATTTCATTTCTGATACAAGTCCACAGTGAAAAACCCTGAAGCCAAAATCATGATTTTATAAAAAATTATAAAAATGTAATAGGGTGATAGCTATTTATAGATTGAGACAATGAATCACATAAATCGTGAACATTTTTAAATGGTCACATGACAATTAACTTGGTCTACGAAATGAACACTAAATTTGGGGCAGAAGCAGGAAAATTGGTATTCCATTATTGGCAAATATTCTTATAAAGAAAGCGCTCCCAATTTTTTTCCTCATTCATGCCACATGAGCACCTCATCAGTATAGAAAATTCTTCTGGAAATAATATATTAAAATTATTCTGTTGTCTGGAAGTACACACAATTGAGCAAAGAGATTATGACGTGGAGGGAACATTCCAAGTGTAGAAGGGCTGCTGGTGGAAATGAGGCTGATGGTAGATGAGAAGGCACTGTGGTGAAGTGATCTCACAGCCCATGTAACATTGTTGCAGTTTTAACAGTTCTTGATGTGGTTATATGTTTAGAATGGAAGCTTTACCCATACAGGGACCAGGTATCCTCAGCACACAGTATGTCACCTGACATTTTCTGAATTTCATCAACCCTAAGACTCAACAGAGAATATACTGAGTCCCTGTTTTATGTACCTGTAAGGAAAAAATGTTCGTAAAGATGGAATTATGGCATGCCATCACATGTAAAACTAATCCCAATATCATAAATGTTAAAATATGGGGAAAAGGTGTCCCTTAGAAGCGCACTACAGCAGTAGGAATCCCATCAATATGTGTTCAATGAACCACACACCATAAATGTCCTCAGAAACTCTGAAACTTCTGTTTTGCTTTGTGTTCCTTGGTTGGTTACTGCAAAGCCAAGATATACAATGTGCTCTATGTCCTCAAAGACCACTGGAATTATTCAAGTTTATAGGTGAAAAGAAACTCACAGATGAACTAGTCCATACCCTTATTTAATAAAAGCGAAAAATGAGGCTCATGGAGTTGAGGTGACTTGTTCAGAGATCCAATTCCGTGACATCATGTAGCAATCGTAAAACGTCTAAGACTAAAGCTTGTTTTTAATAATTAATCTGTTAGTTCCAGAGACTGAAATAACCCATATCAAAATAGCATTTTATATCAGGTATTACAACTAAAACAAATCTCTAATACACTATTAAATAATAGTACTATGAATTCTTAAACTCACTGATTTAACTCTAATTCTATTCAACAATCACTTGATTATCACCCTTCTCTGCTGGCACGTCCTTTGTAAAATTTTTCTATAAATATGAGACACAGTAGGATAGTACTGCTATTATTCTAGCAGTGGCCATAAATAAGGAATCATTTTGTAAAGAATGTATTTTCTCAGTATTCTTCCCTCTAAATGTTTCTTAAACTTGACATCATCACACAATTTATATTCCATCTATGTTTTTAAAATCAGTCTTTAAAATGGCCGTTTTGATTTACTGTCATATAACGATAGTCTAATAGGTTTATCTTAATTCTTTTCTCTGCTGACAGAACTGACCATAGCAATAAATTAAGCAGATGTGTTTGCTAAGCTGTCTGCAGTCATGTAAAGATCTTGCCATGGGAAGTTTCAGGCACAGCTGTGGGAAACCCAAGTTTCACCTAAATAAGTTTCATGAGTCTAAAACCACAGATTCCATTGAGATGAGACTTCAGCCTTTGGATTTCATTTGGTATATCATGTTCACACAGTTTTAAAAGAAATAGCAAACTCCGGGGAACTGACTAGCTTAGTAAGCCCCTCTAGGACTGACTTTGCTCCATCTGTGGTTCATTCTACCTAAGAGGAAGAATTTACCTGTAGGGCCATCTCTAAAATAATGTGGATCTGTGAGCAGGTCATTTCATGCTACCATAACATTCTCATGCAAATGAAAAGTGTTTGAAATGAATATCAAAAGCTGTGTGAAAGGGAACAAACGTCCCAAATATAGAGTGGCTAGGGGACTGGGTCACGTGGATAGTGGTGAAGGTAAAAAGGGGTATATTAAGGGATGACACTTTGCTTCCATACTCATCTCTCTCTTCCTTATACCCCGAGATAATGCATATACTGAGGTATCTGCACCCCTGCACTAAAGCATACAGCTCTGGATGAATTGTCACCCCACATGTCATACCCTGGAGTTAGCTCTTTTGCCTAAAAATATAATTCAGACTTGGCAGCTGCTTTAGTGGCACATCCTACAAACCTTCCAAAACATAATTCTCCATAGCCAAGATCTTTAAGCTTGAGCTTTCCTTTCCCCCTCCCTGCCCCCCTCTCCTCTCTACCTTCCCCTCTTCTTTCCTCCTCTCCCATTTAAGTGCTTGCCCAGCTCTCAGTGCGTTCTCTCTCTCTCTCAAGTTTATTATGCCACTGACTTTTTCTAATGAGAAATATGCAACTTCTCTAGAAGAAAAAGGGATGGCAGATTAAACTGGGCTGACAATTACAAGGTCCTCTTTGATGGTCTACAAAAGCTAGGATGCCTGAACTAAACATACTCTCAAATTAATCACGTTTGGGCTTCCCTGGTGGTGCAGTGGTTGAGAGTCTGCCTGCAGATGCAGAGGACACGGGTTTGTGCCCCGGTCCGGGAGGATCCCACATGCCGCGGAGCGGCTGGGCCTGTGAGCCATGGCCGCTGAGCCTGCGCGTCCGGAGCCTGTGCTCCGCAACGGGAGAGGCCACAACAGTGAGACGCCCGCGTACCGCAAAAAAATTAATCACGTTTGTCCTTTTCTGTTCCATAATCAAATCTACTACTCTTTTACAATGTGACTTTTCTGTAAAGATAGCCTGTTTATAAATGTTTTTCCCACTGTGAGATTTATTTAATTATTCACTAGTTTGTGTATTTTAATCCCCAAAATGTGATAATCTGCATTTTTTGTTATGGTGGGAAGTAGGGACATAATTTTTGTCCTATATAATTGCCAGCTGACACAAAACTATTTTCTGAATGATCTAGCCTTTCTAATTTGAAATGCTATCTATAACATATTATCACACATACTCACACACCTTTGTCTTAGCAGTCTCCTTTCTGTCCCATCTTCATCTATTGTACCAGAGCCATATTTGTTTAATATCATTATACTACTTATTAGTATCTGGTAATACAAGTATCCCTCTTAAGTTTTATAAGCAGAATTGGTTCTTTCATATCTGTATTCTCTCATATAAAGTTTTCAGTCATTTCTGTCAAATTATAAAAATAAGCCCATTGAAAATTTGCTTGGAAATGCCTTAAATTTGTATATTAATTTAGTCAGGACAAGTCTTAATTTTATTGAAACTTCTTAACTAGGAATTTCTTTTTTTTTTTTTTTTTTTTTTTTTTTTTTTTGCTGTACGCGGGCCTCTCACTGTTGTGGCCTCTCCTGTTGTGGAGCACAGGCTCCGGATGCGCAGACTCAGTGGCCATGGCTCACGGGCCCAGCTGCTCCGCGCAATGTGGGTGGGATCTTCCCGGACCGGGGCACGAACCTGTGTCCCCTGCATCGGCAGGCGGACTCTCAATCACTGCGCCACCAGGGAAGCCCTTCTTATCTTTTATAGTCTATAAAAGTTTATTTTTTCTATTTATTTATTTTATTTTTAGTTACACAGTTTATTCACAGATGTTTTTGCTAATATAAATGGGATCTTTTTCATCACTATATTTTATAATTGGTTGTTGATGCGAAGCTATATAAAGAATCTACTGTGGACTAAGAATTATATTAGGCATCGGAGCTGGAAGATGGAGAAGGACGAAGGGGAGAAGGGGAAAGAGGAGGAAGAGGAAGAAGTGCTAATTTAAGTTGCCTGCAGTTTAGGTGGGTGAAGCTGTCAAGTAAATCAATGATAACATGACGGTGTGATAAGGTATGAGACAGAGGACATAACGGTGAGCTCCATGTGCCATAGCCATCTATCCACCATCTTTTCTGTCTACACAGATTTTTATTCCCTGAAATAATTCATCTAAATCATCCATATGATAGAATGGACTTATTCTAGCTGGTAGATAAATACTATTTTTCTTGCCATAGAGAAGCTAATTACTTGCCCAGTATTACTTCATTGAATTGTTGTGAATCTATTATGTGCCTGACACTTCACTAGGCAACAGTGGAGAATAAAATCGATATAATCAATTCAAACAATTCAAGTATTCACATAGTTTATAGTATATCTGGTCAGATGTAAAACACTTTTCTTTGAAGACAACATTGCCTGGGCTTGGGCATATGCACATGAGTGATTACATGCGCATACACACACACACAGCTATAAAGAAAAAAAAATCATATATGAGAAACAAAATCATATCCTATTCAAGACCTATAACTACACATTAACTATGCCGGTGTGATAAGGTACATAATACCTTCCTCCAAAGATGTCCACATCCTATTCCTCAGAACCAGTAAATATGTTACTTTAAATGGCAAAAGGAACTTTGCAGTGATTAAGTTATGGATTTGGGGATTGGGAGCTTGTGCTGGATTATCTGTGTGGACCCAACGTAATCACACAGGAGGGTCATGGCCAGAGAGAAAGCAGTGTGATGGCAGAAGCAGATGCCTGAGTGATGCACAGAAGTGATCATGAGTGCAGGAATGCAAGTGTCATCTAGAAGCTTTAAAAAGCAAAGAAATGGATTCTCCCCTCGAGCCTCCAGAAGTAATGCAGTCCAGTCAACCCATTTTAGACTACAGACCTCCAAGACTATAATATATCTCAATTGCTTTAAGCCACTAAATTTGTTACAAGTAGCAATAGGAAATTAATACACCTGGTAAATCCGAACTCTTCAGTACAACAGTCACAGCTATCATTCAAATGATCATAATGCAACTGTTCAGCCTTATGTCTCATGGCAGCCTAACTTTGTCCATTTAAAACAGCAGTATAATCAACACCATCTTCTTGCCTTCCGCCTCTTTTCTTAACCTATCCCCAACTGTGGCCATGAAACATCTCCTTCTCTATGTAATTCCTGTCCAAGGCCTACTTTGAAACTGAATCGCAATTCATTTTATTCCACTAATTCACATATTCCCCATTACAGTGGTATCCAAACAGTACTTTAGCTTTTTTAAACTCAATACTGTGCTTGGTAATTGTTCTTAGCCATCTAAACTGTCTACTATGCTGCTCATCAGACTATAACTTTCAAAGAATCAGGGGATATATGTGCTTTAGTTTTTATTTCTTTATTTTTTAACAACTTTATTGGAGTATAATTGCTTTACAATGGTGTGTTAGTTTCTGCTTTATTACAAAGTGAATCAGCTATAAATATACATATATCCCCATATCTCCTCCCTCTTGCGTCTCCCTCCAACCCTCCCTATCCCACCCCCCTAGGTGGTCACAAAGCACTGAGCTGATCTCCCTGTGCTATGCGGCTGCTTCCCACTAACTATCTATTTTACATTTGGTAGTGTATATAAGTACACTCTCTCACTTCATCCCAGCTTAGCCTTCCCCCTCCCTGTGTCCTCAAGTCTATTCTCTACAGCTGCATCTTTAATCCTATCCTGCCCCTACGTTCTTCAGAACCATTTTTTTTTTAAAGGTTCCATATATATGTGTTAGCATACAGTATTTTTCTCTTTCTGACCTCACTCTGTATGACAGACTCTAGGTCCATCCACCTCACTACAAATAACTCAGTTTCGTTTCTTTTTATGGCTGAGTAATAGTCCATTGTATAAATGTGCCACATCTTCTTTATCCATTCATCTGTCAATGGACACTTAGGTTGCTTCCATGCCCTGGCTATTGTAAATAGAGCTGCAATGAACATTGTTGTACATGACTCTTTTTGAATTACGGTATTCTCAGGGTATGTGCCCAGTAGTGGGATTGCTGGATCGTATGGTAGTTCTATTTTTAGTTTCTTAAGGAACCTCCATACTGTTCTCCAGAGTGGCTGTATCAATTTACATTCCCAGCAACAGTGTATGAGGGTTCCCTTTTCTCCACAACTTCTCCAGCATTTATTGTTTGTAAATTTTTTGATGATGTCCATTCTGACAGGTTTGAGGTGATACCTCATTGTAGATTTGATTTGCATTTCTCTAATGATTAGTGATGTTGAGAATTCTTTCATGTGGTTGTTGGCAATCTGTATATCTTCTTCAGAGAAATGTCTATTTAGGTCTTCTGCCCATTTTTGGATTGGGTTGTTTGTTTTTTTGATATTGAGCTGCATGCCCTGCCTGTAAACTTTGGAGATTAATCCTTTGTCAGTTGCTTCATTTGCAAATATTTTCTCCCATTCTGAGGGTTGTCTTTTCATCTTGTTTATGGTTTCCTTTGCTGTGCAAAAGCTTTGAAGTTTCATTAGGTCCCATTTATTTATTTTTGTTTTTATTTCCATTCCTCTAGGAAGTGGGTCAAAAAGGATCTTGCTGTGACTTATGTCATAGAGTGTTCTGCCTATGTTTTCCTCTAAGTGTTTTATACTGTCTGGCCTTACATTTAAGTCTTTAATCCATTTTGAGTTTATTTTTGTGTATGGTGTTACGGAGTGTTCTAATTTCAATCTTTTACATGTAGCTGTCCAATTTTCCCAGTACCACTTATTGAAGAAGCTGTCTTTTCTCCATTGTATATTCTTGCCTCCTTGATCAAAAATAAGGTGACCATATGTGCATGGGTTTATCTTGGGGCTTTCTGTCCTGTTCCATTGATCTATATTTCTGTTTTTGTGCCAGTACCATACTGTCTTGATTACTGTAGCTTTGTAGTATAGTCTGAAGTCAGGGAGTCTGATTACTCCAGCTCCATTTTTCTTTCTCAAGATTGCTATGGCTATTCAAGGTCTTTTGTGTTTCCATACAAATTGTGAAATTTTTTGTTCTAGTTCTGTGAAAAACGCCATTGGTAGTTTGATAGGGATTGCACTGAATCTGCAGATTGCTTTGGGTAGAATAGTCATTTTCACAATGTTGATTCTTCCAATCCAAGAATGTAGTATATCTCTCCATCTGTTTGTGTCATCTAATTTCTTTCATCAGTGTCTTATAGTTTTCTGCATACAGGTCTTTTGTCTCCTTAGGTAGGTTTTTTCCTAGGTATTTTATTCTTTTTGTTGCAATGGTAAATGAGAGTGTTTCCTTAATTTCTCTTTCAGATTTGTCATCATTAGTGTATAAGAAAGCCAGAGATTTCTGTGCATTAATTTTGTATCTTGCTACTTTACCAAATTCATTGATTAGTTCTAGTAGTTTTCTGGTAGAGTTTTTAGGATTCTCTATGTACAGTATCATGTCATCTGTGAACAGTGACAGCTTTACTTCTTTTCCAATTTGGATTCCCTTTATGTTTTTTTCTTCTCTGATTGCTGTGGCTAAAACTTCCAAAACTATATTTAATAATAGTGGTGAGAGTGGGCAGCTTTGTCTTGTTCCTGGTCTTAGTGGAAATGGTTTCAGTTTTTCACCACCGAGAATGATGTTGGGTGTGGGTTTGTCATATATGGCCTTTATTATGTTGAGGAAAGTTCCCTCTATGCCTACTTTCTGGAGGGATTTTATCATAAATGGGTGTTGAATTTTGTCAAAAGCTTTCTCTGCATCTATTGAGATGATCATATGATTTTTATCCTTCACTTTGTTAATATGATGTATCACACATTGATTGATTTGCATATATTGAAGAATCCTTGCATTCCTGGGATAAACCCCACTTGATCATGGTGTATGATCCTTTTAATGTGCTTTGGATTCTGTTTGCTAGTATTTTGTTGAGGATTTTTGCATCTATGTTCATCGGTGATATTGGCCTGTAGTTTCCATTCTTTGTGACATCTTTTTCTGGCTTTGGTATCAGGGTGATGGTGGTCTCATAGAATGAGTTTGGGAGTGTTCCTCCCTCTGCTATATTTTGGAAGAGTTTGAGAAGAATAGGTGTTAGCTCTTCTCTAAATGTTTGATAGAATTCGCCTGTGAAGCCATCTGGTCCTGGGCTTTTGTTTGTTGGAAGATTTTTAATCACAGTCTCAATTTCAGTGCTTGTGATTGGTCTGTTTATATTTTCTATTTCTTCCTGGTTTAGTCTCAGAAGGTTGTACTTTTCTAAGAATGTGTCCATTTCTTCCAGATTGTCCATTTTATTGTCATATAGTTGCTTGTAGTAATCCCTCATGATCCTTTGTATTTCTGCAGTGTCAGTTGTTGCTTCTCCTTTTTCATTTCTAATTCTGTTGATTTGAGTCTTCTCCCTTTTTTTCTTGATGAGTCTGGCTAATGGTTTATCAATTTTGTTAATCTTCTCAAAGAACCAGCTTTTAGTTTTATTGATCTTTGCTATTGTTTCCTTCATTTCTTTTTCATTTATTTCTGATCTGATTTTTATGATTTCTTTCCTTCTGCTAACTCTGGGGTTTTTTTGTTCTTCTTTCTCTAATTGCTTGAGGTGCAAGGTTAGGTTGTTTATTCGAGATGTTTCCTGCTTCTTAAGGTGGGCTTGTATTGCTATAAACTTCCCTCTTAGAACTGCTTTTGCTGCATCCCATAGGTTTTGGGTCGTTGTATCTCCATTGTCATTTTTCGGTATTTTTTTATTTCCTCTTTGATTTCTTCATTGATCTCTTGGTTATTAAGTAGTGTACTGTTTAGCCTCCATGTGTTTGTATTTTTTACAGATTTTTTTCCTGTAATTGATATCTAGTCTCATAACGTTGTGGTTGGAAAAGATACTTGATACGATTTCAATTGTCTTAAATTTACCAAGGCTTGATTTGTGACCCAAGATATGGTCTATCCTGGAGACTGTTCCATGAGCACTTGAGAAGAAAGTGTATTCTGTTGTTTTTGGATGCTTTGGTTTTTCATCATCCTGTTAGGGCCTCCCAACTTTGTCACATCATAGTATACATAGAAAATTATAGAATTTGCACAGCACACTTGAGTAAGTGTATGTGGTTGCTCAGGGCCAGGTTTCTGGCTACCTAGGACCTGCCTGAAGGCTAGGTCAAAACATGAAGGTTACTCAAAACATGGAAATTGAGAAACTCTCCTCAGTATTCAGCACCATGCTACTCATTTAACTGTGGTTTGGTGCACCTTTGTAAACTCTTCTTTCTAACTAGGAATGATAAAGCTACTGGGGTTTCTAAAATCAGATATATGTATATGGTTATCAGAAAAAATATACTTTATACTTTTATAGAGCTGTGATTTACGAAGTGTTTTCCCATACTACTTCATGTGACTATCACAAAACCTGTGAGATAAGAAAGTAGGTATTATTTGTGCTATTTTATAAATGAAGCTAAGACTTGGAGGGGCAAGTAACTTCCCAGAGCTATGAAATGGCAGAACCAGGACTGGAAACTAGCACTTCTAATTCCATGTTCATTGTTCTTTCTTTTCCGCTCTGATTAATTAAGCTTCCCCACTCCCACTCCACCCAGCTAATAATGATGTTTCTAAAACCCAGGGTAAAATATCAATGAGCTCATTCTTTAAGTTTCAAATGAAAGGTAAAAGCTTATATCCTAAAATCTGGGCTTTTTTATTTTTAAGACTTATTTTCTATTCTAATCAACAAACCATTAGAAAGTACCAGAAATTAACAAAATGCCATGTTTTATCATATTCATCACTTAAGAGAAAGACCCAAGTGTCCTCACACTATTAAACATAAAAGTTTTAAGGTTTACAGTTAACTTGCTGAGGCAGCCAACTGCAGCCCCAATGGGGAAGTGCTACAAGGTATTTGGAGATAAGAGAATGTCTCAAATAGAGAAACCAGATGCATTATGAAAAATGCGTAGAGGTCTGCATGGCTCTTGGATAAAGAAGACATATACCCCTCTGCCCTTGAGGAATATGAACAGCTAAATTCCTTTATTCTTATATCATCTATTGAAGTCAGGAAGTTCCTCCAGGAAGAATCAATAAGATGGCTGCATACTTTGAAGGGATGGCAGTAAGCTATCCATTACTTCTCTTTTCAGACATAAAATGAAGAAAATGTAATTAATTCAAATTGTGGGGAGAATAATATGGTAACCTACCATAAGCAACATGAAAGCCTACTTAAAATAATAGCATTATCATTCTGGGTACCCCCAGGATCCAGCAAAAAGAGAATAATTCATCATGCAACTTGTTAATTCTCTGTCACTGAATGATTGTTAATAGGACAGTTCTTTCAAAGGAATGATTCTTCAGGAGCCAAGTGTTTGGAAAGGAGGTTAACTGTGTTCCAAATATTAGAAAGTTTAATTTTCGGTATTCTTCCTTTGTTTATTCCAATAAGCCTTTTTGAAGCAGTATTCTGTGTCCCCTCTATGTCATGCTAGTTGTGAGTGGTTACTTTTAAAATGGAAAAGCCTTGATGAGGCAGTAAGAAGGACATGGGGAGACTCTGGTGGTAGACATCTAGCTGTGTCTTTTATTAGCTGTGTGACAGACAAGTTATTTAGCTACTCTTAAATCTCCGATTCTCATCTGTAAAATGGGATGATAGAAAATCCTACCTACATAACAGGAATTGTCGTTTATAAAAAGATGATACATTTAAAGTGCTCGGCACAGTGCCTAGGGCCCCTTCATCTTCCTCAGTCAGGGTTTCTCTCTCCAGTTTCAGCAATCACTTCATTCTCTCCCTATGTTTCACATCAGCACAAAACCTTAGACTTGTTGCCATATGGCAATGACTACAGCTACAAAGAATTATCTAGATATTCATATTCATATACAGCATGCATTTTTTATTCCCTGCTTTTAAAGCTGAATAATTCTTGGGCTTCCCTGGTGGCACAGTGGTTGAGAGTCCGCCTGTCAATGCAGGGGACGCGGGTTCGTGCCCCGGACCTGGAGGATCCCACATGCCACGGAGTGGCTGGGCCCATGAGCCATAGCCACTGAGCCTGCATGTCCAGAGCCTGTGCTCCGCAACAGGAGAGGCCACAACAGTGAGAGGCCCGCGTACCGAAAAAAAAAAATAAATAAATAAAAAGCTGAATAATTCTTAAAATAAGACAACAGAATTCAAAAAATCAACAAAAATAACAGTTGTTATTTATAAAGAATTTTTATGCACTAGGCAGTATATCTTAATACTCCTATTGAAATGGTTACTATCATTATATGTTTTTTTTACAACTGAAATGAATAGATCAATGAATCATTACATCTCATGACCCAGGCCATCAATTGGAACGCCAGTTGCACCCCAGAAGCCACCCTTGGACCCCTTTCGATAACCACCCTCTTGGTCCTCCCCAGAGTTAACTTTCCTGACACTGTATGTCTATAGTTTAGTTTTGCTATTATCTTTTTCAATAGATGGAAAGAGATTACTTAATTCACTGGATGTCTCACACTTAGGAAGTAGCCTAGCTCAGATTTGAACCCCGGTAAAACAGGGAAGCACTGATTCGGTAAATTCTATTGCAACACTTGTCTATTATCCCAAATACAAGTACACATTTAAAGCTGAAGATGAAGATCATTCAAAAGTCATGAAGCTCAGTAGGAGGAAAATGAAAAATCAAACTCAAATCTCTATTCTGGCCCCTTCTACAACCTTTGCACTAAGATCCCATTGGAGTCAGAAACCCAGTTCTGCCTCTTTACCTCACTGTGACCCTGAACAAGTCATTCCAACTCTTTGAGCCTCGGTTTTCTCATGAGTCAAATGAGAACAGTGACTTATTTTTTGTAGAATTGAGGTAAAGACCAGAGGTGAGCTGTGTAGAGCCTGGCACATTGCAGGTGTTCAATGAACAGAAGCTGTTAAAATTAACATCATAGTCCTTGGCTCAAAGAACTTTTGCCTGTTCAGCCTATTTTATATCTATACCTAATTCTAGAGAATACTCCAATATTTGGTATAATAGCATCATATCACAGGAACTTTTAAATTTTATAAGGAGAGAATTTTATGAATTTATCTTTTTTAGAGTATGTACTTACTGATATCTAGTTATATCGATGCTTATAAGTATTATTTCAAGTTAACACTATAGGCAAGAAAAACTTCTAACAGCATTTTGAGAATAGAGTGTAATTCTTTTGGTGCAACCAACGAAGACTCATAGAGTAAGACCTGCAGAGGGGAAAGGATTATTTTCCAACCAGTAGATGCCTCCATGCTGTTTCCTACTATCATGAAGAGTAAAAACTACATTTCTAGAATGGTACTGAAGCAGAACAACTCCAATAGGATCTAAGGCCAAAGTCTTGAGCTGTGAAGAAAGCAAGATGACGAGAACAGCAAAAATGAGGAGCAAAAGAGAAATTAATGTTTTAGGAAACCTGCTTGTAATGCATAGCTGGAACCAGCTGATATAAGCACATTTTTAAGATGTGGAAAATGTTTTCCTTTAGGTTTTTGGTTTTTTTTTTTGCGGTACGCAGGCCTCTCACTGCTGTGGCCTCTCCTGTCGCAGAGCACAGGCTCCGGACGCGCAGGCTCAGTGGCCACGGCTCACGGGCCCAGCCGCTCCGTGGCATGTGGGATCTTCCCGGACCAGGGCACGAACCCGTGTCCCCTGCATCGGCAGGCGGACTCTCAACCACTGCGCCACCAGGGAAGCCTTTCCTCTATGTTTTAACCTTGAAAGTGAATCTCCTGTGAGGGCCACTCATGATGTTTGAGACTCAGGCCAACTTCATCAGGCATTCTCTAAACATATAGGGCTACAACAGTAAAAAAAAAAAAAAAAGAGATGGGATTTTAGTACCATAGTCCAGATTTATTCTGTAGCACCACTGAAGGTAATGCCAGAAGCCTCCGAAGAAACAAGTTTGAATTTTCCCATTCCTCATTCCCATTCATACCTAATAATAAATACAAAGCCAATTTTAAAGATGGTGTAGCTATCTATGTATGAATATGCATGCCTATATATTTACTAATTTCAAAGAAAATAAACACTTTGGAAAAATATCTATTACCCTAATAGAATCACATAAGAATTTTAACTGCAATTGGAAATAGAGTTTTAAAAATAATCATCCAAATAAAGAAATTCCTTAAAAACTATGGCTAATCAACCAGAAGACCTATTTCCCAAGTTTAGCAAATGAACATATGGTTTTTCCCACAGCAAGAATGATTGGTGTGTGAAAGTTATTTATATTAAAGTCTTTGAGTGATTTCTTGGGGTTTTTTTGGTAAGTTTAGTTTCTTGAAATTGTGTCCAATAGGAGTTTCCTCAGGCTGCCATTAGAGGGCATAAAAGAATAATTGTGGAGGCCAAAATCACATAGCCCCAAAATTAACCCTGAAGGGAAAACCAACCATTTAATTTTGGTTTCAAAAGAAGAATATACAAAAAATGAATAGCAGAAATAATTTATATGTAAGAAGCTTTGATGAAAGCAGCCATCTATAAAGAAATTAGGAATTAATCGTTATTTTATGTGTAAAAGACAAAAGCAAAAAACTAAAGTTTTAAGAAGTTTAGTTTGATAATCTAAAAAGTAGTTCCTATGCATTAGCAGTCACTAGAGCACATGATTAAAAAATAATAATAATAAGAGAAAGAAAGAGGTGGTGATCAGGAAGGGAAA
>NW_006782180.1:46655-88544 GCF_000442215.2 Lipotes vexillifer
CAGTGGTAAAATCTCATCTCAAATTTTGACTCATGACATGTAAAAATGTATTAAAGAAAAAAATCAGGAATATATCATTCTTTGAGAAGTATAGGATCGATTGATTTCATGGCTTCAAAGTCTTTTCCCCCCAACTGCCAGCTCTCTGGTTTACCTGCATAATTTCCTTCTTACCTAAAGGCCATGACAACAAAATCTCAGTCTAAAGAAAAACGGATCTCAAACACAGGAGAATAAACCAAATCTTCCTATCCTTTGTATCACTCACTGTTTTAAAGGATTTTAAACATATATGCCACTCCTAAATGCCACGCTTAAAACTTGCAAAGTTAATGGATTCATATCCAATTAGGAACATATTTCCTCCCCCAATAAATGTTAATGAAGTTGGTACCAACCTATTCAATGTATTTATAACTCAGGGAAAAAATAGACAACCTATATTTCAGATTAATATAAAACCCTCTTTTATATTGGCTGTCTCCTTTGTAGCAATCACTCTCACCTTTACTGAATTCCAGGGTAAATTTATGATATCGATCCATTTCTTTAATTTATAAAACAGTAAAATCCCAAGATCGCCTTCAAACAAAAGGAACACAGTCACAATATGTTTCTATCACACTATGAAGACTGTTAAGACTCCCCATAGGGCACTTTGACTTAAATCCTATAAATTTCCTGCTTAAATTTTCAAACAGGGGAAACCAGGGATGCATATGAGAACATAAACCCACCTTTTGGTGATGGTTTTATACTAGTCTGTATTGCTAAAGGGTATAAAAAGGGCCATAAAGGAACTGGAATTATACTGAACAGGATCTCAGACTTCACAATCTATCTGTAAACACAGACCTCTGGGAAGTGCACAGAGACAGATGGGAAAAATATTTTTAACTCTGTGGGATGGAGGGAGGCACTTAGCAAGCCACCTACCCCGTAAGACCCATTCTGAATGACCAACAAATCTATCTGACAGTTATAAATGAAGCAGGTAGCAAACTGTATCTACAGATGTTAGACACACATCTCATTTTTTAATTGTTTCACTTCTTACAACATTTAGTATGTAGACAAAACTCATATAAGAGCTAAAAAGAAATGAAATTTTGGAATTTATCCTTCATCTTAAATTCCATCATGAAAGACTTAAGATGTATCTTTGTTGATATTCCCTGTCTTTAAGTACAAAAAACGGGAATATGTAGCTAAAATAAGTTGGGGGTTTCCTTTATCTGGATTGAAAAAAACAGTTGTGGCTTCCTTTATGATTATTCAAGAACAATTTCATCTTAAGGCCTCAAACCCCTCTGCTCTTTTGTTTCATAGATATTGTCATCAAGTTACAGCTGTATTTTTATTAATTTGTCTCCTCCTCCAGAATATTAGTTATTTAATGGTAGAAACTTATTCTAAAAACACAAGCTGGTACAGAAAAGGCCCTTGATACATTTTTGGTGTATTAGTCTGACTGAGGAAAGGCTCAGCACCAAATAAAAATATCTTCAGGTCTATAATTTATAACTATGCTTATTTGTTCTCTCTGACAAAATTTATTGAGCATTCATTATATGCCAGAGACTGTCATAGGCACTGGAACACAGCAATAAATATGATGATTAAAAAGGTCCCTTGCCTTTACAGAGCTTACATTCTTTGGGGATAGCCAATAAGAAAAAAGCATCTGCAAATAAACAAGACAACGATAAGAAGAGAATAAGTGCCAGGAATATAAAAGGAGTCAAACATAGGAATAGTGAGGAGTTCCTACCTTCACAAAACAAAAAAAAAAACACTTCTGTTTGAAGAATATGAAAAACTTAGAAAGATAAAAGAGCTGACAGTATCATAAGGGTGTGATAAAAGGCCTTCAATTAGTATTATGTGCTGCCTTGACATCCGAAACCAGGAAAGTCTCAAAACGGCCTAACCTCAAATTCCTCTCCCAACTCTGCTCTTGTGTATAATGTCACCTAGCTGAACACTCCTTATCAGATGTACCAAAAATAGTTCCTGCTTATCCCTGAATAGCAGGTTTCACTTCCCTGCCAGCCTTTGGAATTACTGAAAGTAGCCAATCATAGCTTGCCACAGCAACCAGGGGAACATCACATTTTTACTACTACAGAGCCTGCTTACAACAGCCCTTGCTTGTTTTGTTCACTGTGTTCCTGAGTGCAAGCCCTGTGTAGCCTTGGGTGGTGTTGGATGTCTTCCTCCCCCGGGCTGAAAGTTTATGTGATTAATAAACTGCTGTCAATGTCATCTGTCTCGTGTTGAGTGTGGTGTGCTCAGCCATCCCCATAACACTAGGGTGGGAATCCCTCACCACCACCATTGTGACTAGGAGACAATCAAAACAAAGGGTCCTACATTTCCAGCTGGATGTCCCACAAAGAAAGACAGTGATCTCTGTAATTCCATGCAAAGAGTACTAGCCTTGGACCCAGAAACTCCAAGACAAATCTTTTCACCTCCCTTGAGCCTCACTCAGTTTCCTGAATCAATAAGATGAGTATGTCCTTAATACTTACTTTGAAGTTAATTTCAAGTAAAAGAATGTTTGAAAAGTTCCCAGGCCCATTGTAGATTCCCAAAATGTGTTTGCCTTTCTTACACAATGTCCTTAGTGGTTCATTAGACTTTGGATAAAGAGAGGTATTCCCATATCCCTGACACCTCAAATGGCTTCCCATAGTTATGCCTTTGAAGGTACCTTTTCCCCTCTTACCCCTAGTTGTTCCCCTTATCTAAAACCTTCCTAGCTTTTGCCAGGATGAAGTATTCTTTCAATTGTGTTAATACCCATAACACCATGGCACACATTTGACACTTCTGATTTATGAGCATCTATTGCTATTTTTTTCTGTGAGTTCATGTCATCTCCCCAACCAAGAGTCCACTCTTTAACTCCTTTAACATACTGCTTTACATCTCCAAAGTCTTCTACATAAGTAAATAATATATGTCAATAAACTCTGAGGTGGATGGATCTAGAGTCTGTCATACAGAGTGAAGTAAGTCAGAAAGAGAAAAACAAATACCGTATGCTAACCCATATATATGGAATCAAAAAAAAAAAAAATGGTCATGAAGAACCTAGGGGCAAGACGGGAATAGAGACGCAGACCTACTAGAGAATGGACTTGAGGACACCGGGAGGGGGAAGGGTAAGCTGGGAGAAAGTGAGAGAGTGGCATAGACATATATAATACCAAACATAAAATAGATAGCTAGTGGGAAGCAGCCGTATAGCACAGGGAGATCAGCTTGGTGCTTTGTGACCACCTAGAGGGGTGGGATAGGGAGGGTGGGAGGGATACGCAAGAAGGAAGAGATATGGGGATATATGTATAACTGATTCACTTTGTTATAAAGCAGAAACTAACACACCATTGTAAAGCAATTATACTCCAATAAAGATGTTAAAAAAAAATGTCAACAAACTCACAAAACATTTATCATCGTACCTCTCTCTTCCTTTTTGCTTATTCTGGAACAAAAGGACTGGTGAAAAAATATTTGGAATTTGCATCAACACAGAGGTTATATGTTATAATAAGGACATGTCTCATAGTGAAAATAGATTTAAACAGATTCTAAAGTTTTGACATGAGGGTTAAACATATTGAGGGTTGGTTTTGATTATTGGACTCTGGACTCTTAAGGTATTTGTATTTACACAGGAAATTCAATTTATAAAAGTAGCTAGCAAAACATATGCAGAGCCATTATTTACTTTCTGTAGGCAGGTTCTCAACCATTAAAGCTTTGTTTTTTATAACATTGAAAAACAGGAAGTTTTCCATCTCGGCAAGGTACCACACAGCCCTACAGCAAAGTGATCAACTCTTGAGACTCCTGACTGACTGGATGGATTAAACAGACTTCCTAAAATGCCTCCAAAGCTATCAAAGAAAGAAAGAAAGAAATCCTATCAGTTATGGGTACACTGTCATCTACTCAGCACTCTTTATAAAACCTTTTATTTACAATGTATTCCACAGCAAAAAAATTTCTAACCTCTAATTGAAATCGTATTACTGTTTATAAACACATCTATATGAACCCATTTTAGATACTGAATATATCTAAGCAGCTAAAAAATGAAACTCCCAGAGTAACAAAATGGCAACTGGCTGGCCTGTAGGCATATTTTAGTTGAACAGCATAATGCTTTAAATATTTGAAACCTAATGCTTTCAAAGAGGGCAAGTACTGTCACATTTCCTAAGGACTTCGTTAGTCCCTCTTGTCTCACGCCTGGCTTGATTCCTACCTGTGCCTACATCAACCTGTCTCACCCAGAGTGTTTTGAGTCTGCAGAAACATCTTTAAGAGGCAGACAGGTCCTAGAAAAATAACACTGAAAGGGAAAGTCAGATATCCTGGTTGCTAATCATGTTTCTAACTACCTGTGTAACCTTGGGGAAGTCACCACATTTTCCTGGACCTCATTTATGTCAACTGAGAAATTAGAGGCTCAGCTAATTGCTGATGTCACATCCAATATAAGCCCCAAAGCATTCCTTATACTTTGTGATAACTAGAAATTGTTTATCACAAAAACCAAAGAGATGAAAGAAATTACGCTTTTCCACACTAATCAATCATCACTTACATTGCAATTTTATCCGTCTACTCACCACCAAGCAGTTGTTGGCACACCTCCTGATAATTCTTTTTTAATTATATTTTAACCATATCAAATCCATCACCAAAATTTTTGAAGTCACTGTGGTATTTGAAAATTCCTTTCATCATTCATTCACCAGTATTTCCTTTTAAAATAATGGAACTACCAGGGTTTTCTTTAAAAGAGAGAGAGAGAAATAATGTGTCATATTGTAATATTATGGGAGAGTTTATTGAAATTGTAATGTTACTTTGACACCAGCAGTATACATTTTATGGAATGATTAGCTTTTAATACATAAAGCCTTTAAATGAGAAGAAACATTTTAGACTTGCTTTAAACTATTTTTAAGTATCTTTAAACTGGCTTTTACATTTTTGAGACCTCAAAGTACAGGTCACAGAGACCTTAAGGTGGCATTCTTAGTGTTTGGGGCTGACTCTCCTGCTGGTGCTCAGTGGATGCCAAGTCACCGTAAAAAAAAGTGCATTTTTGGATGGTGGCATGAATCACTGGGAGGGACAGATTCAGGACACCTCCTCAAAAGGCCCTTGATAAACTTTTCTACATTTTTTCTTAGGTACATGTTATTATTCAAAACAAATTTCTACAGTAATTACAAGTATAGTCCCAGTCACTCTGCATTTGATGTAATAGAAATGTTTAAAATTTTAGGATTATAAGTCATTCTATATGCCTAATTTAAAGACTTAGCCAAGGCTCTAAAAACAACCTCAAGATATATTTACATTAAAATGTACCATTTTCTGACAGCTTCAAACACAATTTTATTTTAAATTCAGAACAGAAAGTTCAGCTTAAGAATACTGAAGATGGGCTTCCCTGATGGCACAGTGGTTGAGAGTCTGACTGCTGATGCAGGGGACGCGTGTTCTTGCCCCGGTCCGGGAAGATCCCACATGCCGCGGAGCGACTAGGCCCGTGAGCCATGGCCGCTGAGCCTGAGTGTCCGGAGCCCGTGCTCCGCAGCGGGAGAGGCCACAACAGTGAGAGGCCTGCGTACCGCAAATAAAAAAAAAAAAAAAAACTGAATATCTAAATTGCAAGAGTCATCAGTCCAGAGTTGATTGTCAAAGTGATCTTAATTGGATTTTTATGAAGAAAAGCAGTCCTTATGTTAGAAAATGGAAATAACCTCTTTGTCTCTATAGAAGTCAATTGGTCACAACTGTTATGCAGAACTTTTATGATGGGAATGCTTCTGGATAATTGTAATAACAAATGTAAAGATCCTGTTAATTTCATTATTTATTTTTCTTTATTTTGTGAATAATACAACCAAGTCATGTTCATTAAAAAAAATTAAATAACTATGCTGAAATGCAAAGATTTAGGAAAGCCCACCACTGCAGGGGGAAAAGGGTATTCCAATAGTGTTTTTCTCAATGACAAGTCTATTTTTTATCAACTAATAGGACTCTCTCTTTCCTGAGTTAAACGAAAGCCACTAGTTGTGCTATAACAAAGGATTTTATTTCACAATCCTTTAATTCTTCTACTTGCTTAACACCTGCTGGTCACAGTGACATAACTCTCTTCTAATGAATTTATATGACTATCC
Organism: Lipotes vexillifer; assembly: GCF_000442215.2. Lineage (NCBI taxonomy): Eukaryota > Metazoa > Chordata > Mammalia > Artiodactyla > Lipotidae > Lipotes > Lipotes vexillifer. The sequence continues at coordinate 52,874 of NW_006782180.1, forward strand.
AGTACTCAGTAAAGCATACAACAGGTGCCAATCAATATTTATTTGAGAAACAGACCCTAAAGTGACGACATTATAGAGGAAATACTTCTTACAGGGTTATAGAAAAACCTCTTGGGGCTAACACACTGAAGAAACTGAAGAGAGAGAAGGCCAAAGAAGAAGGTGCTATCTGGGAAGATGGCAAAATTTGCCCTGAGCTAAAATATAAAATAACTCAAATAATAAAATTGTAGGAACTTGACAAAGAAACATAGGACAAATTTAACGCAGTTCTTTCCTAGAACATTCATAAATGGTAACATACCTAAAGAGAGATTATTATTTTGGTTGTTCCCAAAAGAATGCATATCAAAGGCTAAAGTATTTATAGGTTATTCTAATTCCATCATGTTGTGTCTTTTTTTTAAAAACACCTTTATTGGAGTATAATTGCTTTACAATGGTGTGTTAGTTTCCGCTGTATAACAAAGTGAATCAGTTATACATATACGTATGTTCCCATATCTCTTCCCTCTTGCATCTCCCTCCCTCCCACCCTCCCTATCCCACCCCTCCAGGCGGTCACAAAGCACTGAGCTGATCTCCCTGTGCCATGCAGCTGCTTCCCACTAGCTATCTATTTTACATTTGGTAGTGTATATACGTCCATGCCACTCTCTCACTTTGTCACAGCTTACCCTTCCCCCTCCCCATATCCTCAAGTGCTCTTGTGTCTTTGACAAAGAGGATTCTTAGTTTGGAGTAAGAATGTAAAACATAAAGGAGGTTACATATTTAAAAAAATCTATAATCCTAAATTTGAATAGAAAATGTCAGTATGAATTCGTATGCAGTACTGTAGAATATGTGTGCGTGAGTGAGAGAGAGTGTGAGTGTAAAATATACTAGTTTTCTCTACTGAAGAAGCCTAGAAAAATAACTATGTTTCCGTAGTGCCCAGATAATGATCTTAAAATATTATTTACTTCTAAGAGAAACTAGCACTTCTTAGGGAAATGAGTCATTCCAGGTCTGGGGAAGATGAACCTGGAGCATCATTATATTGGATGAAGAAGAAATTAAGACTATTAGGACCATGTCAAAGGACTCAGGTGCTAACTTCAAGAGGCTCCCACTGGCCAATGATGCAATAATTTGAGCTTCAAAAAGAATAATTTCAATTGAAATAAAGATGTTTTAATCTATTAGTTTAAAATAATTTTTAAAATATATTAATAGGTCATTTTCTGAGGGTAATAGGGAGTCAACTCATTATCTTGAAAACTGACAACTGAAGGAAAAGAATCAAGCATTTATCCTGACTCCTGTATGAACTGTTCTACTAGGTAACCAAATAGGTCAGGGAAAGTATCTATTGTATACACCTAATATTTGAAAAAGGAATGATAGAACTAGAATATCACTGTTTGCAACCCCCAATAAATGAATAGGTCTAGGCACTGAGCATCAACAGCAGCTAACAACAGGAAAAGAGGGAAAAACAGCATTAAGTGCCTCTAGATGAAAGAAAACACAAAAGTAGCAAACCTGAGTCTGATCAAGCCTCTGAATCCAGCTACTAAGTTTCAGCGAATATGCAGAGCAGAAGAATTTATAGAATTGCAGTCAATGTTTCCCAAAGTTATTCAACAAATAAATTATTATTCAATAAAGAAATTATAAATTTCTTTATAAATTATAAAGAAAAGGAAAAGATGAAAGAACATGTAGATTAAATGAGACTTTATTAAAACCTTAATTTTTTTATTGTGCAAGATTAAACTATAATGTCAAGGATGAACACTTCAGTGGTACAGCTATAAGGAAATGGTGACTATAAAACTCAAAAGAGTAGTTACTTTTGGGAGAGGGAAGGGTCTATGACCAGCAGCTGGCAACTGAGGAGCTTCTGCAGTAAGTGGTAAAATTCTAGTTCTTGACCTGGGTAGTTGGTAAAATGATGTAGCGCCTTAAAATAATCCATTAAACCATACATTTGTGTGTTTTTCTGTATGTGTGCTTTAAAACAAAATAGTTTTAAGAAAAGTTTTTCTAGATTCAATAGCAAATTTATAATTTAACAACACGTTACTAAAAATATTCAGAGGAATATTACTTCTCTTAGAAGAAGAAAATAATTCATCATGATATAATAGGTAAAATAAAGTTCAAATTCTTATTTGCCTTTGAAAGTCATGTAGATATTGTTTATAAAATAAAGTGAAAACCACAAAATCCAACATCACTGTAAAGACTGGTTAGTCAAAATCGTTAACAAGAATGTTGTGTTCATTGCCTATTAGAGAACTCTTGGGATTATATGAGACTGTTAATGCTTTTTATTGCTTACTGAACTAAATAATCAGCCTGCAGATAGAATATGGGCCATTTAAAAAGTTTTATAGTTTTGGGTTTCCCTGGTGGCGCAGTGGTTGAGAGTCCGCCTGCCAATGCAGGGGATGCGGGTTTGTGCCCCGGTCCGGGAAGATCCCACATGCCGCGGGGCGGCTGGGCCCGTGAGCCATGGCCGCTGAGCCTGCGCGTCCGGAGCCTGTGCTCCGCAACAGTAGAGGCCACAACAGTGAGAGGCCAGCGTACCACAAAAAAAAAAAAACAAAACTTAATAGTTTTATACGGATTAAGGAGGGAAAGCACTTTAACAGTTGAAAAGCGAAATAAATAGGTTAACATAAAAGAAGCTTCTTTTGCTTAAGTTAAATCTATTTTTTTAAATCACATGCTAGAGTATCTCTAACCATAATAAAGATAAAAAAAAGTAGCTTCTAAACTAACCAATAAGAATCGGAGAGTGATAGGCAATACCTATTGTTTTCTATTGGCACAAATACTGGTAAAAAAACTTTTGTGATACTTATTTAATTTAGAACAGTAAAATCCATAGTTTTTGAAATATTTAAAATCGTTTGAAGCATAATAGACTTTGAAAATAAATATCATATTGTTTAAATTTACAAATTTATACCTGCAACAAAATAGCATATTGCATTTCTAGGCTGTTTAAAGAAAATAAATACTAGTTTTCTGAACTTGACTTCATAAGGAGTTTAGTTATTCTAAGCTTTCTATTGATATGAACTAAATAAGTAAGGTGTTTAACTTTAAAAGCACAGTCATGGCAGCATTTTGCAAGCACATATGAAGAAAACAGAGCTTACACCACAGATAAAACAAACAGGCAACTTCTAGTCCTTCAGCTAGAAGACCCAATGGGGAAAAATTAAAACATAAAAGAAAGAAGCTTGTTTTGAACAAATTACAACTACATAAGATTTATACAGCTTAAGTATAATTGGTTTTCTTTGCATCCCAATGTTAATTATGATATATATTAAAATATATTGAATTCATGACATAAAAATTATATATGTGTGTATACATATGTTTACATATGTGTGTATATATATATAAATATATGAAATTTTGGATACATACTGCTTTGAGAATATGGCAATTTGATTCTGTAATCTTTTCTGAGGCCAATGACATAATTCATTCTAGGGCTTTAATAATTTAAGTTTAAAAGGAAGTATTAGTTATTCTGCATGTCACCCAACCTACCATTTTAGATATATATATTTTTTAATTTTAATTATTTATTTGTTTTTGTCTGTGTTGGGTCTTCGTTTCTGTGTGTGGGCTTTCTCTAGTTGCAGCAAGCAGGGGCCACTCTTCACCACGGTGCACGGGCCTCTCACTGTCGCAGCCTCTCTTGTTGCGGAGCACAAGCTCCAGACACGCAGGCTCAGTAGTTGTGGCTCACGGGCCTAGTTGCTCTGCAGCATGTGGGATCTTCCCAAACCAGGGCTCGAACCTGTGTCCCCTGCATTGGCAGGCAGATTCTCAACCACTGCGCCACCAGGGAAGCCCCATTTTAGATATTTTTGACATCATACCTGTTACAAAGAGCCTGTGGTTATCAGTTATCTCACCATCTCTACACACTTCCAGATATCTTTACCTTATCTACTATTCATCTAATGTTCTTCAGTGATTTTCATGCCATTTCCCTGCTCAAGAGTTTAAATTCTTCAATTTGGGTTTCAAAATTTTTCACTCGTTCTTTCATACATGCATTCAATAAACATCCCAGTGTTCCAGGGACTAATGTCCCAGCATGGACATTGCGATATAAAGATTAATCATACATAGGCATTATTTAAATGGCAACAAAAAAATAGCTAGTGGCAATACCATATGATGAGGACTGTGATGGCACAGAGAGTTATACTGTAGGATTTTAAAACATAAGCACCTAGTCCATATTGTGGGGAGGGGCTGGTAGAGGGGTTGGTAAGGATGAAGGCAAATCAAAGGAGGCTTCCTAAAGAAAATGGTCATATTAGATCAGGGAAGGCCTTGTATATTACACTGAGAAACCATAATTTTATTCTGAATGTTTGGGGAGATCATTGAAAGGTTTTAAACAAAGGAATCATATGATCCATTTTTCTGTTTAGAAAAATCACTAAGGCTGCAATGTGGCCAAAGGACTGAAGAAGATCAAGACTAGAGACCAGAAGGCCAGTAAGGAGACTAATGCTGTAATTTAAAGAAGAAACTGTAGAGGCCCGGACAAAGAAAAGAGCCATGGGATTAAGAAGAAAAGGAGTTAAAAGATAATTAAAAATAGAATTGTTAGGATTTGGTTGCTGATTAACCGTGGAGGTATGAGAGAAAGCAGATTTTGAATAACGTGCGATTGTAAGGGTTCACTGAGATCGTGAATAGAGGACGAAGCACATACTATTAGGATGAGCATGAGCTCAGTTTTGAACACATTGAATTTGAAGTGCCCATGGAATAGCCAAAGGGTAATGTCCAGTAGAAAACCAAATGTCTCACTCTCTCCCTCCCTGCTACCCCTCCCTTGTAATGGACTACAGATATAGATTTGAGAGTCATGCATATATGGTACCTGAAGCCATGAGACTGGAATAAACTATTATTAAAGTGGGAAAAGTAGAGCCCAAAATGTATACAAACAGTAGTCAGACCAGGGGAAAACCAAGAGACTATGGTAACATATAAGTTCGTAGAAATGAGTTTATAATAGTAAGGAGTGACCAACCAAGCTTTAGAGTATAAAAACTGGAAAAAAATGTGATTATTGATTATCAGTGATTTTGGCAAGAGCCATTTCTAATTGCCTGATTGTAGAGGAAGCCAGGTGGCAATGGATTTTTAAATTTATAGGAAATTAGAATGTAAAACAGCAAATGTCAACATTCTCAGTGAAAGAAACAGCAGTAACTGAAGGGATACCAGTAACTGTGTAGAAGGAAGATATTTTTAAACAGGCTCTATACCTGAGCAGGTAGAGCCAATGGAGAGGGAGAGAGAGATTAAGAGTAGGAGAAAGGCAGCAAATGATTAACTAAGGCTCCTGATAAGTTAAGAGGAAATGGAATTCATAGCTAATGTTGAGGAAGTAGCCTTGGAAAGGGTGAATGTTATCTCTTTCACTAAAATTGGAGAAAAGAAGCAAAAATGAATGTGTATATTAATATGATTAATATTAATTAATAAGGGTTCCTCCTCCCCATACTCTCTCACCAAGGAATGGAAAGAAATTCAAAGGCATGTAATAAATATTCAGATATGAAGTTGGAAAAAGCAAAAAGTCACAACTGTTGGCATCTGTGTGCTTTGAAGTAAGAAAGTTAACCATCAGAGATATTTGTAGACTTACCAATACATTAAATGAAATTATTCACATAAATGGATAAAAATTATATGAAAAAGTTTGGTGTTACTTATGGTCAGTCTATTAAATAAGTAAACTATACTTAAAATACTAATAGGATAATCTCCTTAAAGAATCAGGTTGTTGCTAAGTCAATGTATGAAATAGCAAAACACACAAAGCAAGACTGATAAAAGTCCTCTGAGGAGGACTATAAGAGGTGAGAGAAATGAACCTGGCACAGAGAGTTAGGAAGTGGCTTTGATATCTAGTCAAAGTGATGTAGGGAGCCACTATAAGCTCTGAAATAAGAGAGAAACATGAAAACAGTCTTGTGTAGAAACACACAGAAAGCTTGGAGTTTACCTCAACATCTAAGTTTCTTCACATACTGGTTGAATTCTGGTGCTCGAACAATGAGGCTGTGTGATTTTTGAGGAATTATTATATGGCATAATCTCATTGTTATACCTTTGGACATGTATTTTTCATGCCAGGATTAGAAAAGCATTCTGATTATTTCTATCAGGACCTGTGCTTTGGTTCTGACATTACCTTATTTTAGTTCACTCTCATACTCTACAGTGAAGCCATCTGGAGCTTTCTACCAATAGAAGAGGTAGCAGATAAATAGGGAATGGCTACATTTAAGTTTCTTCCTTGAAGTATATCCTGCGAGACTTGACTTTGTTCCCTCCAACACACTAAAACTGAAACATTCACAATGGCCTGAAACTGGTTGACTGAATAGGTTGTACTCAATTTTTAAATGGCCACACTGCATCTTTTCTTGGAAAATTCTTTTCATTCTTATCTCAATATTTAATTAAATAGGATATAGACTTTCAATTCTAGTTAAGATGGAATAAACACACTTCATCCTGTCTCTTTCTTTGAATGCAGCTATAAAACTTAAACAGAATGCATGGAACATCTTCAGGCTCTGAAAAGTAAACAGTACCAGGCACATTGGGGAAGAATACCAAAATAGAAGTACCTTCAAACTGGCAGTGAATTTACCTTATACTCCCCTAATAGTAACTACCAGTCTGAACTCAACACAATTTGAACATGAAGTGGACACGGGCACAGACAGGGAAGAAGCTAAAAGAAGCTTTCCAATTCTGGTACAAAGAGCAGAAAAGGAGTCTCTTAATTCTCAGAGAGGGTGAGGAAGTTTTCCCATATTTTTATTTTTCTCTCTTCTCCCCATTCTCTGGAACTTAAGTGGCAGCAATGACAGTGGTACCTATGGAGGTTTGCAGTAGCCTAAAACTCTGATGGAAAAGAACCTTCCTCTGCTATCTGAGGAATGTGCATGGGGAGAACTTCCTTTATTTTTCTCTTTTCTGTCATTGCAAGAAATGGGCAGAGTCATGAAAAGTACAGAGCAGAGTAAATGAAGTACCAGCTTTCTAGTGACAGAACCAAAAAGAGAAGTCTCAGAGAACCAGAAGAAACTGTGAAAAGGGTGGAGCCAGGGAAAGGGGAGCCCAAGGGGAGAGAAATCCAAAAAGCTGTTTATGAATGTGGCTTAACCTTGAGCTTTTCACATTTGAATCTGATGCCATTCAGGACACCAAAAACCTTGAAAACTGAACATAAAGACCATTGCTCAAGTTCCAGATTGGCCAATGGGTGACACATGCCAAAGACAAATCCAAATAACACTGAAAACTCTTTAATAACAGAACTTATATTGAAAATACCATCCACAGAGACTGGGTGGGACTTGTGGCTTAAACTGAATTAGGTCAAGAGTCTGCAAAATAAAAACGTCAACACTTTATGTAGGATTAAAATTAGACCTAAAATCCAGTAACAGTATTCAAAATGTCCAAGATACAGTCAAAAACTACTTGGCATGTAAGGATCAGGAAAGTCTCAACTTGCTTGAGAAAAGTGAATCATCAGACAACAACACAGGGATGAAACAAATGTTGAAATAATATAACAAACACTTTAAGTCACCTATTATAATCATACTCCAAGAGGTAAGGACGAACCCTTTAAGCAAATAGAAAGTCTCAGCAAAGAAATAAAAGAGAAACAAAAGGGAATTTTAGAACTGAAAATTACAATAACATATAAAACACCCAATTGATGGGCTCAATAGCAGATGGTTATGACAGAAGAAAGAATCATTGAACTTTGAAAATAGATCAGTAAAAAGTATTAAATCTGAAAAACAAACATAAAAACATTTTAAGAAAGGAACAATCACAGGGACTGTTGGACCTTACCAAAAAGTAAAACATCTGTGTTATTGAAACCTGATAAGGAGACAAGATAGAGTACAATGCAAAAAAATTTTTGATAAAATAATGATTGAAAACTTCCTAAATTTAGCGAAAGACATAAAGCTACAGATTCCAGAATCATAGTACACCACAACAGGATAAAAACAAATCCACAATTGTATACATCATAATTACTGAGGGCAATGAAAAAAACCCTGAATGCAATCAAAGAAAAGTGACAGAATAATGATAGGGGAATAAGGATTCAAGTGGCTTCAGAGTTCACATCAGAAATAGTGGTGATCAGAAGGAAGTGAAACAATGTTTTTAAAGTGCTGAAAAAGATGAACTATCAACCCAGAATTCTATATACATCAAAGATATCCATCAGGAATAAATGGGAAGTAAAGGAAAACTAAGATTTTGTTGCCATATGACCTGCTCTAAAAGACTTGCTAAAGAATTCATTTCAGGCCTAAGGGATAGGATACCAGAAATGTACTTGTAACATCAAAAAAGAAATGAGAACAAATGGTATGTATCTGGGTAAACAGACTATCCTTCTATTGAATTCTTTCAAATATGAATAAAAGTTGAAAGCAAAAAAAAATTACAACATGGTTTGAAAAGGTTTTTAATATGTAAGTGTAACACAAAGAACAACTCCAACATAAAGGGGGGAAGATAAAGTCTTTATCTTTACTATAGTAAGGTTTCTATATTCCATGTTAAATAGTAAAATATTTATTCTAGGTAGACAGTGAAAATTAAGTATTTATACTGTAATCCCTAGGGCACCCACTAAAGAAAATATAAAAAGAAAAATAGTCAAAATATAATAGAGACATTTAAATGGAATAGTAAAAAACATGTTCAGAATAACCCAATAGGAGGTAATGAAGGGGAAACAGAGGAATTGAACAAAATAAAGTGACAGACAAAATTCCAAACAAATAAAATTACATTAAATGCACATAGCCAGAGTACATGTAAATGTAAAGGAGAGACATTGGAAGAATGATTTTTTAAAAATGATCTAACTATATGCTATCTACAAGAAATTTACTTCAACTGTAATGATAGAGTTAAGTTAAAAGTACAAGGATGAGGAAAGAGATACCATGCATGCCATACACACTCAAAGGAAAGCAGAGTGTTTAGGTTAATATCAGATAGAGTTCACCTTGCAACAAAGAAAATTACCAAGGACAAAGATGAACATTACAAAATGAAAGAGTCAATTCACCAAGAAGACACAACAATCTTAAAGTGAGTATATGTGAAAACAGAACTTAAAAATACTTGAAGCACCCATTATCATCACTTGTATTCAACATAGTTTTGGAAGTCCTAGACACAGCAATCAGAGAAGAAACAGAAATAAAAGGAATCCAAGTTGGAAAAGCAAAACTGTCACTGTTTGCTGTTGACATGATACTATACATAGAAAATCCTCAAAAGACAAAAGAGAAGCCTCAATGAGATGGAAGGAGGGGCACAATCTTGATAAAATCAAATCCCATAACCACTGGGTGGGCAAATTACAAACTGGAGAACAATTATACCACAGAAGTCCACCCACTGGAATGAAGGTTCTGAGCCCGATGTCAGGCTTCCTAAGCTGGGGGTCTGGCAATGGGAGGAGGAATTACCAGAGAATCAGACTTTGAAAGCTAATGGGATTTGACTGCAGGACTTCAGTAGGACTGGAGGAAACAGAGACTCCACTCTTGGAGGGCACACACAAAGTAGTGCATGCACCAGGACCCAGGAGGAAGGAGCAGTGACCCCATAGAAGACTGAACCAGACCTACCCGCTAGTGTTGGAGCATATTCTGCAGAGGCAGGGGGCGACTGTAGCTCACTGCAGGGACAAGGACACTGGCAGCAGAAGTTCTGGGAAGTACTCCTTGGCATGAGCCCTCCCAGAGCCCACCATTAGCCCCACCAAAGAGCCTGTAGGCTACAGTACTGGGTCACCTCAGGCCAAATAACCAATAGGGAGGGAACTCAGCCCCTCCCATCAGCAGACAAGTGGATTAAAGTTTTACTGAGCTCTGCCCACCAGAGCAACACCCAGCTCTACCCACCACCATTCCCTCCCATCAGGAAACTTGCACAAGCCTCTCAGAGAGCTTCATTCACCAGAGGGGAGACAGCAGAAGCAAGAACTACAATCCTGTAGGCTGCAGAACAAACACCACAATCACAGAAAGATAGACAAAATGAAAAGGCAGAGGACTATGTCCCAGATGAAGGAACAAGATAAAACTCCAGAAAAATAACTAAATGAAGTAGAGATAGGCAATCTTCTAGAAAAATAATTCACAATAATGATAGTGAAGATGATCCAGGACCTCGGAAAAAGAATGGAGGCAAAGATTAAGAAGATGCAAGAAACGTTTCACAAAGACCTAGAAGAAATAAATAACAAACATAGATGAACAATACAATAAATGAAATGAAAAATACACTAGAAGGAATCAAGAACAGAATAATTGAGGCCGAAGAACGGATAAGTGACCTGGAAGACAGAATGGTGGAAATCACTGCCATGGAACAGAATAAAGAAAAAAGAGAAAAGAGAAATAAAGACAGCTGAAGAGACCTCTGGGACAATATCAAATGCACCAACATTCGAATTATAGGGGTCCCAGAAGGAGAAGAGAGAGAGAAAGGACCGAAGAAAATATTTCAAGAGATTATAGTAAAAAATTTCCTTAATATGGTAAAGGAAATAGCCACCAAATTCCAGGAAGTACAGAGTCCCAGGAAGGATAAACCCAAGGAGCAACATGCTAAGACACATAGTAATCAAACTGACAAAAATTAAACACAAAGAAAAATTATTAAAAGCAACAAGGGAAAAACAACAAACATCATACAAGGAAATTCCCATAAGGTTAACAGTTGATTTCTGAGCAGAAACTCTGCAAGCCAGAAGGCAGTGGCATGATGTATTTAAAGTGATGAAAGGGAATAAGCTACAACCAAGATTACTCTACCCTTCAAGGATCTTTTTCAGAGTCAATGGAGAAATCAAAAGCTTTAAAGACAAGCAAAAGCTAAGAGAATTCAGCACCACCAAACCAGCTCGACAACAAATGCTAAAGGAACTTCTCTAAGTGGGATACACAAGAGAAGAAAAGAACCTACAAAAATAAACCCAAAACAATTAAGAAAATGATAACAGGAACATACATATCAATAATTACCTTATATGTGAATGGATTAAATGCTCCAACAAAAAGACACAGACTGGCTGAATGGATACAAGAAGAAGACCTGGTCTACAAGAGGCCCACTTCAGACCTAGGGAAGTGGGTACAGACCAAAAGTGAGAGGATGGAAAAAGATATTCCATGCAAATGGAAATCAAAAGAAAGCTGGAGTAGCAATATTCATATCAGATAAGATAGACTTTAAAATAAACAATGCTACAAGAGACAAGGAAGGACACTACATAATGATCACGGGATCAATCCAAGAAGAAGATATAACAATTATAAATGTTTATGCACTCAACATAGGAGCACCTCAATACATAAGTCAAATGCTAATAACCATGAAAGGGGAAGTTGACAGTAACACAATAATAGTCGGGGACATTAACACCTTGTTTACACCAATGGACAGATCATTGAGACAGAAAATTAATAAGGAAACACAAGCTTTAAATAACACAATAGACCAGATAGATTAATTGATATTTATAGGTCATTCCATCTGTAAACAGCAAATCACACTTTCTTCCCAGTGCACATGGAACATTCTCCAGGAGAGATCACATCTTTGGTAACAAATCAAGCCTCAGTAAATTTAAGAAAATTGAAATCATATCAAGCATCTTTTCAACCACAGTGCTATGAGATTAGAAATAAATTACGGGAAAAAAATGTAAAAACCACAAACACATGGAGGGTAAACACTACGCTACTATATAACCAAGAGATCACTGAATAAATCAAAGCAGAAATCAAAAAATACCTAGAGAAAAATGACAGTGAAAACATTACGATCCAAAACCTATGGAATGCAGCAAAAGCAGTTGTAAGAGGGAAGTTTATAGGAATACAATCCTACTCAAGGAACAAGAAAAACCTCAAATAAAAAATCTAACCTTACACCTAAAGGAACTGTAGAAAGAGGAACAAACAAAACCCAACGTTAGTAGCAGGAAAGAAATCATATATATCAGAGCAGAAATAAATGAACTAGAAACAAAGAAAACTATAGCAAAGATCAATAAAATTAAAAGATGGTTCTTTGAGAAGATAAACAAAATTTATAAACTTTTAGCCAGACTTATCAAGAAAAAGAGAGAGAGGACAAATCAATATAATTAGAAATGAAAAAGGAGAAGTTACAACAGACACCACAGAAATACAAATAAGAGACTACTATAAGCAGCTCGATGTCAATAAAATGGCCAACCTGGAAGAAATGGACAAATTCATAGAAAGGTATAACTTTCCTAGACTGAACCAGGAAGAAACAGAAATTATGAACAGACCAATCCAAGCAATGAAATTAAAACTGTGATTAAAAATTTTCTGGGCTTCCCTGGTGGCGCAGTGGCTGAGAGTCTGCCTGCTAATGCAGGGGACACAGGGAATGCAAGGATTCTTCAACATATGCAAATCAATCAATGTGATAAACCATATTAAAAAATTGAAGGAGAAAAACCATATGATCATCTCAATAGATGCAGAGAAAGCTTTCAACAAAATTGAACACCCATTTATGATAAAAAAAAAAAATCCTGCAGAAAGTAGGCATAGAGGGAACTTTCCTCAACATAATAAAGGCCATATATGACAAACCCACAGCCAACATCGTCCTCAATGGTGAAAAACTGAAAGCATTTCTACTAAGATCAGGAACAAGACAAGGTTGCCCACTCTCACCACTCTTATCCAACATAGTTTTGGAAGTTTTAGCCACAACAATCAGAGAAGAAAAGGAAATAAAAGGAATCCAAATCAGAAAGAAGTAAAGCTGTCACTCTTTGCAGATGGCATCATACTATACATAGAGAATCCTAAAGATGCTACCAGAAAACTACTAGAGCTATTCAATGAATTTGGTAAAGTAGCAGGATACAAAATTAATGCACAGAAATCTCTGGCATTCCTATACACTAATGATTAAAAATCTGAAAGAGAAATCAAAAAAACACTCCTATTTACCATTGCAACCAAAAGAATAAAATATCTAGGAATAAACCTACCTAAGGAGACAAAAGACCTATATGCAGAAAATTATAAGACACTGATGAAAGAAATTAAAGATGATACAAATAGATGGAGAGATAATACCATATTCTTGGATTGGAAGAATCATCATTGTGAAAATGACTCTACTACCCAAAGCAATCTACAGATTCAATGCAATCCCTATCAATCTATCAATGGCATTTTTCACAGAAGTAGAACAAAAAATTTCACAATTTATATGGAAACACAAAAGACCCTGAATAGCCAAAGCAATCTTGAGAACAAAAAACAGAGCTGGAGGAATCAGGCTCCCTGACTTCAGACTATACTACAAAGCTACAGTAATCAAGACAGTATGGTACTGGCACAAAAACAGTAATATAAATCAATGGAACAGGATAGAAAGCCCAGAGATAAACCCACACACATATGGTCACCTTATCTTTGATAAACGAGGCAGGAATGTACAGTGGAGAAAGGAGAGCCTCTTCAATAAGTGGTGTTGGGAAAACTGGACAGGTACATGTAAAAGTATGAGATTAGATCACTCCCTAACACCATACACAAAAATAAGCTCAAAATGGATTAAAGACCTAAATGTAAGGCCAGAAACTATCAAACTCTTAGAGGAAAACATAGGCAGAACACTCTATGACATAAATCATAGCAAGATCCTTTTTGACCCACCTCCTAAAGTAATGGAAATAAAAACAAAAATAAACAAATGGGACCTAATGAAACTTCAAAGCTTTTGCAAAGCAAAGGAAACCACAGACAAGACCAAAAGGACAACCCTCAGAATAGGAGAAAATATTTGCAAATGAAGCAACTGACAAAGGATTAATCTCCAAAATTTATAAGCAGTGCATGCAGCTCAATAACAATAAAACAAACAACCCAAACCAAAAATGGGCAGAAGACCTAAATAGACATTTCTCCAAAGAAGGTATACAGACTGCCAACAAACACATGAAAGAATGCTCAACATCATTAATCATTAGAGAAATGCAAATCAAAACTACAATGAGATATCATCTCACACCAGTCAGAATGGCCATCATCAAAAAATCTAGAAACAATAAATGCTGGAGAGGGTGTGGAGAAAAGGGAACACTCCTGCACTGCTTGTGGGAATGTGAATTGGTACAGCCACTATGGAGAACAGTATGGAGGTTCCTTAAAAAACTACAAATAGAACTACCATATGACCAAGCAACCCCACTACTGGGCATATACCCTGAGAAAACCATAATTCAAAAAGAGTCATGTACCAAAATGTTCATTGCAGCTCTATTTGTAATAGCCCGGAGATGGAAACAACCTAAGTGTCCATCATCAGATGAATGGATAAAGAAGATGTTGCACATATATACAATGGAATATTACTCAGCCATAAAAAGAAACGAAATTGAGCTATTTGTAATGAGGTGGATAGATCTAGAGTCTGTCATACAGAGTGAAGTAAGTCAGAAAGAGAAGGACAAATACCGTATGCTAACACATATATATGGAATTTAAGAAAAAAAAATGTCATGAAGAACCTAGGGGTAAGACAGGAATAAAGACACAGACCTACTAGAAAATGGACTTGAGGATATGGGGAGGGGAAAGGGTAAGCTGTGACAAAGCGAGAGAGAGGCATGGACATATATACACTACCAAACGTAAGGTAGATAGCTAGTGGGAAGCAGCCGCATAGCACAAGGAGATCAGCTCGGTGACCGCCTGGAGGGGTAGGATAGGGAGGGTGGGAGGGAGGGAGACGCAAGAGGGAAGAGATATGGGAACATATGTATATGTATAACTGATTCACTTTGTTATAAAGGAGAAACTAACACACCATTGTAAAGCAATTATACTCCAATAAAGATGTAAAAAAAAAAAAAAACCAAAAAACCCCCCAATACAACAGAATAAATAAATGTAATAGAATTAATAGATGAGTAATAAACCTTCTGAATTTTGAAAAAAAAAAAAAAAAAGAATGAAATTAGAACACTCCCTAACACCATACCCAAAAATAAACTCCAAATGGATTAAAGACTTAAATGTAAGACCGGACACTATAAAACTCTTAGAGGAAAACATAGGAAGAACACTCTTTGATATAAAGCACAGCAGGATATTTTTGACCCACCTCCTAGAGTAATGGAAATAAAAACAAATGGGACCTAATGAAACTTAAAATATTTGTGCAGCAAAGTAAACTAAGACAAAAAGACAACCCTCAGAATGGGAGAAACTATTTGCAATCGAATCAACGGACAAAGAACCTCCTAAAGTATATAAACACCTCATGCAGCTCAATATCCAAAAAACAAACAACCCAATCAAAAAAATGGGCAGGAGACCTAAATAGACATTTCTCCAAAGAAGATATACAGATGCCAACAAACACAGGAAAATCTGCTCAACATCACTAATTATTAGAGAAATGGAAATCAATACTACAATGGGTATCACCTCACAACAGTTAGAACGGGCATCATCAGAAAATCTACAAACAACAAATGCTGGAGAGGGTGTGGAGAAAAGGGAGCCCTCTTGCACTGTTGCTGGGAATGTAAATTGATACAGCCACTATGGAGAACAGTATGGAGTTTCCTTAAAAAACTAAAAATGGAATTACCATATGATCCAGCAATCCCTCTACTTGGCATATGCCCAGAGAAAACCATAATTCAAATAGACACATGCACCCCAATGTTCACTGCAGCACTATTTACAACAGCCAGGTCATGGAAACAACCTAAATTTCCATTGACAGATGACTGGATAAAGAAGAAGTAGTACATATATACAATGGAATATTACTCAGCCATAAAAAGGAACAAAACTGGGTCATTTGCAGAGACATGGATGGACCTAGAGACTGTCATACAGAGTGAAGTAAGCTAGAAAGAGAAAAACAAATATCACATATTAACACATATATGTGGAATCTAGAAAAATGGTACAGATGAACAAGTTTGCAAGGCAGAAACAGAGACAGAGATGTAGAGAACAAACGTATGGACACCAAGGGGGTAAAGCGGCGGTAGGGGGCAGGGTGGGATTAATTGGGAGATTGGGATTCACGTATATACACTAATATGTATAAAATAGATAACTAATAAGAACCTGCTGTATAGCACAGGGAACTACTTCACTTTGCTGTACAGTAGAAACTAATAAAACATGGTAAAACAACTATACCCCAATTTTTTAAAAAACTCACTTTCCAATTCAAAAAAAAAAAAGCATTGATTATTGAAAGAGGAAAAAAAAAAGAAAACCCTAAAGAAGCTACCAGAAAAATGATAGGGCTCATCAATGAATTTGGTAAAGTTGCAGCATACAAAATTTATACACAGAAATCTCTTGCTTTCCTATACACTAACAATGAAAGATCAGAAAGAGAAATTAAGGGAACAATCCCATTTATCATCACATCAAAAAGAATAAAATACCTAGGAATAAACCTATCTAAGGAGACAAAAGACCTGTACATGGAAAACTATAAGATTCTGATGAAAGAACTCGAAGATGACAGAAACAGAGAGATATACAATGTTCATGGATTGGAAGAATCAATATTGTGAAAATGACTATACTACCCAAAGCAATCTACAGATTCAAGGCAATCTCTATGAAATTACCAATAACGTTTTTTACAAAATTAGAAGAAAAATTTTACAATTTGTATGGAAACACAAAGGACCCTGTATAACCAAAGCAATCTTGAGAAAGAAAAATAGAGTGGGAGGAATCAGGCTGCCTGACTTTAGACTATACTACAAAGCTACAGTCATCAAAGCAGTATGGTATTGGTACAAAAACAGAACTATAGATCAATGGAACAAGATAGAAAGTCCAGAGATAAACCCAAGCACCTATGGTCACCTAATCTATGACAAAGGAGGTAAGAATATACAATGGAGAAAATAGTCTCTTCAGTAAATGGTGTTGGGAAAACTGCACAGCTACATGTAAAAGAATGAAATTAGAACACTCCCTAACACCATAAACAAAAATAAACTCAAAATGGATTCAAGACCTAAATATAAGGCCAGATACTATAAAATTCTTAGAGGAAAATACAGGCAGAGCACTCTCTGACATAAATTACAGCAAGATCTTTTTTGATCCACCTCCTAGAGTAATGAAAATAAAAACAAAAATAAACAAACGGGGCCTAATTAAACTTAAAGGCTTTTGCACAGCAAAGGAAACTATAAACAAAATGAAAAGACAACCCTCAGAATTGGAGAAAATATTTACAAATGAAGCAACAGACAAGGGATGAATCTCCAAAATATAAAAACAGCTCATGCAGCTCAATATCAAAAAAAGAAACAACCCAATCAAAAAAATGGGAAGGACTAAATAGATATTTCTCCAAGGAAGATATACAGATGGCCAAAAAGCACAGGAAAAGATGCTCAACATAGCTAATTATCAGAGAAATGCAAATCAAAACTACAATGAGATATCACCTCACACTGGTCAGAATGGCCATCATCAAAAAATCAACAAACAATAAATGCTGGAGAGGGTGAGGAGAAAAAGGAACCCTCCAATACTGTTGATGGGAATGTAAATTGGTACAGCCACTATGGAGAAAAGTATGGAGGTTCCTTAAAAAACTAAAAATAGAGCTATCATATGATTCAGCAATCCCACTCCTGGACATATATCTGGAGAAAACCATAATTCGAAAAGATACATGCACCTCAATGTTCACTGCAGCACTATTTACAATAGCCAAGACATGGTAGCAACCTTAATGTCCATCAACAGAAAGATGAATAAAGGAGATCTGATATATATATATATATATGCAATGGGATATTACTCAGCCATAAAAAAGAATGAAATAATGCCATTTGCAGCAACATGGATGGACCTAGAGATTATCATACTAAGTGAAGTCAGACAGAGAAAAACAAATATCCTGATATCACTCATATGTGAAATCTAATTTTTAAAAATGATGCAAATGAACTTACTTACAAAACAGAAACAGTCTTACAGATACTGAAAACAAACTTATGGTTACCAAAGAGAAAACGTGTGGGGGAGGGATAAATCAGGAGCTTGGGATGAACAGACACACACTACTGTATATAAGATAGGTAACCAACAAGCACATACTGTATAGTCCAGGGAACTTTACTCAATATTCTCTGATAACCTATAAGGGAAAAGAATCTAAAGAAGAATGAATATACATATATGTATAAATTTATCACTTTGCTGCACACCTGAAACTAACACAACATTGTAAATCAACTATACACCAGTAGAATTTTTAAAAAATATATATGAAATAAAAACTGCCAGAACTAAAAAGAGAAATAAATACACAATTAGAGTTGGAGACTTCAAGACTCCTCTGTCAGCAATTGATTAGCAAGGATATAGAAGAACTAAATGACACCATCAGTCAACTGGACCTAAATTATATTTATAGAACACTCCATCCAATAAAAACAGATCATTTTTTTCAACTGTACATGGAATATTTACCAAAATAGAAAATATCCTGTGTGATAAAATAAATCTTAATGAATTTAAAAGAATTTAAGTCAAACCAAGTATGTTCTATGAACATAATGAAATTAAGTGAGAGATCAATAACAGAAAGATAAAGGAAAATATCCAAATACTTGGAATTAACACACTAGTAAATAATCTGTGAATCAAAGACGAGGTCTGTAGAGAAATTAGAAAATATTTTGAACTGAACTTTAGAATGTAATACAGAAAACTTTGTGAGATGCCACTAAAGCAGGCCTTAGAGGGAAATTTATAGCATCAAACACTTATATTAGAAAGAAGATACGTTTCAAACCAATAATCTAAACTTTCATGTTAAAAGAGAAAAATAAACCCAAAGCAAGGAGAAATAAGGAAATAATAAATATAAGGATGGAAATAATAAATACAAGGACAGAAATAAATGAAATTGAAAACAAAATACAATAGAGAATATCAATGAACCAAAATCTGATTCTTTGAAAAGATGAAAAAAAAAATGAGAAACTTCTAATATGATTGACAAAGGAAAAAAAGAGAAGATATGAATTAATATTTAAATAAGGAGTACACTAAGGAGATAATGAAAATGTTAGCATCTCAGAAGTTTAAACTTAAAAAACATAGATCACTTTGTTCAAGAAATTTTTTGCAAGTCTTCTTTTGGGTTCTCAAAGGTAACTCAAGGATACAAACATTGCCCTGGGATTCAAGTATAATAGGCCTTTCTTGTTTCCAAGTTTGATATTCAGTAAGGCCCCTACGAACATAACTGTGCAAGGACTGGATTCAGTCCTTGCAAGGACCTGAGGAAGAAAGTCTAGGCCAGCACCACCATTTAAAGTTAGGTGAATTGTGCCCTGAGTAAGACACCAACTGGAGAGTTGGTAAATTGGAACTGAAATCCAGCACATGTTCACTAAGCCTTGCATGAGCCATGTACACCCAGAGGAAAGAAAGACTTTTCCCTAATTCTCACATGGGTGTTGCTAATCAATAAGCCAATGAGGAAATGCCTTTGTAAATGCACACCACATCAGCCAGGGGAGGCTCTGCCAGCCACATAGGCCCCTATCAAGGGACTAAGTGTCAAGGGGAGGCCTGGATTGGGCACAGCTGGTGACTTATGCTAGAAGTTACCCTGCCAGCCCCAGCTGCATTGGCACAGGAGATATGATGTGATAAACTATGGCTGAGTATGCAACTGTGGATTAAGAGCTGGGTATCTTCTGAGTCTAAGCATGAGCCCTGCTACAGCAGGCAGTGTCTTAGACCTGACATGTCTCAAAAGTGTCCCTAAGAACTTAAAAGGTTGCCCTGGAAGATCAGGGCAGAGTGGAATCAGGAAGAAACACAGATGTGAGCTAACAAGAGTCCAGCTCCCTCTAGCATAGAAGAAAACTGGCAACCATGCTCCCAGAACTGGGTAACCTCTTGGAATTCTTGAACCATTTAAAAGTAGAAGTGTGAAGCACCAATGTACTTACAATAATAGAATAATTAATTATAATAAAGAAAAATGACATATTTATACCCAGACCTTTCATGATCTGGCCTACATTGTCTCTCTGAATGCATATCCTATTACACCAACAATTGCTCACTCTGCTTCAGCCATACCAGCCTCCTTGCTGTTCCTCAAAAATAAGGGGCACAATTCAAACTCAGGACCTTATAACTTGTTACTCTTTCTGCCAGGAAAGTTCCTTCCCCAAGATCTTCATGGCTCACCCTCTCATCTCCTTCGGATATTTCCTCAAATTCATTTTTTCAGTGCAAATTTCCTTGGTAATCCAATCTAGAAATTGGATTGAAACCTTCCTTCCATTTCAAATGCCCCCCATCCCCCATTCTAGACATGCCCTATCTCCCTTCCTTGATTTATTTTTCTCTTTACACTTATCCCATTACAGCACAAAATATATTTCATTTATGTTTTTTTTCATTGCATGTCTCCCACCACTAGATTATAAGCTTCTTGAGGGCAGTGATTTTTATCTGTTTTGTTCACTGTTATATTCCCAACATAAAGTTCACAAAGCGCTCTCTACCAAACTCTAAAATTTTAAATTTATATTCTATATTCTAAATATGTGTCTATTTTCCTTTCTAGAAACACTGATGGCTGTTCAGGTTTCAGGTTTTCAAAATCTAAAGTATTATAAATCTAAGATTGATAATGGTTAAACCATTATATTGTTGATAACCACTAGCTGTTCAAAGCGCAGAGACTTGCAGGAGAGTGCAGCCAATTGTTTCCTGTGCACTTGGGTGCACTGTGGTAGAAGTTCAAAGACAGTTGAACTATGACAGGCCCCAAGGTCCAGAGCAGAGCAAGATACTGCTAGGGCCAAGGATCAGGTGGAGTGATGACCATCTCAGTGGTCTGCAACAAGGATAATAATGTTACTACTAATAGTTAACGTCTGCTGAGTATCTGCTGTTTGTCAGGCACAGTTCAAAACCCTTTACCTATATTAAGACACAGAATTGTCCTAAGAAGTAGGTACAATTATTAGCCCCATTTTACAGACAAAAACTGTGACAGAGAGGTTAAATAACTTGCCTCAAAGTCAGACATCTAGTGCACAAGAGAACTAGGTTTGAAAACGAGCAAATCAGAGCCTATGTTGTTAATCAATATGTTATACTTTTCAAACAGATGAGGATAATCCAAAACAAATTCCTTTGAACACTTTCATCTTCCTATGAGAAATGTCTGATCAACTTAGGCTATGAAGCAAAGAGCTCTAACATTAAATAAGAGTTTGTGACATTAGACCTGGAAGCAGGAAAGTCACTCAGGTTACATAGTAGAAAAGTGAGTACAAACACAACATAATATTTCAAAGGGACAATTCATTAGACTATGTGCTTGTTACCCTGGAGGAGTGGCTATTTTGTGTTCTTCTTTCTTTCTTACAGGCAAAATAAAGGCAATGTCAATCAACTCAGAAAACAAAACTGATACACTTCTTTGGCTTTCTTTGTGTCCTTCTGATTTTATATTTCTTATAATGTCTATGGATTCTTAAAAACTATCTCTTAATAACTGGTTGAAAAATTCTGTAGGAAAAGTTCTGTTAATTTAAAAACATCTAGCTTTACATTTATCCAGTTACTTCATTCCTAGGATAGATACCAGTATCCTGTGAAAGCGTAAAATCTTGTTACTCAAACTGTAATGTATTTGTCTGATACTTTGTACTTTATTAGTTTTCCTGTCAGGCAAAAAAATTGTGTTTTCTCCTAGCTTTCTATCAAATAGAACTCAAAAAGAACATCATATAGGTATTCTTACCTGTTTGATTTCTCCCTATATTTCTTACACATTTATTTGTTTTTCTCCTTAATCATTTGATCCTAACTGCATTGTTTCTCATTTCATCTTACAGCTATGCCTCTGTAGACTGAGTTTTTCTCTTGTACTGAAAATAAAAAATAACCATTATTGAACATACATTTATGTGAAACCAACTCAGTACTAAAACCAATTAATCTGTACATAGATATCTACTAAACTCAAAAATTCAGAAATTTTAGAAAAAATAATAACTTAGATATCATTTTCTGAGGGTCACAGAAATGGCTGATATATTGTTGCTTTTGAATATTTGCAAATGTAACATTAAATAAGTCATTACAAAATAATAGATGGGACTATGCTGGCAATAATTTAAAATAAACTGTATGACCAGGAAACAAGCTTCATATAACCTTCACTCATAAGGTTTTGAGATTCCTTTTTTAAACAAATTAAGTAGCTTACTGATTTTGACTTGAAGGATGAAAGAAAAATATTCTGAAAGTTCAGCTGAGTCAGAACTATGGAACAAGCTCAGAGCTGGCTGTCCTGTGTATGTGAAAATGTACTGCAGATCCATCATCAGGAAGAGCCCTTACGTTTTAGGACATGTTACCTTTGGCAGTGAAGATGAAATTACACTATCTTAATGTTCATCTTCTACTTTGCTCCCACTCTGTGTCCAAACACATGCTTCCTGGAAATGCTGATTTGAGGTAGAGTACACACTGGGGTTATGAACTAAGCCAAAGCTAATGATCCATACAGGGCTTGATCTTATGACCCTGGCCTCATTAGCACCTGGCACTTAACAACTGAGCTAATCAGGCAGAGACAAGGGATTCATCAATCAAACAAACAGCACATTATTGAAGAGCAGCACATGTCAAGCACTCAGCCAGAAGTTATAGTGAATACAAAGAAGGATAAACATAGTCTCTGCCCTACAGGTGCTTACAATCAATTTGGTGAAATTAATTATAGGTGCACAGCAACAGAAACTTAAAAATAATAACAATAATAAAAACAGCTAAGGCAGCTGATTAGGGAAGAAACCTGCTGGAGGAAGTTAGAGAAAAAATATTAACCTATATATGATAGTTAGTCCTTGAATTTAATGAGTAAAGATGTGACAAGGTGGTTTGGGTTTTTTCAGAAGACTAATCCTGCAATGGCTCATATGTTGGAGTCAAATGAGGACTGTCAAATTTGAACTGAATGAAGCAACTCAGGGATGAAATTAATTGTATTGAGGAGAAAAATAATGATACATTTTAAAAGCATTACTAAGAAAAAATCAACCACATGAGAAAAATCAAATCTCTGAGGGTGGTGAGAAAGAAGGTTCTAGGTTTTAAAATGTTCCTGGATAGGTATCAGAGGCAGAAATAAAGAAATTCATGAGTGGCAGCTTTTGGAAAGAAGATACAATGATAATTGAGTTTTAAACTTGAGAGTTAGGGGTGCCTACCCTCTACATGGAAAAAAAGAAAAATCTGCTTATAACTTATAGTCAGCTCTCCACATATGTAGTTCCTCCATATCTCTACAGTTCCTCTGTATCCCGGGTTCCACATCCTCAGATTCAACCAACTGTGGATCATGTATTACTATAGTATTTACCATTGAAAAGAATCCATGTATAAGTGGGCTTGCACAGTTCAAAGCCATGTTGTTCAAGGGTCAACTGTATAACCTTGACAATTCTGGGAAATGAGAGTAAAAGAAGGAAAGTTCACAAACTAATCTCACTTATTATAAATGTAAAAATCTTAAATATTAATAAATCTAGCAATGATTTAAAACATACGTACATCAGTGAGGTAAGGGTATTTATTCCAGGCAAGCAAAGATGATTTACATCAGAAAACCTGTTTAATATAATCTATCACATTACAAAATTACAAAGGAAAAACTACATGCATATCACAATACAGGAAAACATTCTATATCATCCAACATATATTCATAACTAAAACAGGGGAAAACTACATAACCTAATAAATAAGATCTACCAAAATCCCACAGCAAATATTATATTTAATGGTGAAAAATTAGGTGCAATCTTTCACAAACAGAAAAGGCAAGAATGCCTACTATATCCACTCTGATTTGATATTTCAATGGACATTTCACCCAATAAAATAAGGCAAGAAAAGAAATGAGGTATAAAAATTAGCAAGAAAAAATAAGTAGCAATTATGTACACAGAAATTGATTACACGTAAATAAATGTACATGATTCATTTATTTTTTATACTATTATCTATAATAACACCTAACATATATTAGGCTCCCACTAAATATATATGGGGTCAATGAATGAATGAATGAAATCTATAATCAAATATCTCAAATAATAAGACAACTCAGCAAGTTTGTTGGACGTTAATACACAAAAATCAAGAGGATTCTTACATGCCAGCAACAACCATGAAAAAATATAATTTAACCATTGAAAAATATATATGATTATTCAGTAATAAATATTTTTAAAAGGTATTTGTACAAAGAAAACTTATTGAAGAACACAAAATAAAATCTAAGTAAGAGATATATACGGCATTAATAATAAGAAATTATTGATGTTATAGTTACATATTATATATGCCTACTTCCTCAAATTAAATTAAAAATTAAATGCAATTTCAGTCAATATAGGATTTTGACTTACAAGATGGTCCTACCACTTCAATGAAAGATTGAGTAGTGCTTGGTTATAAAAATTCAGCTTTAACCAGTCTGTCTGTGTTCAAACTATGGCTTAACTATAATACCTATTAGCTGTGTTACCTGGGACATGATCATTAAACAATCAGTTCCTGAGCCTCCTCAGGTGGCAATAAAAATCCTGTCCTCTCTTCTGCATAGATTGGCGAGGACCATTCTTGGCCCTTTATCATTGCTAGAAAAACTTAATAAAAAGTGTTCTTGTGCTCTAACCACTGAGGAATGGAGGGAGCAGTAACAATCATTAACATATAGTAAGATAAACATGATAACTTGGAGTATAGTAAGTGCTAACCTAATTTGTACTTCAGAAAGATCACTCTGACTACTGTTTGCCTCCAGAAGAAAGGCAAGTATACAGAAAAAGAGACCACTTAGGAGGCCATTGCAGTGATTCAGCCAAGAGTTTGAAGCATTTGAATTATAGTCACAAAAATAGTGAAAAGTGGTCACACTCACTGAGTGTGTATGTGTGCATGTGGGCATGTGTATGTTATAACCAACAGGGATTATTGATTGTTTGGATGTGTGGTGTTTGAGAAAAAGAGGGCAGTACACCAATATTTTGACCTGAACAACTAAATAGATGATGCTGCCACTGGCTGAAATGAGAAACACTGGATTGGAAGATGGAGAGGATAGAGGGGATGAAGAAGAGATGGGGTGTACTATTTTGGCCAATACAATTTGAGAAATCTATGAGAAATCCAATGGACATGGTGGGTAAAATGGTGGATATACATTTGGAACTCAGAACCGAAGATACAGCTGAAAACAAAAATTAGGAGCAATTTCATATTGGTGGTATAGTAGGTGCTATTGGTTGGATTCCTTGGAACCCCTTTTACTAGCTTAGTTAGGAGTTCCCATCCCCCAGATGCTTCAGGCACTACAACTAATGGCTCCCATCTGCAATACTTTTCAGAGGATTACCCTTGGGTGACTTTAGTCTCCTCACAGTCATATTTTTGTGGTATATACTGAGTCCCCTGATTTAAGATAGATTGGATCACATAGAGGAATCATGAATACAAAAAGAAAAGGACAAAGATGGTATCCTGGCACATCAAATCTGTAGTGGTCTGGTAGATAAGAAAAAGCTAACAAAGGAGATGAAGAAGGAGCGGTCAGTGAGGTAGGGGGAAAAACAGATTGGTACAGTTATCTGAACACCTGAAAAATAAGGAGACTGTGATCATTCATATTAAATGTTACTGAGAGGTTAAGATAATAACAGAAAGGTTATCATTGTTTTTGTCAAAAGCTGATTATGACCTTAAAAAGAGCAGTTTCAAAGTAGTGGTAGTAGATTAAGAGACTAGTTAGAGTGGGTTAGTGAGAAAATAGGAGGTGAAGCAGAAATTATGAGTATAGAAAATATTCTGAAGTAGTTTGCTGTGAATATGGAAAACTGGGATGGGACACCTAGAGGAAGACTTGGGGATCAGAGAAGGGGTTTTGTTTAATAGGTGTCAAGGCATGTCTGTATGCCCATGGGAATGATTCAATAGAGATTCAGATTCTTTCACTTAGCAAAATGTTTTCAAGTTTCATCCATGTTGTAATAGGTGTCGAGACATAATTCTTTTTATAGATGAATAATATTTCATGGTATTAATATACCACATTTTGTTTATCCATTCATCAACTGATGGACATTTGAGTTATTTACACTTTTTGGCTATTATGAATAATACTGCTATGAACATTCATGCGTAAGGATTTGTGTGAATATGTTTTCATTTTTCTTGTTTATATACCTAGCAGTGGAATTAATGAGTCATATGGTAACTCTCTATGTCTAACCATTTGAGAAGCTGCCAAAATATTTTTCAGTGTCTGCAACATTTTGTACTTCCAACAGCAATGTATAAGAATTCCAATTTCTCCATATCCTTGTCAACACTTGTTATTAACTGTTCTTTTTTTAGTCTTAGTCATCCTACAGGTATAAAGTGGTATTTCATTGTGATTTTTATTTGCATTTCCCTAATGCCTAATGATGTTGAGCCATCTTTCACATAGCCTTTTGAGCATTTGTATATCTTCTTTGGATAAATGTTCAAGTCCTTTCCTCATTTTTTAATTGCTTGTTTGACATTGTTGAATTATAAGGGTTCTTTATATATTCTGGATACAAATCACTTATCAGTAACATAATTTGAAATTTTTTTTTTCCATTCTGTGGGTTGTCTCTTGACTTTCTTGATGGTGTCCTTTGAAGACCAAAGTTTTTCATTTTGATGAAGTTCAATTTATGTATTTTTTTTGCCTTTTGTTGTATGCACTATTTTGTGTCATATTTAAGAAACCATTGCCTAATTAAAGGTCACAGAGATTTACTCCTATAATTTCTTCTAAGTGCCTTATAATTTTAAAATTCTTACACTGGGTCTATAATCCATTTTTAATTCATTTTGTATACAGTGTGAGAAAAGATTCCCACTTCATTTTTTTGGTGAATACCCAGTTTTGTCAGAACAAAAACACTATTATTTTTCCACTGAAAGGTCTTGGCACCCCTGTCAAAAATCAATTGATCATATAAATAAGGGTTTATTTCTAGACTTTCAATTATAGTTTACTGGTTTATATATTTATTCATATGCTAATACCACACTGTCTTGATTTCTACAGTTTTGCATTAGGTTTTGAAATTAAGAAGTGTGATTCCTCCAACTTCGTTCTTTTCAAAATCCTTTTGGCTATTCTGGGATCACAGACAATCCATATGATCATCTCAATAGATGCATTAAAAAGACATTTGAAAAAATCCAACACTATTTCATGAAAGCACTCAACTAGGAACAGAAAGGAATTTTCTCAACCTGACAAAGCCCATCTATGAAAAACCAATGGCTAACATCATACTTAATGGTAAAAGAGTAAATGAAATGTTTTCCCCTAAGGTCAAGAACAAGACAAGTATGGCCACTTTCAACATTTCTATTCAACACTGTACCGGAGTTTCTAGTGAGGGAAATTAGTCAAGAAAAAGAGGTGAAACGCATTCAGACTTGAAAGGAAGAAGTAAAACTATCTCTTTTTGAAGGTGACATGAACTTGTACATAGAAAATCCTAACTAATCCAGTAAAATTTAAAAATTAAAAAAAAAAAAACTATTAGAACTAACAAATGAGCTCAGCAAGTTTACAGGATATGAGATCAATATACAAATATCAACTGACTTTCTGTACACTATGAACAAATCCAAAAATAAAATTAAGAAAATAATTCCATTTACTAAAACATCAAAAGTAACAAAACACTTAGGGATAAATTTAACAATAAAGTACAAGATCTATACACTAAAAGTACAAGATCTATATACTAAAAATATAAAACACTGTTGGAAGAAATTAAAGATGGCCTAAATAAAAAGACATCCTGTGATCATGGATGGGAAGGCCTAATATTGTTTTAATGGTAATATCCCTAAAAACACAGAAGAACCTAAATCAAATTAACCTTTGGTTAATTTATCTTGTGAGAGCAGTACCTGATGGCTCCGACAGTTTCATTTGGACGTGTCAGAATAGAGACAATTTGGCATGTGCTAATTCAACAGATTTTTAACTAAAAAGGAGATGTGGGAGGTAAAAATTAAATCTTTCCTATTTCCAGGGACCTTGCCAATTTGCTACAGAGAAAATATTATATTTTATCACATCTAAGATACCTTTGACTGTTAATTACATCTTAATTTCAGGGACATTAAATTAGGATAAGGGCTCCCCTGGTGGCACAGTGGTTAAGAATCCACCTGCCAATGCAAGGGACACGGGTTCTTGAGCCCTGATCCGGAAAGATCCCACATGCTGTAGAGCAACCAAGCCCGTGCGCCACAACTACTGAGCCTGCTCTCTAGAGCCCGCGAGCCACAACTATTGAGCCCACGTGCTGCAACTACTGAAGCCCGTGCGCCTAGAGCCATGCTCTGCAACAAGAGAAGCCACTGCAATGAGAAGCCCACTCACCACAACAAATAATAGCCCTCGCTTGCCACAACTAGAGAAAGCCCGTGCACAGCAACGAAGACCCAATGCAGCCAAAAATAAATTAATTAATTTTTAAAAATTAGGATAAAAAAATCTGCTTGAACAACAGTCATAATATATGACTCCGCATAAATTATGTTATCATACCTCTTATAAGAGTAGTTTAATAAAAAAGTTTTAGGAGAGAAAGATATCAACTGATTGAGAAAATCAAGGATTGAATAAGTATTACCTGAATTTTGAAAACATAAAATTTTCACAAGCAATTAAAAATGTGGTTATAGGACCTAGAATAAGGCAAAGCACAAAGGAGGGAAAACCCAGCTCATGTTAAGGGAAAGCAAGAAGGCATTAAGAAACCACCGGTAGTTTTGGAGAAGAGAAGTTACATTACAAAGATTAACCTGGCAACAGATAAGAATTGGTTCTAAGAAATAAGATACTAGGAAATAAGTTATTTTAAAATATTACGACGTTAAGATGCCAGTATAACATCAATGGAGAAATATGTCAAAAGCTGTGAGAAATATAATTAGAAAAGCCTTCAAGAATGATGATATCAATTTAGGAAAATACTATATAAAGATAAGGTGAAGTGGTGAAAGTAGATAAGACAATCAAGGAAAAAATGTAGATAAAAGAAATAAAGGCAAGAATAAAACCTTGAGAAGTTCCTACACTAAGTGGTAGAAGACAGAAGAGAACCAAAAAGATAAGAGAGAAGGATTAAGAACAGGAGAAGAACAGGAAAAGGAAAGTTGGAGAGACTTTCAACGTGAGCAGCAAGGTCCAATGTCAACGTCGGTCAGGTTAATGACCAAGGGAAAGCCATTGACTTTGTAAAGGGCACCAGTAACTTCTGCTGGAGCAATTTCAGTAAAAGAAGAAAAGTTGCTTTTGTAAAAGAAAAATATAAGCTTAGAAAATTTCACTGAATACAGGGTGATACTAGAGCCTAAAACAGCATGTTTGACTCCTGATGGCTTTCTGGCTTTTGGATCACAGATCCCCCAGGATGTGTGGTAAACAATTTTAACTGAAAAGCAGGCACAGGACAATGCAATGTCTTCTAATAAGGTAGGCATTTATCTACTTCATCCAAGACTCAAAATGGAGATCATAAACACAAGGAAATAAAATGGTCTCATCTCTAAGCAGAGTTAACACCTTCGACATACGTTACAGGAAGAAAAACTCATTTGGTTTTATTTAACATTACTCTGCTTAGCATTATCCAAGGTGTAAGTGTATAACTTTGAAGTATGGAAGGAAAATGGAAAGATCAATATGAAAGAGCGAGAATGACAAATATGTGAAAGAGAATGCTATAAACTCCAATGCTCATGGATTGGGAGGAAGAACAAAGGTCTGTGGTCTGGGAAGCTGAGAGGTAGTAAGGCATGGAGAGCAGCGGTAAGCTGTGTATCATTTCACGTTCCTTTGCAGTTTCAGGGGAAAAGAGGAGATATGAAAGGATTGGTATGTCACGTGACTACACATCCCCCCCTAAACGGCAATGGTTATGAGCAGAAGAATCCACATAATGCTTTGGAATAAGAAGAAAGCCCTTTAATAGCAGATTCTAGTTCAGAGGATACATATTAATTCTGAGAGACTGTATAAGAAAGAGAAGACTTGACAGGACCCGCCATTGGTTTTGTAAGTTGAAAATTACCTGGAAGACAAGATACAGAAAAGCTTTGTAAATCAGAACTAGAATTCTTCTGCTCTTGAAATTATAGGTCACGGAAATATTTGATTTAACCAGTCTCTAATGGCGCCAGTCTGTCAGGCTGAAGATTACTTACATGAATTGCTTACAATGCAAAATAATAACCCTATTAAACTTAAGAAGGTTTAAAATGCATTTCCTTTTGATGGGAGTAAGAAAGTCCTAATATTTAGAAAAAGGAAATTAATATTAATTTTCTGAGGGATTGACTTGCTTTAAATGTATTTAAATAACAAAAGAACTACTTTTATCTTTATCTAAGAATTTAGAAAAGTGAATAGTTGGTAAAAAATGATTATTTTATATTTGCAAACATTTGATAAATTTTAAATGATTGTTGTTCCTTGTTCTTTATTAATGTACTTAGAATATAATAACAGACGCTACCCCCAAAAAAAGATAAATCAACAGAGTGCCTACTGCCTTTGCAAAAGTCTGTATTGTCTGTTTCATACATTGTTATCATTTCCTTTTAGAAATTTCAATGACATTTTTTGTTGTTTATACTGAACCTGTGTACAGTGAAATACAAAAGATACTAGAAAATTGTATGTACTCTAAGGATTAAAAATGTCAACATTACTTAACCACGTTTCCTATCTCCCTGTACTGTCTGTCTGAGTCAGCTGGTAATAAGAGTAAAGAAGACAAATACTGTGGAATTTGATTCAGAGTAATCAATGTGAATAGAGATGTTAGCTCAAGATGTCTCTGCTATGATAATCTCCTACCTTGCCTGGATTATTTATGTTAGATAAAGCAAGGATATTTTTGGTTTTCTAAGTCTACTCACCTGAGTAATCAGATGCAAACTTTTTCAGTTTGGGAAATGTTTGTCCCTGAATAAGGACAACTCTTTCAGAGTATCAGAGCATAATTTAGTCACCTAGAAGGGACTCATAAATTACAATTATTAGACCCTTTAATTGTGCTTATCTTACTTTTTTGGACAAGAATTCCCCAAAACAGAGGAGAGTCAATGTCTGACTTAACCTTAAAATTTCTTTGAAGTCTAATATAGTATTTTTAAAATGCAAGCTAGTTTTTTTACTCTGTTCCCATAACACGTTTAAATTTACTTTAATTCAATTAATGTTTTAAACTACTTTCTACAGAGTAACCTGAGTGTTCCTTAAAAACATACCACTTTTATACTAGTTTCCAGCACCCAGGGTTACCCCAAGGAGTAAAGCAAAAAGAATACACACTCCAATTTGAAAATAGACCCCTATAAGATCTAACTTACTTTTTAAATAATTTAAATATCTATAGCACAATATATCCAAGTATGATATTTTACTGAATCTTTATGGACTTTTCTACGATGAAACATGTTTGAAGATGATTACACCAAGTAAAAGAAACCTCATCTAAGGAGAATATGCAGGTCAGAGAGAAGCAAGGCATTCTCTAAATTAAACAATAAATGCCATTTCTGTTACAGGATAAAGTCTACTAAATCATTAAATGGACTAAACTAAAAGAAGACAATGGAAACATTGGCAGATGAGAATAATGAGCTGCAATCAAATTTGGGTCCTGATCTCTGGCAACGAAATGATCACACAGGGTTCCCTCTGTTGGCTCCTCTGTGGTCTCCATACATTTCCTGATGAAGGCCAGGCAACCTTCCTTCCACTATTAAAGATGGACAAATATTCACTAGTAAAGGTTTTAAATTATCCAAGCAGATTTACCTCCCCAAATGATGGCTAATCTCATGAATCAAATGAGGCTTTCATTATAGATCTACAAAATAAATATATCTGGAAGTAAATGGGCATTGTTTTTAAGAAGAAAAAGTAAACTCTTCCTAAATAATGAAAACAAGGTGTTTTCATTACATCTTAGGCATTTATTTTATCAGAAGGAAGAATTTTTAAATTACATAACATTAAATTTTAACAAACTCTTCTTTCCTGCTTTGAGGTAGTTATAGATCTCGTACTTAAAGTTCGTTTAAACAAGGTTGACAGCCCGAGCATGGATCAGATTTCTCCACAGCATTCCCTCCTGTTTCCTTGTCTTTCTCTCTACCCTGCTTCCCTTCCCCCATCACTTTCCATTGAACTAGGAATACTCCTCTCTGTCTCTGCCTCCTACTGCTACCCAAAGTCATTTCATTTTCTCTGTCCCTAAGTCTTAACCTCCCTATCCTGCAGGAAAAAGATGTCATTAGCAATATTCATTTCGAATTTTCCTATCAGTTCACAAATCTCCCCTTAAACAGCTCCAGTTTCCTTAATCCTCATATAGAATATTCAGTTCTCACCCCAGCAGTTAAGTATTTTTCTTTTCTCTAATATCTGGAAGAAATTATGGTCCAACACGCAGCCTGGCCAACGCTAGAGTCACTACTCTACTCCAGGTGCAGCCTGGATGAGTGGAAACTCATAGCACCTGGCCTCAGTAATGGAGAGTGATTCTCCAGAGACCCGGAAAAAAATTAAAGGACCTAGGGCTTCCCTGGTGGCGCAGTGGTTGGGAGTCCGCCTGTCGATGCCGGGGGCGCGGGTTCGTGCCCCGGTCCGGGAGGATCCCGCGTGCCCCCGAGCGGCTGGGCCCGTGGGCCGTGGCCGCTGAGCCTGCGCGTCCCGAGCCTGTGCCCCGCAGCGGGAGAGGCCACGACAGTGGGAGGCCCGCGTACCGCAAAAAAAAAAAAAAAAAAAATTAAAGGACCTAATAAGGGATTGTCATGTGACACCACCCTGCTATTTTAGTTTCCACAGTTGGCTTTCCCGTTTTAATTATGCAAAAGTAATGAGCCCTTTGTTCTGACGAATTGCTCTAAAAACTTCAACAGAATTCCTTCCAGCAAAGTAGCATAAGTTAATTCTACATATTCCAAATTCAACCTGAGATCGCTAGAAATGGGGGCACAAGTGGGGCTTTATCTCCTACTAAGTATTCAATGCCTGTTTCCTATCACCTGCAGTAATATGTAGGCAATCCTGAAGGCCTTCCATGGTAAAAATCCTATACTGAAACAATCAAGTTGAGAATAAGAAAATGAAATCTAAATCTCCTCATTCCCACATAATCTTTAGTATTGCTTGAGGATCATATTGTGAGTTAAAGAACAAGAGACGTTAACATCTTCCAGAGCTCTATTTTTGTGAAACCCCAGGTTAAATGAACCCTCATCCTAAATTCCAAACTTATGCACCAGACTCAGTTAAAACAGCTTAGAAACCTTATTATGTGCTATCCAATGGCTCAAGACAGAGCATTTAAATTTGTCATTTTTTGTGTGTTCCATTGTGTTTAGCTAAGGCATGTACACTTGGAGCCATTTAAAATAGTGAAATCTCACAGTTATTTTATTTTAAATTCTTTTTCCTCCCTTATTCATTTGTAGCCCAAGGATTACAATGTTTTTATTGATAGATTGCTATTCTGATTTATGTCATTGGGTGCTTTGGATGTAAACTGTGTGATTCCACACATTTTACTTTGTACTCTTCTGACTGCTGTTATTAAGAAGTAATGTTTAAAAAAAAAAAAAAAAGAAGTAATGTTTTCAGGAAATCTCCCATTGTAGCTCAGAGCCAAGCATTACAGTTGAAAGCATCCAAGGCTTCAAATGATAATATCAAAAGTGAATTACAGCTTTAAAAATAAATTATCGTTGGGCTACACTACACTGTGGAAATAGTATACTTTTGAATCAAGGGTTTAAAGTCACTTTCAATAGCATCTTTTTGAAAGATTTTTAAGATATTAAGTTTCTAAATATTGTCAGGAATTTCAGAGCATCTGGATTTTTCAACATCCCTTCCCAAATATCAACTGAATCACCTAGAAAACCAATAAAAGTAAGAATAGCCTAAGAACTACGTTACTGGTATACTGGTACCTGGATTATGTTTATAGATTTTTATTCAATATTCATTAGTCCTGGGGTTATTTTCTCTTAAGCTTTGACTATTGGGTATTACTGTATTAACTCTATTTTAATAGGTACAAACTGGATCATTGAGAGCTCAACGAATGGGAATAGAAGAGCTAGAACGAAAAATACTGACTATTCTCCATTTTACCTTGGTGACTGCAGAATCTTTCAGTTGTGTTGTTTTAGAGAACCAGGATGCCTCAAGATAATCACCAATAAAAGGGACTCATATATATGTATCTGATTAGGGGCTTCCCTGGTGGTGCAGTGGTTAAGAATCCACCTGCCAATACAGGGGACACAGGTTCGAGACCTGATCCAGGAAGATCCCACATGCCGCGAAGCAATTAAGCCCGTGTGCCACAGCTACTGAGCCTGCGCTCTACAGCTCATGAGCCACAACTACTGAGCCTGTGCACCTAGAGCCTGTGCTCCGCAACAAGAGAAGCCACCGCAATGAGAAGCCCGCGCACTGCAACAAAGA
The DNA here is from genome assembly GCF_000442215.2 of Lipotes vexillifer. NCBI lineage: Eukaryota > Metazoa > Chordata > Mammalia > Artiodactyla > Lipotidae > Lipotes > Lipotes vexillifer. The sequence goes on from NW_006782180.1 coordinate 87,671, forward strand.
GTAGCCCCTGCTCGCCGCAACTAGAGAAAGCCTGCTTGCAGCCATGAAGACCCAAGGCAGCCAAAAATTAATTAATTAATTTTTTAAAAAATCTCTTTAAATCTTGGGTTATGATCCCCAGCTGGGCATGTTGGTTTCACTATCAACTCATGACCACTACCCTCAAATCAATACTGCATACTGCTGAGCAATCTTAACAGTTGGCTTTTTCTCTCTTCATACCTACAGTTTCACAGCTCCTTCACTTCTCTGGAATATCCACCTTTTTTTCAATCACCTTATACTTAACAGGTGATCTTGCAACGTTTTTAATCAAGAAGTTAAAAACTATTAGATATGACATCCTTCATCGCTCCACCATAGAAATCCAGCTGAATTTGCACACTCTCTCTCCCTCGTTCTAATTACAGTGGAGACCGTGTATATAACCTGAGGCCCTCCCCCTACTATCTTGGCAGAGTCTTCATTTTGTCAGTCATCCCTCTCTGAAGCTCTTCAACTTCTATGCCTCTGCTACATCTGTGCCCTTGACATTAGGCATCCACACATATCTTAGTATATCTCATTAAATTAAAACTCTTGATCACTTTCCAGCTATTTTCCTGCCACTCTTCCCATCCCCTTTTGTTCATTTTTTAGGTCCCACTAATATGGATTCCACCCCTAACACCCTGTGAGACTGTTCTGCTTTTGATAGAGATGAAATATGAAAGATATCTTTCCGTTTCACAACCCCTAGGATCCTCATCTTATTAGATTTTTGTATAAGTTTCTTAAGGCTGCTGTAACAAATCACCACATACTATGTGGCTAAAAAGACAAATTTAGGGGCTTCCCTGGTGGCGCAGTGGTTGAGAGGCCGCCTGCCGATGCA